>NC_138187.1:158681831-159122164 GCF_964194105.1 Spermophilus citellus
CATTTAATATTTCCAGACAGCAGTTTTCTAAGGATGACATACCACAGAAACTTCAGCTAAGAGGGTACTGCTGTATTCAGTAGGCTGACAGAAGGTATAGATTTAGCCCACCTCAAAGGCAGTATATTTAATCAATATAGAGTCATCAATAGGTCTTCTAAAGAGCTGAAATCTTAGTTGCTGGCAGTGTTATCAACTAAAAAGTGTTCTTCCTTGGCAAGTTTAAGAAGGTATGTGATATGTTTTACAAATAATATAAAAACTATGGGTCACAGAGATTCACTTTATTAAGTTAGGGACAGAAGTTTCTTAACAATTTTTTTCTTTGATTGATGTACATAATGAAGAAAGGACAGAAGAACGAATTCTCTGCTCTCTTGGCCAAGAATCGAAGCAAATCGCAGAGTGGAGTGGAGACTATTAAATGGGTGTTGAAATTAACAAAATTTGTACGATATTAAATGAACTGCATTTTCTATCCCTTCTCAAAAGCAGGGGATTGGCTAAATGGTCCAGCCTTGAAGCTCTCTCCCATTCTCAAACCCAGACAACATCCTTTTCATAAGGAGCAAGAAACTTTGAAGTCACAGGTTAGCGTCCAGATGCAGGAGCTCTTCCAGGCGGAAGCTGTGCCTTTCCACCCCTTATAGTTCTTATTGTTCACGTTGCTCCAAAGACGTTTCCGAGCAGCGACTGGCCTGGCCTCTGGGTGGTTCCCTGCGGGGGAGGAGCAACTCTTTGGGGACGTTAGGAGCGGGTGGCGAAAGGGCAAAGCCGGTGTGGCGGGGAGCCTGGACAGAGGGTAGCGGGGAAAGCACACGTGGGGAGACGTGGAAGGGACGGCCCACTCTGGGAGCGTGGGACCCCAGCCAGGACGCGGGCGCCACCGAGCAGCCCACCTCCACTGGTCCCGGCCCGAGGGCGCTCGCAGCACCCCCGCCCGGCCGCGCGCCGGCGACTCCACCGCCCTCCCCGCCCCGGGGGCGGAGCCTCTCCGGGCCACGCCCCTGTCTCCGGGGCGGGCCGGAGTCTGAGGAAGAGGAAGGGGACGAGGACAACGAGCGGCGGGGCGGCGGAGGACGCGGAGGAGGAAGAGGAGGCCGACCTACAAGATGGCCCCTGCTGCAGGAGCGGCCTCGGCAGCAGCAGGTGGGGGGCTGGAGGCGGCGCTGGCGGCAGCGGCCGAGGCCCGGCGGCCTGGGACAGAGTCAGCGTCGATGGTAGCAGCGGCGGCGGCGGCGGCGGCGGCTGCCGCGGCGGTGGCGACGGCCGCGGGAACGCGGAGCTGAGAGGAGCTGCTGCTCGGACCAGCGCGGTGAGCGAGCGGCGGCCGCGGCGGGGAACAATGGGGCGGCGGCGGAGGTTCGTCCCGCCCTGCGCCGCCGGCGGCCGGGCCCGTCCGCAGCCGGCGTCCGCAGGCCTCAGGCCGCCGCGCGAGCCGGGGCGGGGGCGCCGGGGCCGGGGGCGCGCAGCGAGTGCAGCGGGCGGGCGGCGGCGGGCGGCGGCGGGCGGGGCGGCAGCGGGCAGGCCGCTCCGCTGGCCGCCGAGGCCCGCGGGGTCCTTTTCCCCGGGCTCTGGGACGACGGCCCAGTCTTCCTTCTCCTGTCGGCGAGGGGAAATTGCGTGTGCAGGTGTCTTCAGGAAAAAACAAAAAGCGGCCCAAGTGCCACCACCACCGCAGCCGAGTGGCTGTAGCCGGGGTGGAGGGCGTCTCTCTGCAGACCGCCCAGAGCGGCGGCTCCCGGCAGCGGTTGTGCCGCGTCCCGGGGGACCGCGACCTGAGAGTAGGGCCCGGTGGAGCCGGCAGCGTTGCGTCTTGAGAGCCCGGAACAGCCCAAGAAACTCAGACAAAGCCACTGACTGGCAACGCGCAAATTGTAATGTTGGGATAGAACTTTTATTCAGACGAGCCGTTTTGAATTATTAACGTGCAGCCGAAGGAGCATTAAGCAGCATAAAATGGACTTCAGGAAGCACTTCTTCAGCCCTGAGACGTGCTTCTGGGGTCCTGTCCGGTGTTCTAATCTCGCCTTTTTCCTAATTTTGTCCTAAAATTATTTAAAAGGCCAACTTTTGCCTCTTGGCTTTGAAATATCAAAAGCACATTTTGTAAGATTTCAAAACTTTTACCAGTACTTTTCAAATATTAGAAACAGCTATGGTTCTGTTGTGTTTACGCTGAAGGAGACAGACAGCTCTTCCATTCTATTTGCTCCTCTGTACTTTAGTAGTGTCTCAGCCTTCAAAGTTAGCCACTAATTTTCCTAAACTTAAGTTTTCAAGGCATTTACCACATTAATTTCCAAGTGAAGAAGAAAGAAAAGATCTAAGTTATTTCTCTTCCGGATTGTAACTTCGTGCACAGAAATTGATATTAAAATTGCTTGGATATATCCGAACGTTGCTTTCCACTGTTTTTTAACTTTCAATTGCAGGGTTCATCTAAGGGATTTATTCATATTCTAGAGAGGAAGATTGATTTGGGCAGACAATCAAGACAGTTACTATCTTTGATCTATTTTAAGGGTAAATTTCTGATAAGGATTGGTTCCTGTTTGCAATAATTGAAAGCCTTGTCGGGTTATGTGAAGTTTAATAAGTAACACTATTCTAATTCTTACTTCTTCCACAAAAATTGGTGGTGAATACACTAGCAGTTGAGTGAACATGGAGGCTAACCTAAGTTGTTTAGGATTTGGAGTGAAAGAATGTTCATTTTATGCCTACCATAAATAATGTTGTGGATGTTCAGCTTTCACATGGCTCCTGCTAATGTGACTTTTTTGGGAATAAGTAATTCAGAAAGAACACTTTTTCCCCTCAGCCCATAGAGTCCAAGTAAAGTCTATATTATAGGGATGCTTAAATTTATTTGTGCCCCAAAGTCTATTAGAACAATTGTACTGATTTGTGAGTTTGTAATTTTCAAGTATTCAGTGTGCTTGGTTGTGGAAAAAAAATTCATTATGTTGTATCATGGATTTAATTACATCATTTGATAACATTTTCCTGAAACAAAGATTTTTTAAGTGGGAAAATTTTCTATTTGAAATTGAATATTGAGCCAGTAATTTTTGAGTTCAGTCTGGGGTCCCTATTTTCTGTTTAATATTGAGAAGTTTTTTAGGGAATTGTTTATTTATTTGTCAAAACTATCATGAGAGCCCATGGAGGTGGCCTGCACCTGTAATCCTAATGACTCTGGAGGCTGAGGCAGGAGGATTATAAATTCGAGGCCAGCCTCAGTAATTTACCAAGGTCCTAAGCAACTTAGCAAGATCCTGTCTCAGAATAAAAAGGACCTGCTGAGGATGTAGAGTGCTTGCCTGGCATGCAGGAGGCCCTCAGGTCAATTTTCAGCAATACACACACACACACAAAGAAAATAAAAAATAAAAAGGACCATGGATGTAACTTAGTGGTGAAGGGCCCCTGGGTTTAATCCCCAATGCAAGAAAAACCTGTTATGTGATTTGTGATTCCTCTATTGTCATATCTTCAAGTTCAGTGGGTCTCATTTCAGTTCATATTTTCTCCAGTAATATTTAAACATTTCCTTTATTTTGGAACCATATTTTAAGAATTATAATTAACATATGTTTGATTCATTTGAAGAGATTGGAAAAGGGAATTTCAGATAAAATAAAATTACATTTTTTCAGAGCATATTTTTTTTGAATGAGTAAAAATGTCTCATTTAATCCTTCTAGTTAGGCTACAGTATTTGGTGGGTTATTTTGGTACCAGGGATGTTTAACCACTGAGCCATATACCAGCTCTCTCTGTTTTTTCTATTTTTTATTTTGAGACAGGGTCTCCTGAGTTGCTCAGGGCTTTTGTAAGTTGTTGAGGCTGCTTTGAATTTGGGATCCTGCCACCTGAGATATTTTACTGGTGTAGACTCTGAGGCTGGAAAAAGCTAAATAACTAGCAAAAAAAGTCACATAATTACTAGATAAAAGAGCTTACTCAGACCAGGGTTTTATGTCCCAGCTGCTTTACTGCTGTCACCATGTGTCACTATTAAACTTTGAAGCAATTTGGGCACTGTGGTGCTCACCTGTAATCCCAGCAACTCAGAAGGTTGAAGCAGGACGAGGATCACAGGTTTGAGGCTAGCCGGGCAATTTAGGGAGACTATCTCAAAATAAAAAGGGCTGGGAATGCAACTTCATGGTAACATGCCCCTGGGATCAGTCCCAAGTACTGCAAAACAAAACAACCCTGAAGCATCTTCCGTGATGACAGGTTTTTTTTTTTTTTTTTTAACTGTGAACAGTTTTGTAATACTGTACTTGCCCTTACCTCTAATTTCCTTTTTAATATTATTTGTACCCTGCCAAATATTCACTTACATGGTGAAGAAATTGTTCAGTCTTGCAAACCACAAAGTAACACTTGCTTTTGTTTTTATTAGATCTGGATGCTATGAAATATAGAAATTTATATCATTTATATAAGACAGATTTGTGACCTTGCTGTGATTGTTTCATGGTTTTAACTTGTTATGTAAATAGTTACTAAATGGTACCTTTAAAATATTTTGTGAAAATTTAAAAATTAATAAGATTCAATGCTGTTAAAGTTTGGTCAGCTAATATTTATAATTATCATTTCTAAATTTTTTTTTCTTTAGGCATTTAGAATTCTGAAGGCTTTTATTTTTTCTTTATATCTTAGGATTTGAGGTGGAGTTTGATGGGGTCTAGTCAGTCTCTTTTGCATATATCTTGAAGGCAGTCAGCATCCAACAAAATGAAAACTGATAAATGATCCCTGTTAGAGGAACACCTCAGATCAGGATGTTCGTTCGCACAGTATTCTGACCTGGTTTAGCTTTGGTCCTATCTATGCTCAGGGGTTAGGTATTCTTTAGAATTTGATTCAGAGGACTTAACTTCTCAGATTGACCTGTATAACAAAATAGTCAAATTTTAAAATGAGCCTGTTCTCTGGGATCCATTTTAAGATCCCCTTTTCTTTTTTTCTTTTCTTTTTTTTTTTTTAGAGAGAGAATTTTTTAATATTTATTTTTTTTTAGTTTTTGGCGGACACAACATCTTCGTTTGTATGTGGCGCTGAGGATAGAACCCTGGCCACACGCATGCCAGGCGAGCCTGCTACCGCTTGAGCCACATCCCCAGGCCCCCCCCCCCGTTTTCTTTTACTTAATCAAGGAGTCTAGAGTGGATTTGGACAGGCCTTGGAAGTTATAGACATTTACACAAAGGAATTTTTATGAGTCCAGAGTTTCTCTATTTCCTTTTTTAAAATATATTTTTAGTTGTAGATGAGCACAATACCTTTATTTTATTTATTTTTACGTGGTGCTGAGGATCTAACTCAGTGCCTCACACATGCTAGGCAAAGTGCTCTCTCTCTGAGCTACAACTCTAGCCCCTCTAAGTATTTATTATATTTCTAATATTTTCAAGTGTGAGGTTTACCAATCTTCAGTAATGTTTCCCTATGTACCCAAGACAATTAGCTTCAGTATATTTATTTTTATCCATTATTATTTAGACTTGAGCCTGTTTACTTCTTATGTAATATTTTTGTTTGCTTTCTGTATACTAGGTGAGAAACCAATTATTAATTCATAATGTTTTCCTGGCATTGGTTATGCCCCTCAGTGATTATTACTGTGCATATATAATAATAATTTAACTTGTAATCATTTTTATCTAAAAATCTCTTAAGATCCAAATAACATTAGGATATAGTAGCAGTGTGTTTGTTTGTTTGTTTTTGGTACTGGGAATTGAACTTGGGTGCTTAACCCATCGAGCCACATCCCTAGCCCTTTTTTCTTTCTTTTTTTTTTTTTTTTTTTAAAGAGAGAGTGAGAGAGAGAGAATTTTTTTTTAATATTTTATTATTATTTTTTTTTTAGTTCTCGGCGGACACAACATCTTTGTTGGTATGTGGTGCTGAGGATCGAACCCGGGCTTGAGCCACATCCCCAGCCCTTTTTTTTCTATATTTTATTTAGAGACAGGGTCTCCATAAGTTGCAAGTGCCTCCCTAAGTTGCTGAGGCTGTCTTTGAACTCCGGATCCTCCTACCTCCAGCCTGTCGCTGGAATTACAGGCATGCACCACCACGCCCAGCTCAGCAGTGTTTTTGAAGAAGTAAAGATTTTTCAGGGAGTCAGTTTTATCTATGTATTAACATACAATTTTTTACTCCCAGCTCAGCAGTGTTTGTGAAGAAGTAAAGATTTTTCAGGGGGGCTGGGGATGTGGCTCAAGCTGTAGCGTGCTCGCCTGGCATGCGTGCGGCCCGGGTTAGATCCTCAGCACCACATACAAACAAAGATGTTGTGTCCGCCGAAAACTAAAAAACATAAGTATTAAAAAAACTCTCTCTCTCTCTCTCTCTCTCTCTCTCTTAAAAAAAAAAGAAAGAAAGATGTTGTGTCCACCGAAAACTAAAAAAATAAATATAAAAAAAAAGATTTTTCAGGGAGTCAGTTTTATCTATGTATTAACATACAGTTTTTTACTGAGGGAAAAAAATCACATTACATAAAATTAACCATTTCAAAGTGAACAGTTAGTGGCATTTAGTATATTTACAGTGTTGTGCAACTACCACTTCAATGCATCACCCCGAAATTCCCCTAGCAATTGCTAATCCCTAGCAATCACTATTCTGCTTTCTATTTCTGTGGATTTAAATGACATTAAATTCAAACAAGATTGAGGAAGAGACTACGTACAAGTGAAATTGCCAAAAACAAACAATAACAACAATGACAACAAAAAACCTTTGGGGTGTGCTTGCTAGGAATAATCATGCATGTAGGGTTGCTCATTCTTTGCATCCCTTCTTTAGATACCATAAACATGCTGTCAGGAACTCAATATGGAAGAAACAATTGAGAGTCACAGATGTTTTTGGTTTTAGCTTTGATCAAAAGAGTTTAGTTTCTTAAACTCATTTGTATTTCTTCATTGAGTTGTGGAAATTAACTAAAATTTAATGTTCTATACAAATGTGAGCAATTAATACTTATTTAATCTCTTAGCTAGAACATGTTTGCCTTTTAGTTTTTCTTAATATACAGAAGAAATTGAAATACATTACTTGAGGTTACATTAGAATTAGACTTTTAGAATTAGATTGAAATTCTTTCATATCTTTGACTCCAACTTTATAACTACTCAATTAATCTTTGAGAACACTAGAGTTATGATTTGCCTGACATGACGTTTATTAATTTATTGTTGAATAATTTTAGGGAGTCTTGTTGTGTTGCCTGGGCTGGTCTCAAACTCGTGGCTCCTCAATTGATCCTCTTGTTTCCTCAGCCTCCTGAGTAGCTGGGGCTACAAGTCTGTGCCGCCACACCTGGTGTTTTGAATAAATTCTAGAAACCTTAGTCTTAATCCTATTCTTGAGATGATTATGGAGGCAATTGGTTTGTAACACTTTTTTAAAAAAAAAATAAAGAATAATAAAAATGGACTAATATCTTTAATTCAAAATAATACTTCTAATTAATTGAAATCTTGAAATGTATGATGAACAGTGAAAAATACATTTCTTGTTATTAGTAAAGATTTGTAGTGGAGAGATCTAAACGGAAGAATTTAATTTTTTAAAAAAATTTGTTCTACTTAGATATACTTCAATAGAATGCATTTTGACAAATCATATATAAATGGAGTATAACTTCTCATTTGTCTGGTTGTACATGATGTAGAGTTACACAGGTCATGTAATCATATATGCACATAGGGTACTTTGTCCAATTCATTCTACTGTCATTCCTACCCCCACGTCCCCTCCCCTCTTTTCACTCCCCTCTGTCTAGTCCAAAATAAGGATTTAAATTTTGAAATGAATCTTTCTCTCCTTTTTATAAAAATATTCACAACTCAGTAAATTTTTTCTAGGAAAAGATCAAGTCTATAATATTTGAATTTCTGTGCTTTCATATTTGCGTCAGTAGCATTTTGAGTTTTTATTTTTTTGCAGTTCTAGGGAGTGAACTTAGTGCCTCATGCTTGCTAGACAGGGGCTCTGCTTCAAACTTTATAATTCCTCATTCCTAAAAACAGAAATGGTAATATCTTTTTTTAAAGGTTGTTTGGAAATTTGAATGATATAATATATATTTTTACTGTTGTACCTAATAACTAGTACACATTTAATACATTTTATGTTCTTTAAGTTCTGTTTACAAAAGTAATTTTAGAAAGGTTTTTATTTAAAATGTTTGAAAAAGTTGTATAATATTTTAATATTAAAGCAACATAAAAACTGTACAGTTTAGAATTAACTGTACATGTAGTGGCAGTGGCAGTCAGAAATAAAGTATTTTTTAAAGTAATTATTAAAACATTAATTGTACACATTTATGGGATTCATTGATACTGCATATCATGCATTGATCATGTTCATCCACCTTCTACCCTCTTCCTGAAATAATTCTTTTTTTAAAAAAATTATTATTATTTTTTTTAGTTTTAGATGGACCAATATCTTTATTTATTTTTATGTGGTGCTGAGGATCGAACCCAGTGCCTCGCATGTGTGAGGCAAGCGCTGTACTGCTGAGCTAAAAACCCAGCCCCATTCCTGAAATAATTCTTAATATTACCATTCTCATTTTCTTCTCATATCAATCTTTCATTTTTTAAAAAATAGTTTTTAGTTGTCAATGGATCTCTTATTTATTTATTTATTTATTTATTTATTTATTTATTTATATGTGGTGCTGAGGATTGAACCCAGGACCTCACACTTGTCAGGCAAGCACTCTACCGCTGAGCCACAACCCCAGCCCTCAATCTTTCATTTTTACATTTGTCTGTGCTGTTCAATACCAGCTGCTGGCTGCATGTATTATTTAAGTTCTGGGTTTATAGAAAAATTATATAAAAAGTAGAATTCTCTATAAAGTTTCCTGTGTTGGCATTTTGTATTTGTATAGTGCATTTCTTATAATGCATTTGTTAAACTTGATGAGCCATTATTAACCACAATTAACTACAGATTTTAGGTTAGCTACTCTGGAAGGCTGATGCAGGAGGATTGCAAGTTCTAGACCAGCCTGGGCACATTAGCAAGACCCTGTCTAAAATATAAAAATAAATTTAAAGGTCTGGGGATACAGTACAGTATTAGAGCACCCTTGGGTTAAAACAAATAAAACCCATGGTTTACATTAGGTTTCATGCTTGTGTCATTGTACAATTCTGTGAGTTTTGTCATACGGCCGATGTTATGTGTCCACTCTATTTTAGAGTCTTGAAGAACAGTTTCACTGCCTTAAAAATGCCCTGTGTTTCGTTTTTTTTTTTTTTTTTTAATCTCATCTCCCTCTAAACTCCTTGTGAGCACTGATCTTTTTACTGTTTCCATAGTTTTGCCTCTTGAATGTCACATGGTTGAAGTCATACAGTATGTAGCTTTTTCATAATGGTTTCTTTCACTTAGCGAAATGTGTTTAAGGTTCTTTCATATCTTTTCATGACTTGAAAGCTCATTTCATCTTACCTCTTACCCCTGAATAATAGTCTATGATTGGATAAATTTACATTTTATTTAAATAACATTTAATTTAGTCCACAGTCTCACCAGCACATTTCAAGGGCTTAATAAACACACATGGTAAATGGCTGCACATTGAAAAGCACTTAACATGTTCAAGGTTCAGTTCTTTATTTATCTTCACTCTGAGGAACTTAAACAATTTACATTTTTTCCTTAAACCTGTATTTTCAGTACTTTCTAATCTTAATAGTAAGGTTTTTCATGTTTCTCTTCATAACATCTTTTATTCCATTCTTCTTTGTCCCTAAAATCTGGAGCTATCTTTTTCTTTTGTATTTTTCTCTAAACCTTTTGAATATTTAGGGAAGATATATAGGCCTCAGAACCAATAAACAGCAGAGTTGGGATTAAAATCTGGATCTTCTTTTTCTGATTTTCTCTTGGGATTGCCACTGGGTTGCTTTTATAAATTATAAGCCCCTTTGAAGAGGTTATTTGGGACTAATTATATACTTTGTAATTTAAAATATTATGCTGTCAGGTATGAGGCGTGAGGATGACTCTAGTCTCCTGGAGTTCAAGACCAGCCTGAGCAACATAGAAAGACCTGTCTGCAGAAAGAAAAAGAGATAAAGGAAGAAAGAAAGATATGGGGGTTAGTGTAGTCCAGTGTTCACCTGGGTTCAATCACCAGTATCTGTCTCTCTTTCTCTCTTGGGTTCAATCCCCTGTGTGTGTGTGTGTGTGTGTGTGTGTGTGTGTGTGTGTGTCTGTCTCTGTGTCTCCCTCTCCCTCTCTCTCCACCCCCTTTTCACCCCCGGGGTTCAATCCCCAGTGTCTGTCTGTCTCTCACTCCTGGGTTCAATCTCCAGTGTGTATCTCTATCTTTCTGTCTCTCTCATGCACACGCACGTGCGCACACACACGTGCGCATGCCTTATATCAGTCTCTTTTACTTTTCAGATAAATTGTATTTGTACTTAGTCTTTTGGTAAAGGTGGCTACACTGTATATGGTCTTGATTTTTACCCTCTCTGTACTAGTTATACTTGCTGACAAAGCCTTTTTTGTGAGGACATTCTGTAGTAGTAGTCCCAGCAATTTGGGAGGCTGAGGCAAGTTCAAAACCAGTTTGACCAACTTAGACCTTGTCTCAAACTGAAACATAAAAAGGTCTGGGGATGTAACTCAGTGGGGTTAGGGGTGTGACTCAATGGTTAAGTGCCCCTGGGTTTATTCCCCCCACACACCCCCCTGGATTCAATTCCCAGTATCACAGAGGGGAAAAAAAATATAGTAGTCTTTCATATGTAAATACTATACTTTTAAAACACCTAAATTTTAATCTTCATTTTGAAATGCTTTCCCTGTAATTACTGCTTTTAAAATCCTTATTGTATATGCGGATTTTATTTATTTTTTTTAGTTGTAGATGGACATAATTTTTATGTGGTGCTGAGGATTGGACCCAGTGCCTCATGTGTGTGAGGCAGGTGTTCTACCACTGAGCCACAACCCCAGCCCCATATGTGAATTTTTATACTAAATACCTCAATGAGAGCAGTTTGCCTTTTCCTTCCTTCCTTCCTTCCTTCCTTCCTTCCTTCCTTCCTTCCTTCCTTCTTTTTTTTTTTTTTTGGTGGGGATTGAACCAAGGGCCTTGTGCACACAAGGCAGGTACTCTACCAACTGAACTGTATCCCCGGGCCTCATCTGTTTTGATTAAAACTGTCACTCTGCTTAAATCTAGCCTATCATTAAATTAAATTTATTAAAAAATAATGCCTGTTATCCCAGAAGCTTGGGAGGCTGAGGCAGGAGGATCAAGAGTTCAAAGCCAGCCTCAGCAGTTTAGTGAGATGCTAAGCAACTCACTTGAGACCCTGTCTCTAAATAAAATACAAAAAAGGGGTTAGGGGTGTGACTCAATGGTTAAGTGCCCCTGGGTTTATTCCCCCCACACACACCCCGACACCAAAATAAAAAAATAAATCGTTTTTTAAGAAGTCAAGTTGTGGTTTTGTTTGTTTTAGTACTGGTAATTGAACCTAGGGGTACTTAACCAATGAACACCCCCTTTTTTATTTTGAGACAGTATCTTACTAAGTGGCTGAGGTTGACCTTGAACTTTCGGTCCTCCTGACTCAGTCTCTCATAAAAAAGGATTATAGGCATGTACCACTGCACCTGGCGTATTGTGGGGTTTTTGAATTGATCCATTATTTGAGTCAGTTTCATGGGGGAAATATCATTTTACTGTGTATGTTTAGATGAAAGCCTACTCCTATAACTAAGCCAATTTATATTAGTAATGGAAATTATTTTTGTAACCTAAAAAGGATTACATCTGAAGGGAAAATATTTTATCATCATAACTGAATTATAGACAGAAATTAACTAAGATAAATTTTCTCATTTTAGATTCTAATTTTCTAAAGATTAAGAATAATATACTTACTTAACCTGTCCCTGTAGCTTCTATAGATTATATTATAAGGATGTGTGTGTGTGTGTGTGTGTGTGTGTGTGTGTGTGTATGTAGTGGGGGATCTGGGGATTGGACCCATGGCTTTATACATGCTAGACATACATTTGATGGTTTTTGAAATAAGGAAATTCTTAGAATAAAAAATGCAGAAATCTTTTTTAAATGCATGTAAGAATAGTTTAGGGGCTGGTGTTTTTGCTCAGTGGTAGAGCATTTGCCTGGCATGTGGGAGGCACTGGGTTCGATCTTCAACACCACAAAAAAATAAATAAAATAGAGATATTGTGTCCATCTACAACTAAAATAGTAAATAATAATAACAACTTTGAATTTTACAAGGCCTAGTACAGGTAATATTCTTTTGAAGGCATTGTGGAATTTTTTTCCTTGGTGCTAGGCATTAAGCCCAGGTTCTTATATGTGCTAAGTGTTTGTTCTACCACTGAGCTATACCCTCAACCCTAAGCATCACTGAATGTTAAATTGTACCTGTTCCCCTGGTAATTGACTAAACATTAATTCATTCTACTCAGATTGTTAAAATAAAATTTTACCTTATAATAACTCTTCATACAACATCTTGTATACTTATGGACCATTTAGATATTGTCTTCTGTGAAATGTCTTTTCAAATCTTTTGCTCTTTATATACATTGAGTTGTTTGTTGTAAAATAATATTACATAGTTAAATGACTGGCAATTATGATGAGGATGGAGGAAGTCAAGAAGTAGGCTGGACTAAAAGCTCAATTAAGAGGTTACTGTGTGGTCCAGATCATCAGGGCTGTATCCTGAGTTTCTAGGGCACTATCTTTGCACATAGTAGATGCTCAATAAGTTTTTTTTTTTTAAATAAATGAGCAAATAAGAGTTCAACCAGAGAAATAGGGATAGAAAGTAAGCTATAGATGCAAGAGTTAATATTTAAATGGGGGTAGAAGAGGATGGAATCAGAGATGATTACCAGATATGTTAGGTTGTCTAAAAATGGTTTCACCAAAGAAATAAAAATTACAGAAGGAATTACAAATTTAATAATGGGATAAGTTTAGTTACCATGTGATTAGCACATGCTTCAATTTCTTGAGCTCTAATCTAATAATGGTGTCTAACAGAGTCATTTTGAGGATTAAGTTAGATAATCGATGAAGAATACTTAGAAATAGTCCTTGGCACATAGAATGACTCAAAAATGGTTAGAGATAGAAACAAAAAAAAAATCCATGTCTTTATGGAATTTAGTAATGGCTGGTATATACTATAACAAAATAAGTAAAACATAGCGTGTTGGATGAAGAGGGGTTGGGATTAGGGTATCAGTTTTAGATAAGGTGATTAGAGAAGGCCTTCTGAAGGAATTCACATGAATGTGTAGAGAAATGGGGAAAGGCTTAGAGTTGGGTTAAGAGTGGGACAAGCTATTCATTTGTTTTTTAAATTTTAATTGTCAATTTACCTTTATTTATTTAGATGAGGTGCTGGGAATTGAACCCAGTGCCTCATAGGCAAGTGCTCTACCACTGAGCTACAACCCCAGCCCTGTTCATAATTTTTTGGTGGAAGAAAAATCATGGTTCCTAATTTTGCCAACGAATGAAGAGTAATATGAGTAGATTTATGTTTGTTGTGTATCCCACAGCAGTTAGACTTAATTTGCCCTTTTAGTCCCACTTCCCTGAACACACTGTACAAACCGAAGCATGAATTTAATCCCTAGAAGATTATCATTACACCATTTGGAAGAAGTGTTTTATATTCTGATATATTAGCAACAAATCCTTAAGTTTTCTTATAGTAGCAGCTACTTGGAAATTAGCAAAATGTCATCTTCTGCAATTCATATTCCTGTTCTCAAACCACTTTATGCAAAGATAAAAATAATGCAGTATAAATAATATACATTGTAGCTGTAGGTTTCTGCACTTGGAGTTCATGTAGCAATTTCTTCATTCTTTTAAATTCTCCAAAATGAAATTTTGTCTGCAATAATAGTCTAGAAACAATTCTAAAGTGGAACAATGAGCTGTTCTTTTTTCCCCTTCCTCTTCCTCTTTTTCTTAGAGCATTTTTTTGGTATCAGGAATTGAACCCAGGGGCGCTTAATTGCCGAGTTGCTTAGGGCCTCGCTGAGTTGCTGAGTCTGGTTTTGAACTCACAATCCTTCTGCCTCGGCCTCCTGAGCTACTAGGATTACAGTTGTGCACCACCAGGCCTGGCTACTTGCAGCAATATTTTAAAAGTATTTGCTATTAAAATTCATTGTAACATTATTTTCTGGAAATTCAATAAGGCATAGTCCATAAAGATGAACAAATTTGGGGCATGGTGGCATGTGTGTAATTTCAGTAATTTAGGAGGCTGAAGGAGGATTGTAAGTTTTAGGGCAGTCTTGGTGGTTTTGGGAGGCCCTGTCTAAAAGTAAAGAGTGAAAAAAGGGCAGGGATATAGTCAGTCTGCACAAAAAAACCCAGAAGTTAATGAAAATGTTATTAAACTCTGGTCAGTAGATTAAAGAGACCATATATTTTAGTAATACTGATATTGTGATGTTATTTTTATCATAAAATGCATTAGATTTTTTTTTCTTCAATGCAAAAAAAAATCCAGGGGTCAGAATGTATTACCCACCTATTGCAAAAAAGGTATGTTGCTTGTGCAGTTCACTTGTTCTGAGTCTGCCTGTTTTCTCTTTGTTGACCAGTTCTAGATTCATTCATAGTTCTTCAGAAATCTGCTATGTTCAAAATATACATGTCATCACTGCTCCAAAAATGAGTTCATAAAGGATAGCTTAATAATCATAGTCATATTAACTGGAGTGCTTCTTAACAGTTTTAAATGAAAATGTAGTGGAAAGGTTAAAAAAAAGTTGCAGGAAAGAATAAATACTGGTGATCATAAAACTAAAGTGTTAGAAATTAGAATAGTATTGACTTTGAGGAGGGGATTGTGGTAAGGGAGTCTTTTAGGGTGCTGGTAATGTGTGTCTTCATGGCAATTCATTGAGCTGAACACTCTTGATCAGTATATTCTTCTGTATGTATATTATACTTCATATATAAATTTGGATTCATTTTGTTTTACTGCCCAGATTATTTCCCAATGGAAATGTTCTAATAAAATATTCAAAACAAAACAAAGTTATCCTTGTAATTATCTTCTAAAGAAAGAGTGTTCTGTAACCTGTTGTGTTTTTGTTTTTGTTTTTGTTGTTGTTTGGTTTGGTTTTCTGTTTGTTTTTAATATGTAGGCTAAATCAGTTCCAGAGTTTCTATTTAAAACCAGTCATGAGGCTGGGGATATAGTTCAGTGGTGGAGCACTTGCCTAGCATACACAAAGCTCCAGGTTTGATCGCCAGAATCATTCAATCTAGTCATCGTCTGGTTAAGACAAAAACAGGCATGATTTTATTTCAGTTGTAGCATACTACTATGTTAATTATTAAGGATTATGAAAAATTCCCCATGCTGAAAGTTGGAAGGCATTGTGTTATAGTGGAAAAAATAAAGGTTTTGGAGTTGACAGATGAGGGTTAAAATTTGACTAGATCATTAAGTTATATGAATTATCTGTTTTCTTCCTTTCATTAGTAGAGGTACTCTCAGAATGATATTGGATTAAATGAGATAGTCTTTAAGTGATTGGTAGGGGAAAATATTATTTGTAGGTAGGTAGGGAAAAGCAAGCTTCACTTGCTGAAGATATTTAACTAAAGTGATAATAGTAAGGAAAAATTCAGTCTTTAGATTGTAAACATTAAGGACTGATAACAATTGAGCATATGAATCCTTATCAGCATTAAAAGAGTTAATGCTGCTTAGAGATTAGAACTACTGCATGGATGATGACTTAAGTATGTTGAATTTGGAAAATAATAAATTTTAATAGATTTACATTCAGCATAAGTGGTACATATTTTTAAATCAAAAGGGCTTTGTTGTCCTGCTGTGCTTTTGAGAACATAATATTTTGCTTTTCCATTTAGTTACTGATGATTATGATTCAGAATTACAAAACTAAATTTGGGCATGTTGTGATTGTTAATGTGTGTTATGATTTAGATCTGCAATGCCCCAAAGGCTCATGGGTTAAAGGCAATGAAGCAAATGTTCAGAGGTAGGAATCATTGAATCATGATTAAATTGAATCATGAGGACTTTAACATTATCAGTGGATTAATTTGATGGATTAATAGTTTGCAAGGATGACTAGGTGGTAATGCTGGACAGGTGGGCATTTGGAGAATTAAATCACTGAGGACAGGCCCTTGGGGACTGTATTCTACTGTTCCTTCTTCTCCTCCACCCTCACCTCTTTCTCTGCTTCCTACTTGCCATGAACTGAGCAGCCGCCTTCTTCCATACCCTTCTGTATGATGTTCTACCTTACCTCAGGCGAGAGCAATGGAACCAGCTGACTATGGACTGAAACCTTGAAACCATGAGCGAAAATAAATCTTTCCTCCTCTAAATTGTTTTTTTGTCAGGTAGTTTAGTCGTGTGATGAAAAGTGAACACAGTACTTTTTTGGACCTCAGAAAAATTATATACTTACTCAGTATCAATATTATATTTAGTATTACTGTTTCTTCAGAAGGCTGTGTTGAAATTTATAAATGTAAAATCATGTTTTCATTATGTAAACAATTATCAGATATCTATTATTGAAAAACCACACTAAAACTTAAATCACTTAAAACATTTTATTTGCTTACAATTCTATAAATCAGCAATTTGGGCTGGGTTTAGCTGAGTGGTTATTCTGCTGGTTTCCCCTGGGGCTATTTAATGTAACTTCAGTCATCTGGCTTCTCAGACTGGAGCTGATCATTTTAGTGGGATGAGCTAAGACCTTTCCCCCCCTTGTTCTTGTGGTCTCATCCTCAAGCAGGCCAGTTTAAGCTTCCTCACATCCTGAAAGAGTGAGAATGGAAACTGAAAATCTAGGTTTAGGAATTCTCTCAGTATCACTTCTGTTGCATACAGCTGTTCAAAGTAAGTCATGGTCCCCTGGATTGAACATTTGGGGAAAAGAATCCATCCCTTGATGGTAAGAACAGCAAAGTCAAATTACAAAAGAGTGTATTTATAGGGATGGGAAGAATTATGATTATCTTTGCAAAGTACCACAACAAATGATTAACAAACCTAAGGAGCAATTTTTATATTAGTAAAGTTAGACAAACCCAAATATGAATTTCAGTTGTACTATGTAGGTCTTTTTTTTTTTTTTTTTTTTTTTTGACATTTTTATTTTAGAGTAGTTTACAGAAAAATTGAGCAGGTAGAATTTCCTTACTTCTCCCCAAGTTTTCCCTATTATTAACATCATACATTAGACTAGTACATTTGTTACAGTTGAACCAATATTGATATAATTAAAATTGATTAAATTTATTCAGGTTTCCTTGATTTTTACCTAATGTCCTTTTTTTCTTTTTTGGTCCAGAATTCTATCCAGAATACCTCAGTACTTTCAGTCATTACATCTCCACAGCTTTCTCTTGGCTCTGACAGTTTATTAGACTTATTTTTTAAAATTTGTTTTTATTTGTAGGTAGACACAATACTTTTATCTTATTCATTCATATATGGTGATGAGTATCAAACCCAGTGCTTCACATGTGCTAGGTGGTTGCTTTACCGATGACCCACAATCCCCTAGACATCTTATTTTTGATGATGTTGGCAGTTTACAGAGGCATTGCTCAGATATATTGTAGGATCCTCCTGTAATGGAATTTGATGTATGATTTTTCTCTTGATTAAACTGGACTAGGAGTTTTGGGGAAGAAAACTACAGAGTTAACACTGTTAACATAATTTATAGATGTTGATGTTGACCATGATCACCTGGCTGAAGTGGTGTTTGTCAGGTTTCTTTACTGTAAAATTGTACCCGCCTTCCATATTGTATTTTTTGAAAGGAAATCACTATACTTACCTCACACTTAAGGAGTTCTGCCAACTGTACCTCAGGGTAGTGTATTTACATAGTTTATTTGGAATTCTTCTACATGGGGAAATTTGTCTCTTCCTTCCCCTTTAATTTATTTAGTCATTTATTTGTACCAATATGGATTCATTAATAGATATTTTATATTTTGGGTTATAATGCAGTACCACTATATTTTGTTACTTAAATTGTTCCAGTTTCCTTAACTTAGAAGGTAATGTTTAAGCCACTTTGCAAATTCATCCCTGTGAATTTTTAAAATATTGTTTTAGATCCTATATTTAAGGATCTCTAATCTGCTTTAAGGGCTTTTTCTTCTTCTTTCTTTTAATACAGTATGATTTAGGAGTACAAATTCATTCTTTTGCATATGTGGCTATCCAGTTGTCCCTACACCTTTTGTTGAAAATGTTATTCTTTCCCCATTGAGTAGTTTTAGTATCCTCGTGAAAAAAAAATAGTTAACCATGGTTTGTTTTATTTCTAATTTCTTGAGTGTTTTTATCATGAAAAAGGGTATTGAATTTTTTCAAATACCTTTTCTGTGTCTCTTGAAATAATCATGTGATTTTAGTTTTTATTCTATCATTGTAGCATGTTACATTATTGATTTTTTTTTTCCGTATGTCAAGCCAACCTTGCATTCCTGGGACACACCCAACTTGGTTGTGGTGTATAATGTTTTTTAAAATATACTGCTAGAATCTGTTAGTGTTTTGTTGAGGACTTCTGCATATTAGTGGTATTTTGGTTTTGTTTTTTCTGTGTCTCATTTTAGTATCAGCATAATTCTAACCTTGGAGAATGAGCTGGGTATTGTAACTTCTATTGTTTGAAGAGTTTATGAAAGATTAGTATCAATTCTTTAAAAATCTTTTTAATAGAATTTTCCATTGCATCTATCTGGTCCTGAGCTTTTCTTAGGTCATAATTTTTTAATTAAAATTCAATCTCTCCAGTTGTAACAGATCTTACATTACCTATTTCTTTTCTAGTCAGTTTTTCCCAGCTTATTAAGTCTTTTAAGGAATTTGTCCATTTCACCTAGATTTTTTTCATCTATTTTTTAAAATATTTTTTTAGTTGTAGTTGGACACAATATCTTTATTTTATTTATTTATTTTTTTGTGGTGCTGAGGTTTGAACCCAGTGCCTCGTGTGCTAGATAAGCACTCTACCACTGAGCCACAACCTCAGTTCCTTATAGTATTTCTTTATAAACGTTTTTATTTCTGTAAGGATAATAGTAGTGTTGCTCTTTCATTTCTTCTCTCTCTCTTTTTTTCCCCTCCTTGGTCAGTCTTGCTTTTCAGATTTGTCAGTTTGTTTTTCCTTTCATTTGTTTCCCCTAAAAAAATGTTTTAATGTAATGCTCTTAAAGAAAAGTTTTGTATTTCATTGATTATTTTTTTCCCCTGTTGATTTTCTGTGTTGTGTTCTAATTTCCACTCTTAACTTTCTTCCTTCATCTTGCTTTAGGTTCAGTTTGTTCTTTTTCCACTGTCTTAGGTTATTGATTTGACATTTTTCTTTTTAAATACAAGTATTAAAACTATATAGATTTCCTATTGGACCCTCTTTAGTTGTATCGTGTAAGTTTTGGTATGGTGTGTTATTTTCATTCATTTGAAAACATTTTCTAATTTCCTTTTTGATTTCTTTTTTGGCCTATTGGTTAGGGTTAACGTCCCTATATTTAAGAGTTTTCCAAATTTCTTTCATTCCATCATGGTTGGAGAACATTCTTTTTTTGTTTGTTTGTTTTTTTAAGAGAGAGAGAGAGAGAGAGAGAATTTTTTAATATTTATTTTTTAGTTTTCGGTGGACACAACATCTTTGTTTTTGTATGTGGTGCTAAGGATCGAACCCGGGCCGCACGCATGCCAGGCAAGCGCGCTACTGCTTGAGCCACATCCCCAGCCCCTGGAGAACATTCTTATTATCTTAATGCTTCAAATTTTTTTTGAGATTTGCTTAATTGTCTAATATATGGTTTAGCATGGAGAAAGTTTCAAATACACTTGAGAAGAATTGGTTTTGGGGGTAAATTAGGTGTAATTGGTTTACTGTGTTCCAGTTATTTTTGTCCATATCATTTTTGACCTTTGTGTGTCACTCTAAATGGTAAGGCCCTAGATCATGAATTGATTGATTACCCCCTTTTTTTGTACTGGGGATTGAATTCAGGGGCACATAACCATGGAGCCGCATCCCCAACCCTTTTTAAGAAATATTTTATTTGGAGACTGGATCTTGCTGATTTGCTTAGGATCTTCTAAAGTTGCTAAGACTGGCTTTGCACTCGTGATTCTCCTGTCTCAGCCTCTTCAAGCCTCTGGAATTACAGATGTGTGTCACCTTTACTAGATTTCTTAACTAGTAGCTTCCTAGAAGCCTAATTAATAGGATTTCTAGTATATGTAGGATGACTTCAAATGTATTAGAACCATAGAGAAAATAGGAAAAAACTCTAATATTCTCTGATTTCTAAGGAACTTGGAGTGTCTACAGGCATACCTTGGGGATTCTGGGAGGGAGTTCTGTTCTAGGCTATAGTAGTAAAGCAAATATTGGAATAAAGGTAGTCGCACAAATTTTTTTGATTGCCCAATGCATATAAAAGTTACTTTATACAACCTTGTAGTCCATTGACTGTAAAGTAGCATTATATCTAAAGAACTAAATATATAGCAGGTATGGTGGTGACTTGGGAGCCAGAGTAGGAGGATTACAGGTTTGAGACTATCCTCAGCAGATTCACAAGAACCTGTCTCAAACAATAAAAAGGGTGGGGACCTTTGGAGGCTGAGGGTGTGTAGCTCAGTGGTAAAGCGCTTGCCTAGCATATATGGGAGTCTGGGGATATTGCTCAGTGGTTAGAGTGCCCCACATTTGATCTGCAGTGCCCCGCCCCTAATTTGCATACCTTATTTCAAACATTTCTTTATTGCTAAAAACTACTAACAGTCATCTGTGCACTGCATTACATCCTCAAGTCTTTCTCACTTATTTACTTTTGAGACAGGGTGTTGCTAAGTTGCCAAGGCTAACTTCAAACTTTGAATCCTTCTGTCTCAGACCTCCCTATACCTGGGATTACATGTGTGAGCCACTATGCCCAGCCTAACTGCACTTTCTATTCCAGATTGGTTGAATTCAAGGATGTGGAGCGCCAACTATGTTAGTGCCATCCTTTAAAATGTGTCAATTTTATCAGATCCCTCAAAATTCCATGGGATAGTGCTTAACAGATGATCTGAAACATATATTTGGCACAGGTTAAAGTTTTCTTTTCCTTGTGAGCATTTGTCCTCACTATTTAAAATTATCAGTTATTTGCCAATCAGATTTATCATTGTATCTCAAAATAACTTCTGGAACAGGAGGAGCAAACTTCCTGTAAAAAAATGAGCATTATTGCAGTAGCAGAACTAATTGCAAAGATGACTTGAAAAATTAGGTCTTGTTAAAACACTTGGCCTAATCTCATTTATTCATGTGTCTTTTGTATTGGGACCAAATTATATTGATGATTTTTTTTAACTTATAGTTGGACACAATACTTTTATTTATTTAGGTAGTTAGTTATTTTTATGTGGTGCTAAGGATCAAACCCAGCATCTCGCACTCTACAGCTGATTCACAACTCCAGCCCCTTAATTTTTTTTAAAGGCATAATTAAGAAAAGACATCAAATTTCACAAAGAAAACAACCAGTTTTAGAAATCTGTTTAATTTAAAAGCAGTTAACAAAAAAATGAATAAGCTTAAATGTATAGTATATTCCAGAATATTCTTGATTTTAGTAATCAGTTTTCATTATATCCTTGGTTTTTGGCCTACCACTAAATGGTGATGACATAGTTATATACTTGACAGTATAGTATATGTAATATTCAATAGTGTTAATGCAAAAACTGAAAAAAAAGAATAACTGTTTGCTTTTTGATATATTTCTTAAATTTTCCTTTCTCTCAGAGCTCCTTTAAAGATGTTGCTTTTGAGTCTGACAATTTCATTTCATCACCTCTGTAATAATTGCTAATGTCCTCTTTGGTGTAGCACATTTACATACAATACATAACTTGAGTCCAAAGATTCAAACTATATACATGAAGTTAAATAAAGGCTGTCATTTAACATTTTCATGGGATTTTCTGTTTCAACTGAAGGTCAGGCAGCTTCCCCATTAATGGTTTTTGTCCCACTTTACTGCATTTCCTCCTAAATTTAGTTGGAGCTAAAAATGTTTCTTTTTGCCTGAACACTTAATACTTTTCATATTTCCTCACCCGTTTAGCAAGTTCCACTTTCTGGCTTTTCCCTAGCTCAATAGCCCTTCTCTTTATATCTGTCTCAGGTACTTGTCCATTTGTACCAACATTAGCATATTAGGTTATTCATATAAAGGGTGTTGTATACTGTAGGGTTATAATTAAATCCATATATTAGGGGAAGAAATTTTTCCAACAAAACTGGGTCTCCACAGGGTATTATTACTGGAAAAACCTCAGGTTTCCTCAAATCTTAAGACTCTTATTTCTTCTCAGTTGATTGATGTTCTGCTGAGAATTCAAACACAAAATATAACAATAAATGTTTATTTTTCTTTGTGTTATTTCCTGCCTTCATTTTTCAAGATAAATTTTTTCTTTTTCTCTAATGTGGTCCTGCTTGCTGTTGAAACGTTCCAGAGAAATGGAAATTAAGGTCAAAAATCATGATTCTAAAAACTAATTTCTGGGGTGGGAAGAGATTGAAGATTTTCTTACAGACAATAAGGTTTGTTTAATGTTTTTCTCAGGCAAAATTACACTTCACATTCACCTAAGACCTGGGTTCCAGTTCAATGATTTATTAGCTTTGGGCCAATAATGCTACTCAACTTTGAGTTATTATATATAAAATGGGTATAATGATACTTCAGAGGAGTGATTAGCCCAGAATAGATAGTTAATGGATTTTAGTTTCCATTTTCTCTCTAAATCAGACAGATAAAATAAACCTGTAATAGAGGAGATGGCAGTAAATTTGTAATACATTTAAATGAAATCTTCAAAGCAAGGTAATTTAGCTATTTAATAAATCTATTGCTGTGCTCATAGAACAAATCTGAATAGTCTATATTTTTATGATAGTTTAAGATATAGAAGGATTGAACCTAGGGGTATCCTACCATTGTTCAGTTTTAGAACATATCCATCATTCCCCAAATCTCCAGCCATTTTTGTGGGGAGGCAGAGTCTCTCTAGGACGCCCAATCTGACCTGGAAATTGCTCCCGAGTAGCTGGTGTTACAGATGTGCGCTACCATGCCTAGCTAAATTATTATGTTTAAAAATGTGAAAACTAAACTTTATTTTTAAAAAAGTTTAGTGATTATTTTAATAGCTTTCTTGAAATTAATTTGCATAACATAAAATTGACTTATTTTAATTGTACAAATCATAATAATGTATGATTTATAATAATCATAATAAATAATTGTAACCATCACTGCCATCCAGTTTTAGAACATTTCCATCATTCCCCAAATCAAAAGTGACTGTTAACTTCTATCTTTAAGGTGAAACAAACTGTAGTGTTTAAAAGTGTGCGGTGGTAGGGGCTGGGGTTGTGGCTCAGTGTTAGTGTACTTGCCTAGCATGAGTGAGATACTGGGTTCGATTCTCAGCACCACATACAAATGAATAAAGGTCCATCAATAACTAATAAATTTTTTTAAAATAAAATAAAAAATAAAAGTGTGTGGTGGTGCGTGCCTGTAATCCCAGTAACTTGGGAGGCTGAGGCAGGAGGATCAGGAGTTCAAAGCCAGCCTAGCAAAAGTGAGATGGTAAGAAATTCAGTGAAACCCTGCCTCTAAATAAAATACAAAAGAGAGCTGGCGATGTGGCTTAGTGGTTGAGTACCCATAAGTTCAATCCCCAGTACCAAAAAAAAAAAAAAAGTACCAGCTTACGATTTTGGCTTGTGTTTGAATCGTAGTCCTGCCACTTACAGACATTGGGTATTTCTCTATACTTAGGATTTTTTATTTTTTAAAATTGGGCTGATAACTGCATTACAGCATTGCTTTAAACATTTATTTATACTCCCTTTATCCTTGGGATATTTTCTAAGACCCCTAGTGAATGCCTGAAATCATGAATCATATGGAACTTAATACATATTAATATGTATGGTACTGTGTCATGTGTGTTCACATACATGTATGTGTTTTTTCCTTTTACCCCGAAGCATTGCCACAAAAGACCAAAGTTAATCTGTCCTTCTGGGGTTTTTTTAAAATATTTATTTTTTAGTTGTAGTTGGACACAATGCCTTTATTTCACTTATTTATTTTTTTGTGATGCTGAGGATCAAACTCAGGGTCCTGCACATGCCAGGCGAGCACTCCACTGCTGAGTCACAACCCCAGCCCCTGTACTTCTGTTTTATGTATTGTGTGCCTCCTTTGCATCACTAATCTTTTTCTTTGGGGCCATTTTTAAGTAAAAGGGTTACTTCAACATAAACATTGTGATCCCACAGTGTTGATCTGATAACCAGAAGACAGTTAGGCAGCTAATAAGCAGGTAGCATATGCAATATGGATATGCTGGACAAAGTTACCCATGGTCAGTAGTGGACCAAAAAATATTAAATGAAAAATACCAGAATAATTAAGAAGTTTTAAATTGTTCTCTGTTCTGAGTATCATGATGAAATCTCGTGCTGTCTGGGACATGAGTCATCTCTTTGTCCTGCATAAGGGTGTTGGTATTTTAATTATTTCATTTCATGCGCATGTTTTATTGGTTTTGATGTTGTTGGTTTCTTTTTTTTTTTTTTTTTGGTACTGGGGATTGAACCCAGGAGCGCTTAGCTGCTGAGCCACTTTTTAATATTTTATTTAAAGACAGGGTTTTGCTTAGTTGCTTAGGGCTTCGCTGAGTTGCTGGGGATGGCTTTGAACTCTCAATCCTCCTACCTTAGCTTCCCTAGCTGTTGGAATTACAGGTGTTCACCAATGCATCTAGCTCATATGTTTATTCTGGACTGAAAAACACTTATTGTATTTATTCAACTATATATCCTGTGTATTTCAGATATATTTTGTGTTTAAAGATGATAAAAACAACTGTTTGAGAAACTTAAAAAAAATGTTTGGAAATGAGGGAGTGGAAATTGTTCTTATACTCACAGTGTTTACAATTAACAGCATATACAATATACACAGTACATGTATCAAGCTTGTTATAATTGTCTCTAAGAACTATTTTATTAGGTGTGTTACTCTTCACTTAATGACCATAATAGGAGTTGGAAGGTCCTGTGTTATTTGATCCTTGCTAATTCTTTTCTTTTTCTCTCCACCACCTTCCTTTTTCCCAGAGGGAAGGATCTGACCCATGATGTCAAGCATTCCACTACTGAGCTACATTCTCAGTCCTTGGCTAATTCTTTAGTCTCATTTCTTAACACTTTACCTTATATTTCCCTGTACTTTACCATCCTATAATGTACCATAATTTACAGTCATGTTTAGTTGTACAATTATTATTTTTATATAATATAAACAAACATGTAAGTTCCATGTAGGCATGGAATAACTTAGCTTCATCATTTTTTATCCTTATTACTGGACATATAGTAAAACATGTTGTGTCATAAAACTGAATATTTAATTTTTACTGAGAATGAAAAAATATTTTTAGCTATAATTTCTAAGAAAACTTAAGAGAGAAAGTTTTGAATAATAGCATTTAAAGTACTTTCTTTCCAATTAGTTATATGTTGATCTATATATATGCTTAATTAAAAGGAAAGTAATATAATGGTTTATCTGTGAGATAAATGAGAACTAGGGGGATAGGAGATAGAGGTAGGAGGGAGATATTTCACTGTAATTATTTAAAAAACATTGACCCACATAAATATTACTTGAAAAGATTTTTGTAAGAGTCTTTTGAGATTGTGGTGTAAATACAGAACACATGTTCATATGAATTATTTCTTCTTTTTTATATACCTTTATGTTTTCAACAGTTATTTCAATATGCTTAGGCCAGTGATGATCCTTATTTTCCCCACCAACAAAGCCTTTGAGAATGTGATAAAGAGAATGAGCATGAAACAGTTTTACATTGTTTCTCCAAGGCTAATGGATGACTTAATCTAGGCCACATATTGTTTGTTATATTTTCAATATGACGCTATCAGTGATGAGTTTGTATGTAAAATTAATCTAATTAGGTTGTAAGGGATACTAAAACACAAATCTGTGTACTTGGCTTTTAATCCCATTTCTGCCTTTAGAAAGCTTTTGACTTTTTTAAAAAAAAATATATATATTTTTTTGTAGTTATTGGCGGACACAACATCTTTGTTTGTATGTGGTTGTGAGGATCGAACCTGGGCCGCATGCATGCCAGGCGAGTGCGCTACCGCTTGAGCCACATCCCCAGCCCAAGTGTGTGACTTTTGAGTGAAATTTTTACTTCTCTTTTCTTCAGCCTACTCCATGTTAAACTGATAAGGTGGAAACCTCAAAGATTTTAGTGTCAAGTAGACCTAAGGTGATTGTGAATTGAGTTGACCTGCTTACTCCCTATGTAACCTTGGATGAGTTCTCTGAATATTATTTTTTTAATAAAAATAAAAGAAATTATACCAATTACTTAGGCCTTAAAGATGAAATGAAAAGTATTTGAAAAGCATAACAATACTTGTTACTAGTAGGGACATATGTAAAGTTAGTCATCTTATGTTAGAAAATTAATTAAGCTAGAACTAGATGTTCTTTGAGGTATCTTTCACCAATACAGTTTTATGTTACAACAGAATAATTTACAAATCTTGTTTATAGCCACATTTACATGAAATTTCATGGGAAAGCAAGGAAATATTAAATATTTAACTTCTTGCTTTTCATATTTCAGAGTGCTAAACATATAATAAATCTCAAATGCTTATTAGACTTTTAAGAGTTGTAAAGGAGCAGTACAGGTTAGAATTTCTTAATCTGAAGTCTTTAAATACTTTGAGATTTATGAGAAGGTTTTATGAATCTGTTGAGATTGTTGGCAGGTCTCTGAATTCTAAACTTTTTAGTGTACTTGAATTGGAGGGAGTATCTATAACTTTGATTGTGAATAAGACAGATTTGATCTCTACTTTGCTGGAGATATTATTCTTTTATTTAAAGTTGTAGGTGAACACAATACCTTTATTTTATTTATTTATTTTTATGTGGTGCTGAGGACGGAACCTAGTGCCTCATATGTGTGAGGTAAGTGCTGTGCCATTGAGCCACAATCCCGGCCCTCCTGGAGATAGTATTCTAATAGGGGAAAATAGACTTTGAATAACAAAATATGAGTAAATTTACAGATGGCAGAAATGTTTCAGAGAATTTAAACGTTGTGATAGAATGAGAGTAATAATAAAGATTGTTAGGTAGTATAAGTGCTCAGGGAAAGCTGAGAAGTTGACATTTTTTGTGCTTTGGAAATTACCAAGAGTGGCTGACATTTTTTGTGCTTTGGAAATTTCCTAGAGTGGCCTTTGATTCAAAGATTAACAGAATAGTTAGCACTCAGATCCAGTGATGGGGACAGTGTTCAAAAATTAAGTTGGAGTGCCTCCGGTGGCTGAGGCAGAAGGCAAGTTTGAGACCAACCTTAGCAACTTAGTGCCTGAGGCCCTACACAACTTAGTGAGACTCTGTCTCAAAATCAGAAAGGCTGAGGATGTAGTTCAGCGGTAAAGAGCCCCTGGGTTAAAAGCCCCAGTACCAAAAAAAAAAAAAAAAAAAAAAAGTAGTTTGAGAGATAATTAGAAGTCATATCATTCAGGGCTTTTTAAACCAGAGTACGAAATCTGCATTTTATTCTAAATATAATGAGAAACTGTTTTAGGATTTTAAACTGGAAAATGATGAGAAAAGAAAACTGAAGATAAAGCCCTTTCGAAATTTAAGGGTTCAGGGGGCTGGGGATGTGGCTCAAGCGGTAGCGCGCTCGCCTGGCGTGCACACGGAGCTGGGTTCGATCCTCTGCACCACATACAAATAAAGATGTTGTGTTCACCAAAAACTAAAAAATAAATATTAAAAAATTTAAGGATTCAGAAAAATAGCAAGTGAATTCAAAAGGAGAGGAATGTTGTTCATGACAAGGTGGTGAGAGTAGCTGTTTCATATCTTTATGAGACTACAAGTAAGATTAGATTAACCTGACCATTAGATTTGGCAGCAAGGTTTGTCAAAAGGACCTAATGGCTGTGAAGTCAGTAGCTGTTAGAACAAAATGCAGGTTTGGGACGATTTATACCAACTTTACTGTCTTATATGGTTTATTTAATGAAACTGCAAGTAGTTTTTTCCCTTTGTTATATGTTAATCTTTAACCTGGGCATGGTGGTATGAGTCAAGAGTTTGGGTTTTGAGCAAGAATATCTGAGTTAATATCTGCCTTTTTAGCTTATTCAGTCTTCCTTCCTTCCTTTCTTTCTTTCTTTAGAGAGAGAGAGTTTTTTTAATATTTATTTTTTAGTTCTCGGTGGACACAACATCTTTATTTTATTTTTTATGTGGTGCTGAGGATTAAACCCAGCACCCCAAGCATGCCAGGTGAGCGCGCTACCGCTTGAGCTACATCCCCAGCCCAGCTTATTCAGCCTTTCTAAATCTCCATTTCTCTTACCTGCAAATGGGATAATATACTTATGGATTTGCTCTGTGTGAAGCATTTAGCATAGCGTGTGGTGCATGGTTGTATGAATAATAAAAATTATAATGATAGGCAATAAAATATATTTGTGCTCTTTGGAGTTGGTATTGTCTATAGGAATAAAGTACTGTTTTCCCTTTATAAATAATTCCTGTGGATGATGCTTTAGCAACTTAATCAGCTTTTTCAAACATCATGTAGTGTCCAGCTCTCATTTTGAATATATCTTCTAAACACCTTTTTGGCTGTTTAATTTTGAGCCTGTTATAACCCCATGTACCAATGTAGCATTTCACTCTACAAATAGATATAGATTTTTCTTTTTTAGCATCTAGAAGACAGTCTCAATTTATCAAATAGTAATAACTATTTATAGTGCTTTATTAAAGAAGTCAAAATATAGTCAGTTTCACATATATCTCCATTTGGATATATATGCAAATAACTAACTATAGAATTAAAATTAATTTGAGAGCTTTCTATAAAATAGTTAAATATTTTTTCATTTTGGAACTAGGGGTATCACTTGGTGGTAGACTGCTTGCCTAGTGTGTGCAAGGTGCTAAGTTCAATCCTCAGCATGGGCTGGTGGGGCTGAAATGAAAATAGACAGTTAAAAAATTTTTAATTTTTGTTGGTGATCAAACCCAGGAGCTCACACCTTCTAGTCAAAGCACTATACTGCTCAGCTAAACCCCCAGTCCCCAGTGTTCATTTTTATTTTCTAGTAGCATACATTCTAAAAACCCAAACAAAGTTAAGTTGATTTATTTATATTTTGTGGTACTGAGGATTGAACCCAGGGGCAACTACCACCAAGCTGTAGCCCCAGCCCTTTATAAAAAATTTTATTTGTGACAAGGTCTGGCTAAATTGCCGGTCTGACCTCTAACTTGCAATATTCCTGCCTCACAGGCCTCCTAAGCAGCTGGAATAACTAGGATTATAGGTGTGTGCCACCTTAATTGGCTTACCCATAATTTAAAGAGCCTGGCACATAATAGTGCTTGTCAATATTTGTTGAATGAATGTACAAAAAGTTTTTAGCATACATAATAGAAACCATTCTCTCATCAATAATGGGCTTCTATTCAAGGTTGAATAATTTCAATAAAATGTGAATTAAATGTAATACTTGAAGAATAACAAGTATAAATAATTGACTTCTGTTTCATTACACTTCAAATGATTCATCTTTGTAAGCAGACTATTGAGCATAATTAAATCTTTAATGAGTTGTAATACTATTGTACTTTATTCTGAATGTCAGTTCTCATTTTTTAAAACTACAGTTATTTGTAAATGTAGTATGTAGTGGGTATTGTTTAAAATATGTGTTAGAGGTTTCAGGTTGGGTTTTATTTTTATTTGAAGAAAACTTTTGATAGACACAGTGATGAATTTTATGGTTCGTTTTCATTAGCCCACCAAAAATAGATCAGTAGTAAAATTGAACTGCATATGAGTTCTGGTTAATAGTAATTGTTCTGATTCTTAAATTTGGAGATTTGAAAAATCCTTTTTTTTTTTTTTTTAAATACCATCTACTGAACCGCTTCCCTAGCCCTATTTTGTATTTTATTTAGAGACAGGGTCTCCCTGGGTTTCTTACCACCTCACTGTTGCTGAGGCTGACTTTGTGCTTATGATCCTCCTTCCTCGGCCTCCTGAGCTGCTGGTATTATAGGTGTGTACCACCATGTATTGCTTCCTAGCTATTGTTAATATTTTATTTAGAGACAGGGTCTTGCTAAGTTGCTGAGTGAGTCTGGCTTTGAATTCACAATCCTCCTGCCTTAGCCACCATTATGTAAGACTATTAGGAATGTGTAAACCTTAAAAATAAACCCTGAAAAACTTCACCATCTCTTTATTATTAAATTATTTATTTATTGTAATTTATTATACATAATGGCAGAATGCAATTAATTTCATATTATACACATAGAACACAATTTCTCAAGTCACTGATTGTACACAAAGTATTTTCACACCATTTGTGTCTTCATAAATGTACTTAGGGTAATGATGTCTACTCGTTCCACCATCATTCCTACCCTCTTACCCCCTCCTTTTCCTTCCCTCCCCTTTGCCCTGTCTAAAGTTCCTCCTATCCTCCCATGCTCTTCTCCATCACCATTATGAGTCAGCATCCTCATATCAAAGAAAACACTTTGTTTTGGGGGGGATTGGCTTCTTAACTGAGCATTATAGTCTCCAGCTTCATCAATTTACCTGCAAATTCCATGATTTTATTCTCTTTTAATGCTGAGTAATGTTTCATTGTGTATATATACTAAAGTTTTCCTATCCATTCATCTACTGAAGGACATCTAGGTTGGTTCCATAATTTAGCTATTGTGGATTGTGTTGCTATAAACATTGATATGGCTGTGTCCCTGTAGTATGCTGTTTTTAAGTCCTTTGGGTGTAAACTGAGGAGTAGGATACCATCTCTTTTTTTCTTATTAATATCACCAAATTTGATGATAAAATATTTTTTAAGGTATTTTTAATTTTAGGCCAGTTTTAAAAAGCCTCCATTGATTTATAGCATACATAAAGTGAAGAGCTTGATAAATTCTCACAACTGAACACTCCACACCCATGTAACATATTCAGATCAGGAAACAAAATATTAATAGCCCCCTCCAAACAATTACTTTCTTTTTTCTTTTTAAATGAAGCTTATTTTTTTTTGCACAATATCTTTGTTTATTCATTTTTATGTGATGCTAAGGCTCGAACCCAGTGTCTCACATGTGTGAACCTCACAAGCGCTCTACCACTGAGCCACAAACCCCCCCCCCCCCCCGAACAGTTACTTTTTAAATATATGCATATATAAAGTCAGAGACATGGATCAACTTGAGAAACATAGGTCCTAGATCTAATTTTATTCCTAACTTTTAAAGCATCACCTTAGGCAAGTTATTTCATCTTTCTGTGGGACTAGTCCCCATTTCTAAAATGAAGGAATGAGATTAGACATTTTTATTATGGCTTTAATTCTGTGAAAGTGCAAAAAGATGGAATACTGGGCTATAAAACTGTTATGAGAAGTTGCAGGGTAGAGACTGCACTTTTGACTTCAACAGTTGAATTGACATGAAACATACTCTAAATTTTTTCATTTTTCTTTGTTTTCCAGGTTATATTTCACACTATGTGCTGACTGTATCTACAGAAGATATTTAACAAAAAAAAAAAAAGATAAACTTTTTTCAAAGATTTTGATTCCAGTGGAATCTTTGCTTTAGATTTTTGTGTGTGTGTGTGTATTAGTGAATTGTAACTCCAGAAGCAATGCCTGTACAAGCTCCACAATGGACGGATTTCCTCTCCTGCCCAATTTGCACTCAGACTTTCGACGAAACAATTCGAAAGCCCATCAGTTTGGGCTGTGGCCATACTGTCTGTAAGATGTGCCTGAACAAACTCCACCGCAAGGCTTGCCCATTTGACCAGACCACTATCAATACAGACATTGAGCTCCTTCCTGTGAACTCAGCATTGCTGCAGCTAGTGGGTGCTCAGGTAAGATGGGTGACTTAATAGTTTTTAAGGGCTGGGGATGTGGCTCAAGCGGTAGCGCGCTCGCCTGGCATGCGTGCGGCCCGGGTTCGATCCTCAGCACCACATACCAACAAAGATGTTGTGTCCGCCGAGAACTAAAAAATAAATATTAAAAATTCTCTCTCTCTCTCTCTCTCCTCTCTCTCACTCTCTCTTTAAAAAAAAAAAAAATAGTTTTTAAATTGAGTGTGTGTGTGTTTGTGTGTGCACATGCATGATCTTGACAAAAACTTGTTGAATTAGAATTGAATAACATTGTCTTCTATTTAAATAGGTATGATGCTTTCTTGTACTATGTTGATCCTTTATTTCAGTATATTACAAGATACACTAGTAATTCAGTATTTTTCATTCATAGTATTGAAATGTTCATTTATTCTTAGATTTTTTTAAGAACCCTAGCTATTCAGATTACTAGAGAAACCTAAGAGATAAGTCATAAGGAATTCTTTGCACTGAGGAAAATGCTATTCATAAACCCTTGCACTGAATTAATAGAAGAGATAAAGCTGCTTCAGGCAGTTTTACATATTAGATACTAACTGAAATGATGAAAAAGGTGACAAAATCAACAGAGCACAGCTTTTAAGAAGCACGTATTTTAAAGAGGATCAAATATCCTTGGTTAGCTACATTTGGAAGTTAGTCTGGTAATTCTGAAGGTAATACTTCGAAAGTTTTATGTAAGTGTTCTCAAATTAGATGATGGGATAGTGGTGCGCCCCCCCCCCTCGCATTCCAGGGAACTGGGGATTAAATTCAGGGCTTCATGCATATGTGGTAAGCACAATACTACTGAGCTACATTCCCAGCCCCTAGTCTTCTCAAAGGTCATTTTCCTCACAAGGTTTTAAGTTTTTGAGTGTTAGATATGATTCATTTAGATAATTCTCCACTATTGATTTGTTCAGTATAAGTCTGAAGTCCCATATATTTAGTATAAAAGTTTAATCTTCTGTAAATTGCTAAAGTATGACAAAAATTGATGTTATTACATGTGTCGAAGATAAAGAGAGCTATTCTAGGATAGTTTATTCAAAAGGAAACCTTTATTTATATGCCTATCTTGATATTACCACCAGCACTACTAAATATTTATTAAGAGCGAAAGTACAGAAGCCTGTCTTGGTGACACATAGCCAGTAATATCAGTTATTCAGGAGACTAAGGCAGGAGGTTTACAAGTCCAGCCTGGGCAATTCAACAAAACCATGTCTCAAAATAAAATAAAATGGGCTGAGTATTTCTTACTTGTGGGAATGAAAAATCTAACAACCACTTTAGAAGACAGTTTGGTAGTCTCTTATTAGTTTAATATTGATAACTGCCCAACTAATTTGAAAATATGTTTACACAGAAACTTTTATTTGACTATTATCTTAGTGGTTGAAGACTTTCTTGGCGTTCAGGACGCCCTGGGTTCAATCCTTAGTACCACAAAAAAAGAACAACCCACTGAATGGAGGAAAATAATACTAAAATCATATAAGGGACTTATATCTAGAATATGTACGATTTTTAACTCAGTGTTTAAAAGACAAGCCAATTAAAAATGGGTGGAGATCTACATAGACATCCCAGCAAAGAAGACACAAATATGGCAGATGAAAAGTTTCTCACATTAGTAGAAGAAAGGAAATAAGGGGAGGAGGAAGAGGAGGGAAAGAGGAAATACTGGGCAATAATATTGGCCAAATTATATTGTTATATTGTATGCATGTACAAATATATAACAACAAATCATACCAATGTGTACAACTATAATGCACTAATAAAAATAGGGAAAAAATTGCTAACTACTATCACTAGGAATAGCAAATTAAAGCAACTGCTCACAGTTTTTCATACCTTTGCTTACCTATTAGAAAAACCAAATTCTGAAACATGGACAACAAATGCTGAAGAGAATGGAACTACACAAACTTTTATTTTTTACTTATAGAAATGAAAAATCTAACAACCACTTTAGAAGACAGTTTGGTAGTCTCTTATTAGTTTATTATTGATAATTGCCGAACTAATTTGAAAATATGTTTACACAGAAACTTTTATTTGACTATTTACACCAGTTTTATTCAGAATTGCAAAAAAAATGTAATCAAAATGTCTTTCAATAGCAAATGAATAAACATTGGTATATTCATATAATTAGAATATTGTATAAAATGAAATAATAAAAGGAAGTAGTAGTTAAGCCACAAAAAGACACAGATAAACCTCAAATATATGTTGCTGAGTAAAAGATGCCACTTTGAAAATTCTACAATACTGTATGATTCCAAATATGTGATATTGTATACAAAATTAAAAATCACAATAAAAATATCATTGGTTGCTAGGATCCAGTAGGAAGGCAGGAGGATTGATGAAAAGTAGGGTATTTCTTAGGGCAGTGAAACTGCATGATTCTGTATTTGTTGGATGTATGATATTCTACATTTTTCAAAAAGAGATTTTAACCCAGGGGCGCTTTACCACTGAACTTCATCCCTGGCCCCTTTTATTTTTTATTTTGTGACAGTCTCACTAGGTTGCTGAGGCTGATGTTGTCTTGGGATTCTCATGTCTCAGATTCTCAAATCACTGAAATTACAGAAGTGTGCCACCACACCTAGCTAAAACACAAAACTTTACAAAGTTTATGGAGAACAATCTGAAATAAATGAAACAACTTCACTGCAAGGGCTATAGAGGAAAGATGCTAACCTAATTAACTTTAGATACTAGTTCAAAGTAAGTAAATTCTCGGAAAATTAAAGGCATTATATATTATATATGAACAGTGTGTTCTAATTGATAAAGTGTTTTCCCCATGAAAGTATGAATTAATTCTGAGACTGCTGTACATGTATATGGGAATTAAACTTTTAAGTAAATGGGAGGCAGATGGTAGAGAATGAATTTTCTCATTATTGGAAGTTTATAGATATGCAAAGAGGAAGAGGCTAGAATGATCTGTGTGCTAATGGCTTAGAATTGGGGCATCAGTGGAAACTTGGTTTTAACTGAATATAGATACAAATGGTTTTATAGTAATATTTACACACAAACACACACACACCCCTGGGGTATAATGTACACATATTTTTTTTTGCCTTGTCAGCCAAGATGGACTAGCAAGCACAATACCCCAATATCAGCATTCATACCTAATGTTCAATTTGGGCTTGTAAATACAGTTCTTCACTAAAAGAAACCAGCATTCTTTGGAAAAGTGGCTGATTGTAGCCCTGCAATAGGAAGTTGGAGCATCTAGTGCTAAAAAGTCTAAAAGCTCAAATACAGTCAGTGAAGGGGATATGTCATAGGCACACAGGAATCATCTGAAAAAGCTCTCAGTGGTCAAATCTGAAACAGTTTGAAAACAAAACAAATAGAATTGTATTGGATTGTTACCAAAGTATAAAATAATTATTCAAGTATATACAGATAAAAACCTAAATGATTGAATAGAGAAAGAGACTGGATTTCTCATGCGGAATTCCAAATAAATTTAAATAAACTCTACCCTCAAAGAATACACATGTGGGCTATATATAGTGACTCCCTTTGGAAAGTAGTGTATGGAGGGCTGGGATTGTGACTCGGGTAGAACTTTCGCCTCACACATGTGAATCCCTGGGTTCGATCCTCAGCACCATATAAAGATGTCCAACTGCAACTAAAAAATAAAAAGGAAGGAAGGGAGGGAGGGAGGGAGGGAGGGAGGGAGGGTATGGAAAGTAGGAAATTGACTAACTTCATCCTTACACAAAGACACATCTATATTTTTCCTTAGGAAGTTCATAATTGCATTTTTGTTTTTGTGCCTAGGATTTGATCTTACTTAACGACTGAGGCAGGTGTTAATTCAGATGGTAGGTGTTCCAACAAGACTCCCATAAAAAGTAGCATTTCTCACTCAGTGTGGTGGTGCATGTCCAATTCCAGCAACTTGTGAGGTTAAGACAGGAGGATTACAGGGTTTGAGTCCAGCCTCAGCAACTTAGCAAGGCCCTGTTTCAAAATAAAAAATATAAAGGACTACGGATATAACTCAGTTGTAAGGCAACCCAGAGTTTAATCCTCAATACCCACTGCCCTCACTCTCACCAAAGTCACATTTCTCAGTGTAGGACTATAACCCAATAAATTAGGAGAACACTTGTGTCAGGAGAATATTTAGAATAAAAGGGAAATCTGAGAAGAAAATGAAAAAGATCTCAAGTTTTAAAGAAAATAAGTATTAGAACACTCGAACACGTATGTAGGATCAAAGCTAGTCCAAATTTCTAGTATTCTATAAGTGTATAGGTGAAAAAAAAGAGCCACAGAATTAAAGTGACAGTCTCAGGGCCCCATTGCATAGGCCAGGCCTTGAACCCAGCTTTATTCTCAACTGTACTGAGGCTGTTTGCACAGATGATGTAGGAGGAAAAGGAAGGATTCCTTTCACCTTAGACAAATTATCACATATTGATTTGTCCTTTTATAGCTTCTTATAAAGGTGTAAATATTTTATTGGAAAAGAGATTCCCCATGATGCTTTGCTATAATCACAGTAATTCTTGAAATTTCTAAAGTAGGGATGAAGAGTTCATAGTCCTTCCTTGCTTGTTTGTGCCATATACCATATATGTACAGTAATGCTTGAAATAAGAGGGGGAGTAGGAGAAAGAAAAGGGTGGAAGATATGGTGAAGGATAGCCTTCCTCTTTGATGCCTATACAGCTTGGCACATAGTAAATACAAAATCTAGGAATAACCATATCAGCAGGACAAGACTTAGGAAAGAGTAGTAGAAGAGAGCTGACCACATAGGAAGTGAAGTTTAGAGAATCTTACAAACTTTTCTGTGAATCTAAAATCATTCCAGAAAACGTTTAAAATGTTTAGAGAAGTTTGAAGTTAAACAGATATTCCAGTTAACTAATGATTTTAGCAGATCTATCTGAAGTGACAAAATTAATCATCATTTCAGATTGTAAATTTATCAGAACAATATATCATATAAATATAGACTATAAATTAGACAATTATTATTTGTCAATTAAAATCAAATGGCATGCATAAGATCCTGGGTATAGTGTGCAGGACACATATACAAACATGCTTGTATATTTTAAAAATACGCACGCACACACCCACATATATACATGTATATACATAAATATATTTGGATGTATATGTGATAAATTATAATTACATATGTGGCAGGTAAATATGTAAAGGATACTCTGCTTTTGGAAAATCGTCTGGCAGATTTTCAAAATATTATCACTCACTAGGTGTGGGTACCCAAGAAAAGCAAAAACAAAACAAAAAAATGGTTCACACAAGATCTTGTATACAAATATTTATAACAGCATTATTCATTGTAGTCAAAAAATAGAAAACTGAAATGTCTATCAGTTGATGACTCATATAAAATGTGGTATGTCCATACAATGAGGTGTTATTCGGTAATAAAACACTAGAATATATTATAACTTGCATGGCCTTGAAAACATTATGCTAAGTGAAAGAAGAGTCAAAAAAGACCACACATTATATGATTATGTAATTTTGTTTATATGAAAGATTCAGGAAAAGCAAATTCATAGACCCACACATAATAGATTGGTGTTTCCTACAGTGGGTTGGGATGGAGTAACTGTTAAAATTGTATTAACTGTTAAATGGTATTAGGTTTTCTTTTTGAAGGATGAAATTCTGAGGTTAATTGTGGTGATAGTTATTCAACTGGGAATGTGCTAAAAACCATTGAATTGTGTTCTTAAAAATCAGTCAATAATATGGTATGTGAATTGTCTCTCAATAAGGCCATTTTAGAGATGGAACAATTCAGTAGATGTGTATATGAGGAAGATCTTTTAATTAAGTAAATTTAGTAGTTTTGATGTTGCCAGTGTTCAAGTTATCAGTGCATAAACTATACACAATAAAACATTTAATTAATTAATGAATACTCTTTTCCTGCAGGTCCCTGAACAGCAGCCCATTACTTTGTGTAGTGGGGTTGAAGACACAAAGCATTATGAAGAAGCCAAGAAATGTGTAGAAGAATTAGCATTGTATCTGAAACCGCTCAGCAGTGCTAGAGGTAAATCTCATGAAACCATCTATGCCAAGCGAACATCTATGAAGTATACTTTTCATTACCATAAAAGTTATGAGCTGTGCCTGGTGTGGTGGTGCGCAATTATAACCCAGCTGTGTGGGAGGCTGAGGCACAAGTTCAAGGCCAGTCTGGGCAATTTAGCAAGACCCTATCTCAAAAAAGGCTACATAAGGGCTAGGGTTGTAGGTCAGTGGTAGCATGCTTATCTAACATGTGTGAGGCACTAGGTTCGAATCTCAGCACTGGATATAAGTAAAATAATAAAGGTCCATCTATAACTAAAAATATATTTTTTAATAAAAAAAGGGGACTGTAAATACAGCTCTGTGGCATAGTACCCCTAGGTTCAATCCCTCGTATCCCCCCAAATTGTGAACTGTAAATGAATGAAATTCATTTTTTTTTATTGTAAGCCAGATCTACTTCATACTAAATAATGTTGCAAACCCATTAAATAAAGTAGTGAATTTAGAGTTTGTGTTGTTGGAAAAATTATTTGAATGACTAAAAGTGTAAGTATGTATAAGTACTAGTGATTCAGAAGGGCAACCTTTCCATCATTTGACAATTGTCAATAGTCTTGTCTTCTGTCTAGTTTTAGATGGTGCACAATAGGGGATGTAATAAAAATGGAAGTTGCTATTACTTCCCAGAAGGGGCTTGCTATTTGATCATAAAAGTAAGATTAATCACTATGAAATAATATGCTAGAACTGTTATGACTTTAAGATTTGGGTCTTTGAACAATTTTTAGTGTTGGTTGGTCTTTTTTCCTTTCTTCTTCAAAGATTAAAATGAATAATAGTATTTCAAATGTCATAGTGAATGTTGAATTTCATGTGATACATATAAACATTTGTATACTTTTAAAATACTTGTGTAGTTACATTGTTTATTTTAAATATTCTAGTAGGACCCAGAACTACTATGCACATACCTACAATCAGCCCATCAGAGAAAGTGCTCCTGGACTGTAAAATTGTACTGTAAACCTATAAATAATGTTTTTATTTTCTTCTAAAGGAGTGGGTCTGAATAGCACTACCCAGAGTGTTCTGAGTCGCCCAATGCAGAGGAAGCTTGTGACTCTGGTTCACTGCCAACTAGTGGAAGAAGAAGGCAGGATTCGTGCCATGAGAGCTGCTCGCTCTTTAGGTGAACGAACAGTTACAGAACTCATTCTCCAGCACCAGAATCCTCAGCAACTCTCTTCCAATCTTTGGGCAGCAGTCAGGGCTAGGGGCTGTCAGTTCCTTGGACCAGGTATATAATTAAAATTTGGTATTTATTGTACTAGTAATTCTGAAAGTATAATGTAGAACTCTTTTAAGTGATATATGAAGACAAGCTGGGTTTACAATATCCCACTCGACAAGTTTCTCAGAGAACTTAAAAATTTTCTCTCAATACCAAAGTTTGTTCATTTTCAGAGAAGTTTTTTCTAAATGCATTAGTCCCTAATCTACTTTCTTAATAAAATATAGAGAATATAAGCCCAAATTGCCCATAAAATTGGTTTAATAAATGTAAAGCTATAAGACTGGGGTTCTAGCTCAGTGGTAAAACGCTTGCCTAGCATGCGTGAGACACCCTGGGTTTGATCCTTGGTACTATAAAAAAGGCATAGTTCTCAATGTCTTTTATTGTGTTTCCCATTAATTGAGTGATATCTGTAGAAATTATCATATTGTTCTTTAAATAAAATATATCATCTCTGCACCTGATGAATTTTTTATTTTGCCCAACTTTTCCTAGCAATGCAGGAGGAAGCTCTAAAGCTGGTTCTACTGGCCTTAGAAGATGGCTCTGCTTTGTCAAGAAAAGTACTGGTTCTTTTTGTGGTGCAAAGGTTGGAGCCACGGTTTCCTCAAGCTTCTAAAACTAGCATTGGGCATGTTGTTCAGCTCCTTTACAGAGCCTCCTGCTTCAAGGTATGAATCTAAATTAAAAGTTCTGCTTGAAAGGAAACATTGTCCTTTCCCTAAATTTAATAAAGTTGCCTATACCTTTACAGAATATCTCAGGAATTTTTCTTTTGTAAAGAATGTAGATCATACATTATTGAAGTTGAATCTTGTTTTTTTTTTTTTTTTTTTTTTTTTCCCATTCTTTTCAGTGCTGGGGATGGAACTAGGGCTTTATGCATACTGGGTAAATGCTCAACCACTTCGCTACATCCCCAGCCCTAAATTTTCTACATGGGTATTGAAAAACATAGACCAAACCAAGACTTACAGATTTTTATATTGAAGAGACTAATCTGCTGGGTCAGTGTTTCACCAACATTATAAACAGAATTGGTCTAAAGAAAGTTATTTGAGCACAAACAAGTTTTCTTGAAGATTTGTTTCTCTACATATGCAATGGAGTTGTTGTTGCCATTTCAGTTTCAGCATGTGTGGTAAAGTTGGACATATTATTCTCTTATATCCCAAGTTAAATCAACACTACCTCAAACATAGGTATTGGCACCTGCTATATTTATTATTCCTCTGTTTTGTTTTCCTAACATCTTAAAATCAAGGCATAAATAGTGGGCTTAGGGGTGTAATTTAGTGGTATGGCATTTGCCTACCAGGCATAAGGCCTGGGTTTAGTTCCAGCCAGCCCCCCCCCCCCCCACAAACACACACAAAGAGATGGATATTTAAACAGTAAATTAAAAAATTAAAAATATTGGAAGCCAGGTGTGGTGGCCCATACCAGGTTTGGAGGCTTGAGTCAAGAGGATCACAACACAAGTTCTAGATCAGCCCCAACAATTTAGTTAGAATCTATCTCAAAAAAATAAAAATGACTGGTGATATGATACTTTAGTAGTAAAATGCCCATGAGTTCAATCCCCAGTAACTCCCCCAAAAATTTGAAAACCAATTTTTTCTACTTTAAGCATTCCTCTTAGGAATGTGTGTTCATATTACTGTGTTCCAGCTGTACTCTTTAAGTATCTTCTAAATTTTCATTTGAAAAGTTTTTTCAAGCTGTGAGATAATTTGTTAGTACCATACAGTTCCAGGACTTTATTTATTCATTTTCTAACTTTTATTTTTGGTATTGACAGAGGTTTATTTAGGAAAGTAGATACATATTCAAAGGAGAATGGGAGCAGTCTCAAGAAAGACTCTACTTTTGGGGTAAAGCAAGGAATACACATTCAAGCAAGAATGTGGGCTACTCCAGAAGGAGAAAAAGCCCTGCTCAAGAGTATTGAGAGTTGAGTCTGGGGAATCAGTGTGTCATATAGAAAGCAAACTTTATCTTTTAATGAAGGTTAGCCTGTTTTGAGAGTTCATTCGTTCGTTCTTTCTTTTGTTCTTTCTTTGTTTTTTGTTTTATTTTTTGAAACCCTTTATTTAGTTATTTTTATATATGACAGCAGAATGTATTACAATTTATATTACATATATAGAGCACAATTTTTCATGTCTCTGGTTTTATATAAAGTATATTCACATCAATTCGTGCCTTCATATATGTACTTTGGATAATGATGTCCATCACATTCCACCATCATTTCTAACCCCCTGCCTCCTCCCTTCCCCTCCCACCTCTCTACCTCCTAAGCTCCTCCTCCTATGTTTTTCCTCCTACTCCTCCTATGCTCCCCCTCCTTACCCCACTATGAATCAGTCTTATATCAGAGAAAATATTCGGCATTTGTTTTTTTGGGATTGGTTAACGTCACTTAGCATTATCTTCTCCAACTCCATCCATTTACCTGCAAATGCCATGATTTTATTCTTTTTTTTTTTTTTTTGCTGAATAATATTCCATTGTATATATTTGCCACTTTTTTTTAATCCATTCATCTACTGAAGGGCATCCAGGTTGGCTCCACAGTTTAGCTATTGTGAATTGTGCTGGTTTAAACATTGATGTGGCTGTGTCCCTCTAGTATGCTTTTCTTAAGTCCTTTGGATATAGACCAAGGAGAGGGACAGCTGGGTCAAATGGTGATTTCATTCCCAGTTTTCCAAGGAATCTCCATACTGCTTTTCATATTGGCTGTACCAATTTGCAGTCCCACCAGCAATGTATGAGTGTACATTTTCCCCACATCCTCACCAACACTTATTGTTGTTTGTCTTCATAATAGCTGCCATTCTGACTGGAGTGAAATGAAATCTTAAGAGTAGTTTTGATTTGCATTTCTCTAATTGCTAGAGATGTCGAACATTTTTTCATATATTTGTTGATTGATTGTATATTCTCTTCTGAGAAGTGTCTATTCATTTCCTTGGCCCATTTATTGATTGGGTTATTTGTTTTTTTGGTGTTTAGCTTTTTGAGTTTTTTATATACCATAGAGATAGTGCTCTATCTGTGTGAGGGGTAAAAATTTGCTCCCAAGATGTAGGTGCTCTATTCATAGATTGTTTCTTTTGCTGAGAGGAAACTTTTTAATTTGAGTCCATCTCATTCTTGATTTTAATTCTTGCACTGTAGGAGTCTTATTAAGGAAGTTGGGGCCTAATCCGACATGATGAAGATTAGGTCCTACTTTTTTTTTTATCAGATGCTGGGTCTCTGGTTTAATTCCTAGGTCCTTGATCCACTTTGAGTTGAGTTTTGTGCATGGTGAGAGATAGGGGTTTAATTTCATTTTGTTGCATATGGATTTCCAGTTTTCCCAGCACTGTTTGTGAAGAAGCTATCTTTTCTCCAATGTATGTTTTTGGCACCTTTGTCTAATATAAGGTAACTGTAATTATGTGGGTTAGTCTCTTGTGTCCTCTATTCTATACCATTGGTCTACCTGCCTGTTTTAGTGGGAGTGTTTTCATACGTGTGTGTGTGTGTGTGTGTGTGTGTGTGTGTGTATATTTGGTCTTTGAGCCCATGAACTGTGGTAGAATGTAATTTAGTTTATTTTTTAACTAATGGCTTGATTTTCATCTTTCTGTGGATTTTCCTAACAAAATATAGATTGGACTTTATTTCTTTGTAATGAGAATGGAATACATATTTTAAATTAATATCAGTGTGAGGGCTGGGGATGTGGCTCAAGCGGTAGCGCGCTCGCCTGGCATGCGTGCGGCCTGGGTTCGATCCTCAGCACCACATACAAACAAAGATGTTGTGTCCGCCAAGAACTAAAAAATAAATATTAAAAATTCTCTCTCACTCTCTCTCCTCTCTCACTCTCTCTAAAAAAATAAATAAATAAAAAATAAATACTTAAAAAAAAAAATATCAGTGTGATATGGAATCCTGACTACAATATTCTGGGTTTTTTTAGGTGGGAGGAAGGAAACAGAATTTTCCACTAGAATATTAGGTGTCTTTGTGGAAAAAAAAAGTTAAAGCTAAAATATGTAGATGATCTTAGGCTAAAGTTAATTATTTTATTTTGATTTGTTAAACCATTAGTCTAAGTACAGCTTGATATAAAATGTGACTTATTGGGAGTGATAACATTTGTACTTAAGTCAGTAAGTTAAAAAAATGAGTTACTACAGTAGTGTAATGGTTAATTCAGTAATTTAACATACTGACTGGCACAATACTAAGTGCTCAGTAACTAGTTGCTATTTTTTTATATATTTATTTACTTTTTAGTTGTAGTTGGACACAATACCTTTATTTATTTATTTTTATGTGGTTCTGAGGACTGAACCCAGGGCCCCACATGTGCTAGGTGAGCGTTCTACCACTGAGCCACAACTCCATCCCTAGTTGCTTTTTTTATTATTTAAAAATATTATTATCACCTGGGCATGGTGGCAGATACCTGTAATCCCAGCAACTTGGGAGGCCGAGGTGGTAGAATCGCAAGTCCAAAGCCAACCTCAGCAGTTTAGTGAGGCACTAAGCAACTTAGTGAGACCCTGTCTCCAAATAAAATACAAAAAAGGGCCGGGGAAATGGTGAAGTGGTTAAGCATCCCTGGGTTCAATCCTAGGTAAACTGCCTCTCCCCTGGTCCCACGCGCGCGGGCACGCATGCACGCGCATACATGCATACATACATAATTATCAACATTATGATTATTCTAGTCTAGCATCTCAAACTTTACACTTGGTGGTGGCCCATTTCATAGAACTACATAGATAATTGAACCAAGTACAAATTAGTAATCTTTAGAATCACATCAGCATCTAAAGTTCCTCAAGTTATCGGTACCACGTAGTTCAATGTCAGGCAAGTCCCTAGAGTACTGCTTTTTAGAATAATTGTCCTCCTGTAAGTATTTTCTTTTCAAAAAGGTATACGTACACACAGATATGTATTAAGTTTTATCCAGTCTTTGAATTTCATTCCCATATATGTCCTTTCTTTTTGGAAGACCTAGCAGAAGATTTTGACATCTCTGTTGGAGCATGTTTTATAAGCAAAATGGCATATTACATTTTAATCTTGGTGTTGTTGCTGGAAGAAACTTTTTACATTTGAAATTGTTATCTGTGTTTATATAAAGTATAAACTTATTTCTTTACCTCATTATGAGATTAACTGTTTCTTACTAGGTCACCAAACGTGATGAAGACTCTTCTCTGATGCAGCTGAAAGAAGAATTTAGAACCTATGAAGCTCTGCGACGAGAGCATGACTCCCAGATAGTACAGATTGCTATGGAAGCAGGCTTAAGGATTGCACCAGACCAGTGGTCCTCTTTGCTTTATGGAGACCAGTCTCACAAATCTCACATGCAGTCCATTATTGACAAGGTAGAGCCTCTTTTGTCCTTTATGTTAGACTACCCTTAGAATTTTGATATTTTATGATTTATGATTTGGTAATTCATTTACTTAACAAATGCATATTGAAGTGAATATTGAATGTCAGGCTTTTTGTAATTTGTATTCAGTGTGGTTGTGTCATGTTACAACTAGTCACATCAGAATACCAGTTTATTGGGGCTGGGGATGTGGCTCAAGCGGTAGTGCGCTCACCTCGCATGCGTGCGGCCCGGGTTCGATCCTCAGCACCACATACCAACAAAGATGTTGTGTCCGCCGAGAACTAAAAATAAATATTAAAAATTCTCTCTCTCTCTCTCTCCTCTCTCACTCTCTTTAAAAAAAAAAAAAGAATACCAGTTTATTTATCTAAATATTTGATTAGTGTTAAAATGCTTTATCTAGTACTCTCCCACATTGCTTTGAGGGGGGGTTCTCTGGTCTTTTATTTTGTCATTGCCTCTCTCCCTTTGTTATTCTCTTTGAGTTTTGATCACAAGATTAGTTAAACCCACTTTTTAAAAATCTTTATTGTCTTTCTTTAGTATCCAACTGAATGGTTATATTAGATCTGTGTATTGTGGTTTCTTATGATTCTTAACCAGAATAATTTCACATATAATGAAGCTACTACCATTCTGAGGTAGATCAGATTTTCAGTAAACTTGTTTCTATTTTATCTGTTGTTTATTAGGATAAAAAGACCATTCAAGTAGATGTAAATGTCAGATTGGGCTCATTATTTGTATCTGATGCTAAAAGCTATATTTCTCTTAAAATTAGAGTAATACAAGAGGCTGAGGTTGTAGCTCATTGGTAGAGCACTTGCCTGGCACATGTGAGGTACTGGGATCCATCCTTGGCACCACATAATTAATTAATAAATAAACAAACAGATAAATGTGTTGTATCCATCTACAACTAAAAAAAAAAAAAAACAAATTAGAGTAATACTAGAACTGTTTGTTGTAATTCATAATGAAATTTATGAAAGTGCTATTAAAAAAGTCTTAAAGCAGCATGTAAAACATACTATAGTATGTTAAATAATAATATTATCTTTTAATATTTCACCTTAAATACTTATAATTCCAGAAACGATTGCCAGTTCTAGAGCCTACCGTACATTTAATTTAGAGTAATAGGGTCAAACTAATAAAATAATAAAATAATAACACTAGTTGAAACTTAAAGGTTGATATGTGCCTAGGTTAGAATGGAGCTTGTATTTGAAGTTAAGCAACTGACTGGTTATAATTTATTGAAACCTTAATAATGATCTCTTTAAAGTAGTTGCTTTCCACCTCTGAAGAAAAACTTAGCTTACTTTTCAAAAGATTTTGCAAATAGGTCATACTTTTTGTCTCAGTTGAACTATATAATTAGGCATAGGTCCTAGAAGAATTTTTTCATATCCTGCTTTAAATTTAAAATCCAGAGATCTTTGTACAACAAAATGGTAAGCAAAATTTGTAATGTATTTCATATCTTGTCATTTTATAGAGCAATACATAATACCGAACTTTTTGTAATAATGGAAATGTTCTTTGTATATACTGTTCACTATGTTGATCATTAGCCCCATATAGCTGTGAAGCACTTAATTTTTCAGTTTTATTTGTTGTTGTTTTATTTTTTGGTTATGGGGATTGAAACAAGGGCCCCACACATTAAACTAATGCTCTGCCACTGAGCTATATCCCCATCTGCTGCTAAGTACTTGAAATGTAACTTGTGGAACAGTTGAAATTAAATAAAATAAATTATTTTATTTAATTAATTTAAACTTAAATTGCTAAATATGGTAGCCAAGCTATCATACAGTACAGTACAGATATAGAATTTATTAGAAATGTCCCCCCAAAGCACTAATTCCAATAAATTAATGGAGAGAGAAACAGGAATTAACAGTTCACAAAGAGAATACATCAAGAATGGGCAATGTGGCACATGACTTAATCCAAGCACCTTGGGAGGCTGAGGCAGGAGGATTGCAAGTTTGAATCCAGCCTCAGCTATTTAGCAAGGCCACATCTCAGAATAAAAAAGGACTGCAGATGTGGTTTATACAATAAATAGATAAACAAATAAATAAATATATCACCAGCAATAATGATTAAAGAAATATACGTTTAAAATAGTGACATACCAAGTATTGCCCGTTAAAGTTTGTGTATGTATACCCACACATATATACTCTCATAACATTGCTGGTTGTTTGTAAAGTATACATTATAGATTGTTGTGGGAAGCAATTTGTCAGTGAATAAAAACCTATAAGCCAGGGACAGTAGCACACATTTTATTCCCAGTGATTGGGCGGCTGAAATAAGAGGATCACAAATTCAGGGCCAGCCTCAACAATTTATTGAGGCCCTTTGTAACTTATCGAGACCCTACCTGGAAAAAAAAAAAAAAAAAAAGGAAAAAAGGGCTGTGCATAGAGCTCAGTGATAAAATACCCCAGGATTCAACCCCAAACCAAAAACCTATAAAATACTCTTATCCTTTGAATGTGCTATTGCCAATAAATTTTTGTTTTTGTTGTTGTTTTGGTACTGGGGATTGAACTCAGGTTGAACACTGAGCAACATCTCCAGCCCTACATTGTATATTTTATTTAGAGACAGGGTCTCTCACTGAGTTCCTTAGTGCCTCTCCATTGCTGAGGTTGGCTTTGAACTCATGATCTTCCTGTCTCAGCCTCCTGAGCCACTGGGATTATAGGCATGCACTACCGCAGCTGGCCCAAATAATTAATTTTAAGGAAATAATAAAAAATTTGAAAGAGTTTATAATCTCAGGAGTATTATTTGCTACATTATTTAAATGCAGAAAATAGGGGAGTGATTAAAGAAGATTTATAAGCTCAGAACACTAATGTAGCCCTAAAATTAGTTGAGAGGAAAATCCTCTTCAGCAGATACATAGCATTTAATTTCTTATTAAAAAATGATAGTGAGTCAAGTGTGGTGATGCACTTGTAATCCCAGCTATAGAAGATGAAACAGGAGTATCGCAAGTTCAAGGTCAACCTCAGCAATTTAGTGAGACCCTGTGATAAAATAAAATAAAAATGGACCAAGATTATGGCTCAATGGTAGAGCACTTGCCTAGTATGCATGAGGCACTGGGTTCAATCCCTGGCACCACATAAACAATAAACAAATATGTTGTGTGTGTGTGTCTCTGTCTGTGTGTGTGTCTGTCTCTCTCTCTCTCTCTCTCTCTCTCTCTCTCTCTATATATATATATATATATATATATATATATATATATATATATTTTAAAAAGAGTGAAACAGACTGGGGATGTAGCTCAGTGGTAGAGTGCCCTAGTGCCTTAATACCACCAAAAGAAAAAAAAATCAAAACTTAAATGTTATTATTTATTAAGTCTTGGTGATGGAATACATTAGATATATTTGTCTGAAATAGTTTATGATAAAAATGGCTAGCAATCTAAAAATGCTTCAGTTATAGTATTAAGCCAAAACAAATATATAAATAGCTGACTATCTTTTTTAATTATAATAAATTATTTAATTATGTTTTAAAAATTATAATAAGCTTTGGTACATATATTAAGAATTAAATAAAGGCATGTCGGGATTCTAAGGATAATTGTGTTATTTTCCTTTTTTTTTTTTAATGTATGCTGTTTAAAACATTACCTCTTGAAGAGTGACCATTTTCAGGAGGAAAATTCTCATCGAAGTGTTTTCATTTATCTAGAACCCTCAATTACTATTACAAAATCAGGGTGGTAGTGTTTTCAAATTAAAGAGATCATGTTATGCCCACCTGAAGTAGATAATGTGAGAATGTGTCTCATTAAACTTTTGGGACCTATACAACCTGAGTGCTTCCAAGAATCCCAAACTAATATAAGATTGTTTGAGCTGGTAGAGTTCTTGAAATTGTTTATTCCATTTAACAGAAGAGCTTCTGATGTTAGTAAGATTTATATTCAGTGTCATGATCTTAGACCCTGTAGACTGTATTTCCAAATTTTAATTATTTAGAAGGACCCCCTTAGAGCCAAAATAACACACCATGCTATGAAAACCAAAGTTAGAGCCAGGCACAGTGGTGCGTGATTATAATCCCAGTGACTTAGGAGGATTAGACAGGAGAATCACAAGTTCGAGACCAGCCTCAGCAACTTAATGATGCCCCAAGCAACTCAGTGAGACCCTGTCTCAAAATTAAAAAGTGCTAGGAATGTAGCTTGGTGGTAAAGGGATTCTGGGTTCAATCCCCAGTACCAAAAAATAATTAAAAAAAAAACAAAAACAATGGTACTATGAAATTGATAAATTAAGAAAGGTCCCACATTTGAAGAATGTGTAAGCAGAGGGAATAGTGCTTTATACCACATGCCTGTTTATACCCTGTTTAAAACATTGTGGAGATATGAGGAGTTTGTTTAGGTAATAAGTAATTCACTCCGGCCAAAACATATAAGGTATGTGAATAAGATAAATTTCAGAAACATCTATGAGTTGTAAGTAATCTTTATTTTATAAGAAGTATCTGGTCTCTGAGAAAGTTAATATTTATGTTTTTTAAGTTGCAGACCCCAGCCTCTTTTGCTCAGAGTGTTCAGGAACTAACAATTGCTCTCCAGCGGACTGGAGACCCAGCAAACTTGAACCGACTAAGACCCCATTTGGAACTATTAGCAAACATTGACCCAAGTCCAGGTAAACCCAAAGGAAACTAATGAACTATATCTTATGTGTGTCCTCAGATTGATTGTTCATTTGTCTTTTGTTACATTCCTCTAGAATTTCCCAGAATATTTTTTCAAGATCTTTTCTATAGTATTCTTTTTGTCCCAAATCTTCTTCCTTATTTCACTTAAAAGAATATTTATTTGACACTTTCATTTACTTAATGATTAGCTATGCTAATTACTTCACCACGAAAATAGATCTCTTTAGGCTCCTTTATATTTCTTCTTTCTTCCATCACAAAATTGTGCTGTATTTTACCTTTCTCACCTGTGCCAAAACTCATTTTTTCTATATTCTTAGTTGGCATTTCCTTAATCTCATTTTTGCCTCTTCCTTGATACCTTGCTCATTAATGTTCTCTTTTGGGGTATCTTTACTTTGTCAGCCTTTTCCTATATTCTGTTTCTTTTTTTATTTTATTTTTTTTTAAAGAGAGAGTGAGAGAGGAGAGAGAGAGAGAATTTTTTTAATATTTATTTTTTAGTTCTCGGCGGACACAACATCTTTGTTGGTATGTGGTGCTGAGGATCGAACCCGGGCCGCACGCATGCCAGGCGAGCGCGCTACCGCTTGAGCCACATCCCCAGCCCTGTATTCTGTTTCTTGATGTGAAAATATACCCAAGCTTAATTTTTTACCTAATGTTTGCATCTAAGCTATTTTAACTTGTGTTTAGCACAGTGTTTATTCCTACTACTGAACTAAAACTCTGTTAATATTTGCTAGAAGTTTCCAGGTCTCTAATTCCAAAGACTTCAGACCTTTAAATTTGTCTTCAGCATTTAATAATGTTGTTGAACACTTCTTTGGTATAGAAACTCTTCTGACCCTTATATTTCTGCAGTTTCATGTTCTCTTTTGTCTTGAAAGCTGCTTCTGTCTTGATTTGTACCACTCTTTTCCCTCCTATCCACAAACTTGTAGTCAAATTGTGCTCTTGGAACTTTGTATTCTCTGCATGCTTTGTTGATGATGGTTGTTGGTTTTTAGCATCAGGGTATTACCTCTTCATAGAAATAGACTTCCATATATCTCTATCACTGTTATCTGTTCACTCCAAATCCATTTCCCAAAAACTGCTCTGTGTTTCGAAGTAAGATCATCTTCATTTGATGACTGCTCTTCCTCCTGTTTCCTCACTAACATTCTCTGATGTACGTAACCTTAAAAACCTTAGTCTTCTGTCTTGCTGCATACCTTTTCTTTCACTTAACTCTATATATCATTTCAGACAACAGGATCTATTTGTTCTTCTTTTATAAGTTTCTCTATTCCACGCCTATTATTGCACCTTAGTGAGATGAGAGCCTGGTTCCTTTTCTCTCAGACTGAATGGTTATAACTTTGTATCCTATGAATTCTTCCAATCCAGTATACTTAAATGCTGCAAACTGGAATTTATTCCACACTCATAAACTTTCACTTATACCTCATTGCTTTCAGAGGAATATTTGGAATCCTCTTACCTTTTTTTTTTTTTTAATACATTTTTTAGTTGTAGGGCTTTGGATATAGCTCACTTGGTAGAGTGCATGCCTTGCATGCACAAACCCTGGGTTCAATCCCCAGCACGCTCACACACTCACACACACACACTCACACAAACACACACAGACACACACACAAAGGTAGATGGACACAATACCTTTATTTTGTTTATTTAGGGTTTTTAAAATTATTATTTTTTTAATTTGGAGATGGACAGAATACCTTTATTTTGCTTATTTAGTGTTTTTTTGTTTTGTTTTGTTTTCATGTGGGGTCGGGGATTGAACCCAGGGATTTGTGCATGCTAGGCAAGTACTCTATCGCTGAGCCACAACCCTAGCCCCTTATCTTACTTTTTTAAAGCAGCCTTCTTTTGCAGATATACTTCCAAGATTGCTCAATGAAACCACATCAAATCTCTTCCTAGAATATACAGTAAGGATGTTGTGGCAGTGGTAGAGTGCTTGCCTGGCATGCATGAGGCACTGGGTTCGATCCCTGGCATCATATAAAAAAATAAACTAATAAAATAAAGGTATTATGTCCATCTACAGCTAAAAAAATATTTTTTTAAAAAAGAATATATAGTAAGTTTTTTTCCACTTTTTTGCTTTGATCATTCTGAGCAATTAAGCAAAATTCCACAAGCTCTTACCACTATATTAGCCTATCTACATCTATGCCAGTATATTCTGCTGTTTTTGTATAATTGTAGGTAAACTGTTCATTGAACTAAAGCTACCCTTTCTCATCGTGCATCACCTTGACAAGCATATTCTACCAGTGTCCTTTTTCTGATATCATTAGTTTTCCTTTATTAGAGTACTTCTATCAACATTTAAATACAGTTATTTCTCTCATCTTAACTCATTTTTAGCCCCTTTTTCCGCCTACCTAGAAATGTTTTTTACCTTTTTAATAATACTTTGTGCATGTTTCTGGGAATTAAACGTAGGGCTTACTCTACCACTGAGCTGTGTCACCAGCCCTGATGCCACTGTCTTGAACTCAATCCAGTTGGGCATTTTTCTCTACCATTCTATCTAAACTTACATCATCAAGGTCACAGTGACTTCCCTGTGACCAGTTCCAGAGTTCAGTTCTCAATTCTTGTATTTGACCTATCCATAGCATCTGTCATTACTTTTTATTGTCTTTTCCTTGAAATGCTTTTTTCTTGGCTTCCATGCCACCACATTCACCTAATTTCCTTCTTACTTTATTAGGCTGTCGTCAGCATTTTTTCTGCTGATTTCCCATCTATAGCTGATGACTCTTGGGGTAGTCTCAAAGTTTAATCATTGCACCTCTTCTCTTTTCTACTTACATCCAATCCCAAGACAATATCAGCAAGTCTCATATGTTTAAATATCATTTATATGGTTCACAAATTTATTCTTGTTTCATCAATTCTGAGGCCTACCTTTTTTTCTGATATTAGCATTTCTGAAATTATACAGTGATATGTTTCTCTTTTGGTGCCATATAAAGTAGTGTAGACATTATAACTGATTGTCTTTTAAAATCTGAAATAGAGTTCATCTAGTCAGACTTTTTTCCTAGCCTGTGTGTGTGTGTACCCAGCCACCATAATGAGTCTTAATTAGTATTTCAAACTTTAAAAATGAGCTTCTCCCCTTATCTTGTTAGTGGCAGCTTTGTTCTTTGATTTGTTTGGTTCAAAACCTCAGAAAGATCCTTACCTTCTCTTTATCTCATAGTGTATATGTGATCCATCAGCTAAATTAGTAGGCCTTACCTTTAAATTTCATTTAGAATCCACGAACTTCTTAATACCGTCCTTGCTACAATCTTTATCTCTCCTCATAGATTATAGACTAGCCTCCTGTTTTGTGTATGACATACCACAAGAGCCAAAGTGATCCTATTAATTTTCTGCCCCGAAATTTTTCACTGGCTTTCCCTCACCCAGTGTAAAAGTTAAAATCTAGCCCATGACCTATAAGTCCTCACATGGTCTGGTCTTTCATTATCTCTCTCCAGCCTTGCTAGTATGGAACCTGCCAATCACACTCTCACATCAAGGTCTTAGCAGTTTTTCTTCCCTCTTAACTAGAAATATTTCCCCCTAGTATCTCTATTAAGATACTCTGAAACCCTTTTTACAGGTCTTTTACTAAATGTAGCCTCCTGAAGGAGGCCTCCTCTGGCTTTTCTAAAAGTTTATATAACTTGCTGCACTTCTTTTCTTTGTTCTCTTTTTTCAGTTTTCATCATTTCCTAAAGAGTCTGAGCCAGGAGGATTTAAATTCAAAGTCAGCCTCAGCAATTTAGCGAGGCCCTAAGCATCTTAGCAAGAGCCTGTCTCAAGTATAAAAGAAGAATAAAAAAAAGAGCTAGGGGTGTGACTCATAGGTTAAATGCCCTGGGTTTTAATCCCCAGTATCAAAATAAATAAATATAAAATTGAAAAATGGTGGAGCAAACACAGAAAATGCTTGCAATATAATGTTAAGTGAAAAAAAAATTAAAACTCTGTTTTGATTATTTTTCTTGTTTATTATCTGGATCATTTCCTTGAATATAATAGGAATTTTTGTTTTATCACTACTGCTTCTCTAGCAACTAGAACAATACTCAGGCATGGTAGATGTTCCCAAATATAATTTTTGAATAGCTGTTTGCTTTCGCTTCTCCGTGTTCTCCTTTTTCCCCCCTATTGAAATTCCATTTGTTCTTCAAAGCCCCATTCAAATGTTGTCACCCTTGGGGCTGGGGATGTGGCTCAAGCGGTAGCGCGCTCGCCTGGCATGCGTGCGGCCCGGGTTCGATCCTCACCACCACATACCAACAAAGATGTTGTGTCCGCCGAGAACTAAAAAATAAATATTAAAAAATTCTCTCTCTCTCTCTCTCTCTCTCTCCTCTCTCACTCTCTCTTTAAAAAAAAAAAAAAAAAAAAAACGTTGTCACCCAAGAAGTCTTGCATGATGGCTTCAGCAAGAAGTCATGTCTAAAAATGTGTTTGCACTTGATTTTGTATTTTTTTAGAGATTATTTTATATTTAACTTTATGGTTAATTGTTATATAATAAAAATCTGGCACTAACAAATACTAAATGAAGACTGTAGCTGAGTTGCTTTTATATAGTTGCTTTATCTATTAAGCTTATTAAACATTTTGTTTATCCTATACCTGAAATTATGTAAAACTTCAAAATAAACATACAAATTGGCTGACTCGAGGCAGTCCATAGTTAAGTTTTGTGTGAACTCCCCTGAGTTGGTCTGTATAATGTTCTAAATCTGTTAGGTGCCAACATTTAAAAACTGTTAAATTTTGTGGCTGGGGTTGTGGCTCAGTGGTGGAGTGCTTGCCTGGCACGTGTGATACACTGAGTTTGACCCTCAGCACCACATAAAAATAAGTAAAACAAAGGTATTGTGTCCAACTGCAACTATTAAAATACTTAAAAAATATATTTCAAAAAACCTGTTTTTAAGTTTTGACTAGGGGTATAATTAAGTAGTAGAGAGCCCTTGCCTAGCAGGTGCAAGGCCTTGGTTTCAATTCTCAGCATTTAAAAAACAAAAAATTGATAAATTTAGGAATCTCAGATTTCGATGTCCCTGGGAAATTCTAGGACCAACCTTGCATCTTTACATAAGAAAAACTAGTTGAAGACGCTGAGTGGTAACCATACATTTATATCAGAGATATGCTCTCCAGTCAGCACAGTCCATGTCACACTCTGTGGTCTGTTCAATACTAAGGTTCTAATGACAGGTGCCTTTTTTTTCTGGCTTCCTTAATTCCTTTGTTACCTTTTTTTCCCTGTGGTAATTTTAGTTTGTAAACACATCTTTTAAAAGAATATGTCCATTCCTTTAAAAAGGAGGTTACGTGAATAAGTTATTTGAAAGGCTGCATTATAGCTAAAGAAGATTTTTGTTGTCATTTGTTCTATAGATGCTCCTCCTCCTACTTGGGAACAGCTAGAAAATGGACTGGTAGCTGTGCGTACAGTTGTACATGGGCTGGTTGATTATATACAGAACCATAGCAAAAAAGGAACAGATCAACAGCAGGTAAGATGCAGCTTAAAATTTAAAATTAAGTCACCATGATATACCTTGAAACTACTGTGAGTAAATCTACAGATATGAAGTAAAAAAGATAACATGAATATTTTAAGACTCTGACAATCAAAACCATGTAAATTATAAATTAGCATGGTTAGCAGCCAGTTTACTGGTTTAGCCTAGTAATTTTTTCCAACATCATTAAGCTAATCCTTACTGATCTGATGTTGCACTGGTTCACTTTTCACATTGAATATATCAACATTTGATGAAGAAAGCATATTTCGTGCTAAACCTTATTCCATTTAAGATTATTCTCTGGACTTTGTATTATATATTAATTTGACAGTAGGTATTACTGCTGTATTAAGTAATCTAATACTGCTCATACAGCTGTAGATGGTTTTTCTATATTATTATATGTGCAGTGAAAAGCCTGTGAATTTAATACTCTTATTAATTTCCCTGACTTAGGTAAATATTAAAAATAGATTATGCAATCTATCTTTTTCCCCTGTGGAAAGGCAAAAAATATCAAAAGTAGCCTGGGTATGATTTTCCCATTTATTCTAAACACAGATAAAGAGCTTTATTTTATGACTAAGAAATTTTGAAAAACCTAAAACTTTCAGTTGCTTTCTATTCCATTGGCTATCACAAAGAATATAGCAAAAACAATGAGACAAGCTTTTAAGGTCTGCCATTAGTGATAAAATATGTTAAACTTGGTTCACTTTTGTGTTATATTTGATATTAACCTTGAAATCCATCCTAATGCCTATCCTCAAGTTGTAAATAATAAGCTTAATGTGTACCTTTGGAGAATTTTAAGTCATTGGCATATTCGTCTGAATTGGTTATTGGACCTTTTGTACATTTTGTAGTATTTTATAGGAAATGTATATCTGTCTGAACATTGCACAAAACAAATATTAGAAGAGAGTTTATACATTCACAAGTCTTAAATTCCATTGGTTTGTTTTTCTGTTATAAAATTTGGAAGAAAGATTATAAAGTTGCCCTGAGGTTTAAGAATTTATATGATGCCATGTGTTTGAGAATTAACATCAACATTTCAGAAAAATTAGAACTTATATATATATTTTTTTAATATTTATTTTTTTAATTGTAGTTGAACATGATACCTTTATTTATTTTTATTTTTATGTGGTGCTAAGGATAGAATCCAGGTCCTCACACGTGCTAGGTAGGCGCTCTACTGTTGAGCCACAACCCCAGCCCAGGACTTATATATTTTTAACTCTCTGAGACTTAAGGAAGAATAACTTGAGAACTTTGTCTCTGGATAATTTAGATGAATATGGGGATTATTCTTATTCATCTAGATTGTGAAAATCCTAAACTGGCAAAATGGAATTTGCATTTATTTTGGTTTTGTAATTTTTGTTTTATGTCTGATGTTTTGATTTTGGTCTTAGCCTCCACAGCATAGCAAATATAAAACATACATGTGTCGAGATATGAAGCAAAGAGGAGGATGCCCTCGTGGTGCCAGCTGTACATTTGCACACTCACAAGAGGAACTGGAAAAGTAAGTGTGAAAAGCATGAGACAGCCTTTGGAATAAGATATAAGTAGAACAATGTGCTGACTTTGAGAAATAAGGAGAGTGGTTTCTTCAGCTTTCATTAATTACATTTGTTTCTACAGAGAAAACTATTTTGTGTTTAGGTTTATCTCAAAATGAATCATTTTTACTACAAAAAAAAATAGAATGTTAGCAATTTTCATTAATTTTAGCTAATTTTTAATAATTGTATAATGTGTTACCTGTGGAAAATTTTGCCATTGGCTCAACTTCATAGTTTTTTGAAATTTCAAGGGCTGGATAATTACAGTGATGTTAAGTTTTCTAGCACACTAAAGAAAGAAAGACCACATTCTCTCACCACCCTCATTCCAGGTACTGGGGATTGAACCAATCAATGCTTTGCCACCGAGGAGTTACATTCCTATCCATTTTAATTTTTTATTTTGAGATGGGGTTTCATCAAGTTGTTGAGGGTTGCTAAGTTGCCCAGGCTGGCCTTGAACTTGTGATCTTCCTGCTTTAACCTCCTGAGTCACTGGGATTATAGGTATGAACTACCATGCCTGTCTTCTTCTTTTTTTTTTTTTTTTAAATAAAGCCGGTATGAGACACCAAATTTTGACAAAGATAACACAATGAAAGAAAATTTTAGGGGTTGGGAGTATAGCTCAGAGGTAGACACTCACCTAGCATACACAAGGCCCTGTTGGGTTCAATCTCCAACACTGTAAAACCAACAAAAGAAAGAAAGGGAAAGAAAATGACAAAAATATTAATATTAAAAATCACTCCAAATAAAACAGAATTCAGTAATTCATTAAAATAGATTGAAGAAATAACATGATCATACCCAAAGATTGCAGAAGTCATTTGAATAAAATCTAACATCAATTTTAGATCAGTAGATACTTTGTATTATAGTATAATAACAGTATCATAGATACTTTCTCAGCCAGTTAATTAATTATATCTTAAAAGCCACCATGGTAGCATGATGCATTTAATTAGTACAATAATAATTTCATCTTATTATTAAGTCAGTAAAAAAGGTAAGATTTTTCTCCTAGAAAGTTAGTTAGCATTCTGGGGTTTTCCTCTTTGTTGTCGTTGTTATTGTTGTTGTTCTGATATTGAATCCGGAGGCCTTCTACCAATGAGCACACCCCCAGCCCTTTTTATTTTATTTTGAGGCAGGGTCTCACTAAGTTACCCAGGCTGGCCTTAAACTTGGGATCCTCCTACCTCAGCCTCCTGAGTGGCTGGGATTATTGGTATGTGCCATTTCACCTGACTCTTAACATTCTGGAAGTAGTAGCTGATATATGTAAAGTTACAAAATGAACCACTGTCATGTAAAATAAAAAGGAAAACATGTAGGCCCTGTTGGGTTCAATCTCAAATACTGTAAAACCAACAAAAGAAAGAAAAATTAAGTTGAGAATTGGATGGTGTAGGTAGTGGTAGAGCGCATGTGCAAAGCACTAACTAGGTTGGATTCCCAGCACCACGAGAGAAAAAAGTTGAAATTACAGATCCCTTATAAACAGTAAGTTCTGTGAGATCCCAAATAAAATCTCAACGTGGTGATTATTAAAGGCCCAACAAAATCATTCACTTGAAAAGAATAAATACATGCAAATAGGTAGGAAAATTATGGGAAAAAAAGTCTTCAAAAGAGACTAGATTAATAGTTGTTTTATAAGCTAAGATAAATATAAAAACTGGTATTGCATAGGAACGATAGCTTAGTAAAGTGTAATAGAGAGCATCTAAAAAGAGTTTGAAAAACATAGGAATTTATGTGCTCAGGGTGACATTTTACATCAGTGACAAAAGATAATGGCTGTCTCTTTGAAAGATTCTTACCTGTCTTTGTACAAAACAATGAGTTTTTATATCAGTGTCTGTATAGACATGTCATAGGAATAACACCATAGAGTACTGAAGTATTTTTGTTGTTAAATAGTCTTAAAGAAGGAAAGAATTTTTTTGTAGATCCATGAAGAAAAAGATTTCTTAAAATTGATTACGTAAAAACTAAAAACAGATATGGTGTATACACACAATTTTAAAAAGAAAGAATATGCAGATCAGATATCCCTGACACAAAATGAGATACTGCAAATATTTAAGAGAGGAGCCAGTATATTTGTGAATCATGAATATAAATGTATTAGTCCTGACTTTTGTGTTGCTTTGACAAAATATCTGGGGCTGGGTTACTTGTAAAGTGGTTTATTTGGCTCATGATTCTGATGGCTGGAGGTTCAAACAGCTTAGAGCAGGTTTTTTTATGAGGACCTCCCCAGTTGTGTCATAGTGAGAAAGCAAAAACAGCCAAGTTCATGGGGTGATTTTACTTGATAACAATTCACTCTTGTGAAAATTGATCCATTCCACAAGACCAGCGGTAATAACTTGCAAGGGCAGTGTCCCTATGACCTAATTACCTTCTCCTTAAAGCTTTCACCACCATCCAGCATTGCCACCATTGGGACCAAACTTTAACACCCTTGGAGAGTACACTCAACCCGTAACCAATCCATAATGAATAGATGATTCACAGAATCAATGGCCACTGGATGTGTAAACTGTATTTAGCCTCACTATTTATTGAAGAACTGCAAATTAAAGCTATTCAGTTTTTTAAATTTATTTATTGGTATTGGCTATTGAACCCAGAGGTATTTTAAACTGAGGTGTATCACTATCCCAACATGTATACTCTTTGGCCTAGCAGTTCTGTGTTTGATTACTCACATTAGGATGCAAGTTCATGTACATAATTATCAGCTACAACATTGATTTAATAGCCAAAACCCCTAAAATTAACTGTATCATAAAGGAATATCCAAGATTAAATGCAAAAATAATGACTAATATATGACCCTGGTTTTGTAAATAATAATGTTATACACATAGGAATGTGAATACTAAGCTTGGTGTATAGGGCAAAAAATGTGTATGATGCTATTTCAAATTCTAAATGGTAGTTACTTCTTCCTAGAGACCACTCTGGGCAACCAATTCAGACCTTGTCTCAAAATAAAAAAGAAAAGAGCTTGATATGTAGCTCAGTGGTAAAGTGCCCTGGGTTCAATCCCCAGTATTTTAAAAAAAGTTTTTCTGTGCCCTTGGTTTTTTTTTTTTTTTTAACTATGATATTTTAAAAGTAGGTTAATGTAAACAATACAAAATAGTGGCTTAAATTATTGGCCACTATTTAATTAAGCCATTATTTTGTATTGTTTACATTAACCTACTTTTAAAATAATTTCAGCTGGGGGTGTGGCTCAAGCGGTAGCGTGCTTGCCTGGCGTGTGTGTGGCCCGGGTTCGATCCTCAGCACCACATACAAACAAAAGATGTTGTGTCCGCCAAGAACTAAAAAATAAATTAAAAAAATAAACACTCACTCTCTCTCCTCTCAAAATAAATAAATAAATAAAATAATTTCAGTTTTATGTAGGCACAAATAGCATCAGCATCTCTGTAGCACTTCTGATAAAAGTCAACATTTTCAGTTATTCAGATGTTTTAATGTTGTAAATTATTATTTTTTCACAATGCGCATTGGTTCTGTTTTTGTTTTTTGGTGCTAGATATTGAACTCAGGATGTACTCTATCACTTAAGCTACCCCTTTAGCCCTGTTTTATTCTTAATTTTTAATATAGGCTTACTGTATCTCAAGAATAAATTTGAGGAAAAGCTGAAGTAAAATGTTTTAAACTGTCTTCTCAAGATCTTTTTACCAGTAAGTTTTGGAAATAGAAATCTCAACAAATAGTAAAAGTCTTAATAAACTGACTTATAATGGTAAAATGCTGATGAGTTCATTAGAAGGAATTTTGTGCTCTATCAGTGTGTTTTGTTACCTAAGATTTTATAGCAAATATGTATACACACAGTTCTTGAGTTGATAGAGAGCCAGTGTTTTCAAGAGAGAATTTCTAAGGGCAAACACACACACACACACACACACACGCACATTTTTGGTACTAGAGATTGAACCCAGTGTTTCCTGTCTACCACTCTGCTACATCCTCAGCTTTTTTCATTTTTTATTTTGTTAAGTTGCTCAGGCTGGCCTGGAACTAACCATTTTCCTACCTCAGTCTCTCACATTAGAATATAAGATTTTTAAGCCGGGCGCTGTGGCTCACACCTGTAATCCCAACAGCTGAGGAGGCTGAAACAGGAGGATCGTGAGTTCAAAGCCAGCCTCAGCAACAGCGAGGTGCTAAGCAACTCAGTGAGACCCTGTCTCTAAAAGAAATAAAAAATAAGGCTGAGGATGTAGCTTACTGGTTAAGTGCCCCTGAGTTCAGTCCCTGGTACCAAAATAAAAAAGAAAGAAAGAAAAAATATTTTCAAATGCATTTTGTTCTTAGTTTTGCCTTGATATATATATATATATATATATATATTTTTTTTTTTTTTTTTTTTGGTTGTACCTTTGCTTTTTGTTATAGATTTCGTAAAATGAACAAACGTCTAGTTCCCAGAAGACCTCTGAGTGCCTCTTTGGGTCAGTTGAATGAGGTGGGCCTGCCTTCTGCAGCCATCCTTCCAGAAGAAGGTGCAGTGGATCTACCTAGCAGAAAACCCCCTGCTCTGCCAAATGGAATTGTGCCAGCAGGAAATACAGTAACACAACTGATTCCACGGGGGACAGATCCCAGCTATGATTCTAGTCTGAAACCAGGGAAAATAGATCATCTGAGCAGTAGTGCTCCAGGATCCCCTCCTGACCTGTACGTCATTTTTCCTCAGTTTCTTCCTTTTAAATGTAAAGCAGAAGAAGAAGGAAAGATTAATGTTTTAGTTAAAGAAAACGTTTTCTTTCTTTATTCTAGTAGTTTTTAAGAAGTAGCATAGGTGTGAAAATGATAAAATTTGCAAATTTGGTAGAGGAAATGACTATTAGAATAAACCAGTTTATCAAATTGTGGCCATCTTGTTTTTACATTGAACAATTTATGTACATTAGAAGTATCTTAGAGATCTAAATCTTAGATTGTATAATCTTATTCCCTTAGGCTAGAATCTGTCCCTAAGAGTATTTCTGCCTTACCTGTGAATCCACATCCTGTACCTCCAAGGGGGCCGGCAGATCTGCCTCCCATGCCTGTCACCAAACCACTTCAGATGGTACCACGAGGTTCTCAGTTATATCCAGCACAAGCAGATGTTTATTATCAGGATCCTCGAGGAGCTGCCCCACCCTTTGAACCAGCACCTTATCAGCAGGGTAATGGATATTTCATTTATATCACTCACTTGTCTTAGGAGTTAAGAAAACTAGGCAGGGTAAGAGTGATGATTTACATAGTGGCTTCCTTAAAACAAGTAATTGTGGTTTTACTTTGGGAAAAAATTGAGATTTTTATGGTCAACTAAATAAACTACCTTAGTAACTATGCACAGTTATCTGTATTTTTCTGGACCTATAAAATATATATATATGAAAAACTAACATTGATTCTTTTGGAATTTATTGTATATAATCAATAGTAAAGAATAAAAAACTACTTATATGTATGATTAGTGTGTGTATATGTGTGTGTGTGTGTGTGTGTGTGTGTGAGAGAGAAGCTGACCAAAAAGGACATCATTGAGAACTTGAGTCAGAAAAACCCATGAAAAAAATGCTTCAAATAGAGGTATTAGGAATGGAAAGAAAAATTTATGAATGGGTTAGAAAGAGTCTAGAGTCATGGAAGAGTTAGAAAACTGTTAATCCTCTAGGCATGGTGGTGCGCTCCTATAATACCAATGACTTGGGCGGCTGAGTTAGGAGGATCACCCGTTTGTGGCCAGCCTGGACAACTTAAAATAAAAAGGGGTCTGGGGTTGTAGCTCAGTGGTAGAATGCTTGCCTCACATGTGTGAGGCACTGGGTTTGATGTTCAGCACCACATATCAATAAATGAATAAAAATAAAATAATGTCCATCAACAACTAAAAAAATAAAATAAAAAGGTTTGGAGATATAATTTGTGGTAGAGTACTCCTGGGTTCAGCCCCAGTACCCTCCCCACCAAAAAAGGTAAAGGTATGGAGAAGAAAGGGGATGACTAAGGTTTAATATTTATAGTACATTATAAAAGGCTGAAAGATTTTAAAATTGAAGTGTTGTATCTCTGTCAGAGATACAACAGAATGAAATGCTATTATTTGTTAAATGGAGGCCTGGTATGCATACCTGTAATCCCAGCAGCTTGGGAATCTTGAGACAGGAGATCACAAGTTCGAGACCAGCCTCAGCACTTCAGCAAGGCCCTAAGCAACTTAGTGAGATCCTGTCTGAAAATTTAAAAAAACAAAAAATTCTGGAGATATAGCCCATAGGTAAAACAACCCTGGGCTCAATCCCCAGTACCAAAGAAATAAATAGGCAATAAAGATGTCTTTTGTTTCCTTTTCTCAAGGCTTTTAATTTTGAATCAGAAATGTCACCTCCTGTACATTCAAGAGAATAATTTTTAATTGATATGACATTATTAACAAAAAAAAAAATGACAAAACTTGATTGATATCTTTCTTTTGACCAGGAAAAATCTAGTTATTTTTATTGAGCTGGCTAATGTGTAACTTTAAATATACTGGTACTAGTCAGGACCCAGTTGTAGATTACAGAAGTCATTCTAGCTATATTAAGCAGAAAGAGGCTTAGTGCAGGAGTTTAATGCCCACGATATCCATGAACTATGGAAGCAGATAAGTCCCAGAACTAGATGCTTATTGAATCTTTTACAATGAAAATACAGAAGTGGGGGCTGGCGATGTGGCTCAAGTGGTAGTGCGCTTGCCTGGCATGCGTGCGGCCCGGGTTCGATCCTCAGCACCACATACCAACAAAGATGTTGTGTCCGCCGAGAACTAAAAAATAAATATTAAAAAAAAATTCTCTCTCTTAAAAAAAAAAAAAAAAGAAAGAAAATACAGAAGTGGAAAACTTCTGTTCTAACTGCTACAATGAAATTGAAACCTACTACTGCAGCTTTATCCCAACTGTTGTAGATTATAAATAGCTTAGTTTTTTTTTTCAGTGACATTTAAATTGTGTGGCTATGGGTTCATGGGCTGTTTGTACTAGGAATCAAACCCAGGGTCTCACACATGCTAGGCCTAAGGATAATTTTAGCTTCATATTCTCATAAAGCTGACCTAACAATGTAATTAGGAGGGAAAACTTCTGAAGAAATAAGTGAATTATTAATGCTTCAGTGTTTCAGTATTTAAAATATGTGTTTGTGTATGAATGAAAATAGTTTGGCAAATTGTTGCCTTTGGTTCCTTTTCTTTGTATTATACAGGTATGTACTATACCCCACCACCATGTGTATCCCGCTTTGTTCGACCTCCACCATCTGCTCCTGAACCTGGTCCTCCCTACTTGGATCCTTATCCACCCTACCTCCAAGATCGTGTTATGAACTCTCAGTATGGCGCACAGCCACAACAGTACCCACCTATGTACCCACCTCACTATGATGGCCATCGAGTGTACCCTGCTCAGTCTTATACAAGAGAGGAAATTTTCCGAGAAAGCCCTATACCCATTGAGATTCCACCTGCTGCAGTACCATCATATGTACCAGAGTCCAGAGAAAGATACCAGCAAGTGGAGGGTTACTATCCAGTAGCCCCTCATCCTACTCAGATCAGACCTTCGTATCCCAGAGTATGGTGTATTTTTTTTTTTCTCATTACATAGACTTAGTTTATTTTTGGCAGTGATTCATTAATTTCTTGGCTATGCTGATAGAATTTGATCACTTATTTTATATAAGAAAGTTTCTTTCCTTTTAAAAATTATTTTCATAATTCAAGTAGGGTTTTTTTTTTTTAAGAATTAATGGGAGGTCTCCCAACTAATGATTCTTAGTTTGTGAATTTAGATGGTCTTAATAATTCCTGAATGGCATGAAGGTATATACCTGTAATCCCAGTTGCTCAGAAGGCTGAGGCAGAAGGATTGAAAGTTTGAGTACAACCTAGGCAACTTAGTTTGACTCTGTGTCAAGATAAAACTTAAAACTAGAAAATGTAGCTCAGTGTTAAGAGTGCTTGCCTAGAGCAAGCAAGGCCTTAGGTTCAATCTCCAGTACCATGAATGAATGAATGAATGAATGAATGAGTATTTTGATTCTATTAGGAAATGATGGTCTCTGGCCAAGAAAAACAAACCTAAATTTAGCTTTTGGGAAACCTTGAGCATTTTAGTGCATTTCTTTTTCTTTAGTTTAAGTCAGTATTTCTGAATTTTACAGTGTGTATACAGGCTGCTTCTAATTTTAAATATATACTAAATACTGATGTGTTCTGAAATTCTCTGTCAATTTTAACTTCTCTTTCCATTTTCAGGAGCCTCCATATAGCCGGCTTCCTCCTCCTCCTCCCCAGCCCCATCCTAGTCTAGATGAGCTACATCGCCGACGAAAGGAAATTATGGCTCAACTGGAGGAAAGAAAGGTTATCTCTCCACCTCCTTTTGCACCTTCACCAACATTGCCTCCCACATTCCATCAAGAGGAAGTAAGCACATCTTTTTAGTTTTTTATTAATTTTTCCTTTATCAGTTTGTGTGCATGTGTGTGTCCTGTTTAAATAATCTTTATATATTCCCAAGGTTATCTACCTATTCCTAGAGTTATCGAGGTATTTGCTGTTTTCTTCTAAAGATTATTTTATTTTATACTTAGATGTATAATCCATCTAGAATCCATTTTTTTTTCTTTTTTAATCTTTGTTTTATTTATTTATGTTTTTATGTGGTGCTGAGGATTGAACCCAGTGCCTCATGCATGCAAGGCAAGCATTCAACCACTGACTACAACCCCAGCCCTTAGAATCAATTTTTTTTATATAAACTGTGTTGGAGACATGATCCTTTTGTGTGTGTGTGGTGTGTGTGTGTCTCTCTCTCTAAGGGTATCTCATTTATCCTGTACCATTTAATGAAATGAGCATCCTTTCCTCCTTGTCCTGCAGTTACCTTGTTATAATGAGGTGACCATTGATCTGATTGTCTTACACCAATACCATGTATTGGCCACCCTTACCACCTCCAGCCACATTCCTTTAATGTAGTTTTATTTATCATGTTAGCCAGTTGCAGCATGCACACCTGTAATCCATTGGCCCAGGAGGCTGAGGCAGGAAGGTCCCAAGCAACTTGATGAGACCCTTTGTAAAATAAAAAGGGCTTGGGATTGTATATTCAGTGATAAAGTGCCCCTGGGTTCAATTCCCAGTACTGGGGAGTCGGGGGGAATTTACATAATTTCACAAAAATATTTGCTTCAGTTTTGATTAAGATTCATTGAATCTCTGAAGTTGTGCTGGAACATGTGGTAGCTAATCCAGGGGCTGGAGGTATACATCAGCGGTAGAGTGCTTGCCTACCACTTAAGGCCCTGGGTTAAATCCCCAGAGCTGCCAAGAAAAAGAGGCAGGAGGAGACTCATCCAAAATGAAATGTGCTATAAGCACATTTTTTAGTACCAAAAAAAATATTTTATTTTTTACTATCTGGATATATTGGGTTAAGTGAAATGCCTGTCTCTTTTTTTTTTTTTGTACCGAAGATTGAACTCACCGGCACTTAACCACTGAGGCATATACCCAGCCCTTTCTGTATTGTATTTAGAGACAGGGTCTCACTGAGTTTCTTAGGGCCTCAGCCTCCCGAGCCTCTGGGATTACAGGCATGTGCCACCACGCCCAGCTGTGAAATGCATTTTTAAGATTAATTTTGATGGATGCAGTGGCATCTAGCAAATGGGAAAAATGATGCAGTTCAAGGCTTAGTCTTAGCAACTTGGTGAGACCCATTTCAAATTAAAAGGCAATAGGGGCTGGGGATATGGTCAAGCACCTCTGGGTTTAATTCCCTGTACCCCGCCCCCTCGATAATTTTTTTTTTTTTAAGATTAATTTTAACTGGTGGAGCTCTTGTCTAGTGTGTTCAAGTCTGTGGGTTTGTTTTCCAATACCACCCAAAAAAATTTAATTTCACTGTTTTTTAAATTATTATTTTTTAATGTGTCTACTAGAAATTTAAAACTATGTATTTGAGTAAAATATATTTATAGAATAGTGTTGTTTTAGATCAATTTTGAAAGAAGTGACATCTTTAGAAATCAAGTTTCCATGAACATGATATTTCTCTCCATTTGTACAAGTGATTCCCCACCCCCCACCCGCGCCCCATGATCCAATGGAGAGTCTTGCAAGTGCCCTACCACTGAGCCACACCCTCAGCACTAACTAATGTTTTTAACATAGAGAAATTAAGTAGACTTTTGTGTATTCTGCTCTTTAGCAGGCTAAATTTCCTGACTAATTCTAATATTTGTTAATGGGTTCTTTTGGGTTTTCTGAGCACATAGTCATGTCCTCTGAATAATTACCAGCTGTTTCTTTTGTATTCCTTTTGTCTCTTGTTTATACTCCAGAATAATGTTGCATAGAAGTATAATAGCCGGTATTCTTTACTCATTGGTAATTTTTGAGTAGGTAAAGCTTTTAGTAATTCACTATTATTATGTTTGCTCTAGGTTTTTTGGTAGAAGATCTTTATCAGATTAAGTTTCCATTTATTGTTTTACAATTTTTGTGTTTAACTTAGTAATGAGAAAATTAACAGGATGGTAATAAAGGAAAAAAAAAAAGCAATACAGGTAGTCAAAGTTGGAAAAAAACAAGAACCCTAAAATAAAGTTGCTTAAAACAAACAAACAAACCAAAAGCTGGTTAATGTAGTAGGCATGGTAGTATAAACCTGAAATCCCAGCAGCCAGGGAGGCTGAGGCAAGAGGATCTCAAAGTCAGGACCATCCTTGGCAACCTAGGGAAGACCCCATTTTTTCAAAATGGGCCAGGGAGGTAGCTCTGTGGTAGAGTGTCTCTGGGTTCAGTCCCCACTACTGAAACAATACCAAAAACTAATTAGTGTACCATAGGACAGTAAACCATAACTTTGGATTTTACCTTCTTTGTATTTCTACAAAACAGTGCTAATAGTTATTGTGAATGAATGTTGTCTTGCATCTTTTTAATGTTTATCTGATCTGTAGTGATACTTATTTTTCCACTTCTGCTGTTGGTATATTTTTTTCTTGGTTGGTCTTGCTATGGATTTGTTCATTTTATTTGTGAAACAAAGCCAACTTTTTGCTTTGTTGATCTTATTTGTTTGTTTTGTTTTGTTGTTTTATACGTAGTACTTAAGCTTATAGTTATATATGTTTTTTGAAAGACAGCACATAGTGGACATTTGGTAAATAATAACTTTATTTTATATTTTAATTTTCATTAAAATTAACAATAATGCCTCGTTGTTAAAGAACTTTATATAGAACTATCTTAGGACATAGAAAACTCTACATATTTAAGCTTCAATTTTTATTATGAACAGCTTACATATAGTTGTACTAAATTCAAACATTATAGAAATACATAACATAGAAATAATTTTCCAAAATCCTGTTTTCTGTAGCTACTGTTAATTTGTTATGTATTTCATTTTCTTTGTATTCCTATACTAACATTATTTTCTACTAGGATGATTTGATCATACATTTTGAGATTTTATGCCTGTGTTTTGCAATTTTTTTGCTTACAGTTTATTTTTACTTAACTAGTTACTCTGTATGTTTATATATAAATTTATCCAATTCCTTTAACAGCTGCATAGCACATTATATTTGGGGTGAAAAGGGTGTGCTTTTTAGTAGATAGTATGTTTTAAAAGCTAGCTGTTATACATGAAGTTTGAAGATGAAGGGGAAATATAAAGGAGATGAAATTTTTCAAAAGTGGTAGGGCAATCAAAAGGAAAGGTGTTTTTAACAACAGAAACAGAAATTGTGGTTGAAGTGAGTATTGATGAGCACATAGCCTTGCTCAGTGCAGAAGGCTATACTTATGACTCAGAAGAGATCCTTAAGTATAAGACTTAGATCCTCTCAAGTGTACCAGCAGCCCATAGATAACAGTAGATCTGCATATTCTTGTGATAAAGTGAAAGCAATGTTAAAGTTCTAGTTCTTGTTCTGTTGTGGTTTAGCTTTGATTAGATTGTATCTACATTTTTCTCTATTGAACTTGAAGAATTTATGAGACAGTGTACAGGAAACCACTTTGAAAATGCCAAATATTATGTAAAAGTGAATATAACAATAGCTATTCTCTTACTAGATAATTGCAGAACTTACATTAAGAAGATAAAAATTATGCATATTATCCTTTTTACATCCTTGAATCATCCTATGGACCAGAATTTATTCAAGATAGGAATTATTGCTGTTAAAGAGATTTTAATAAAGAATTGGTACATCTGGGGCTGGGATTATGGCTCAGTGGTAGATCTCTCGTCTAGCATGTTCGAGGCCCTGGGTTCGATCCTCAGCACCACATAAAAATAAAATAAATAAGATAATGTGTCCAGTTACAACTAAAAAATAAATATTAAAAAAAAACACGAATTGTTACATCATCACCCACTGCGCTTTAAACTGTATTTAATGTTTTTGTTTATCTGTTATTAAAGGCAGCATTGAGGGGGGTCTAGGAAAATCATGCCTTAATACATATTTGCTTAAATGTTGATTTCATCTAATGTAATGAAGAAAAGGATGGGCAAACCTGTAAAATCCTGGCTTGATTCCTTGTAGGAAACTGAGATACTTCTTTTTGACCTCTCAATAACAAAGTGTGATGGCTAAAAACACGATTCTTTACTAAAGCTATTCGTTTCATAAACTATAAAAATTGACACTTAAAAGTCAAATATACAGGCTGGGGTTGTGTCTCAGCAGTGGAGTGCTCGCCTAGCATGTGCAGGGCCCTGGGTTTGATCATCAGCACTACATAAAAATAAAGTAATTGTGTTCAACTACAACTAAAAAATAATATTTTTTTTTTAAGTAAAACACTTTATTGCTTCAGCTTGATGTTCTGAGAAATTCCTTGCTTTCTCTGTCTCGTTACTCATAGACCCATTTCCTGTTTTTTTTTTTTTTTTTTTTTTTTTGTCGTTGTTGTTCGTTTTGTTTGTTTGTTTGTTTTTCTTCATCTGTAGTTTTTGGATGAAGAATTGAAGGTAGCTGGGAAATACAAAGGAAATGATTATAGCCAATACTCTCCTTGGTCATGTGACACCATCGGCTCCTACATTGGAACCAAAGATGCAAAACCCAAAGATGTTGTGGCAGCAGGGAGTGTGGAAATGATGGTATGTGTAATGGATAAGCCATAATTAATACAAATCAAGAGACGCCAAGTAAATTTTTACTCATTATAGTCTAGACACAAATAATTGAGCTTTGCTTTAGAGTTTCAGATGATAGTCTTCTCTGCCGTTGAACTGCATTGAAACTATATGGTTCTTTTGTTTCATTCAAGTAAAAGTAAAAATTTATTATCTAGACAAAAGAACATTTATTGTATTTCTGCGCAGGTGGTAATTTCCCACCAATTATTTAGAACCCAAGCTAAATTATTTTATGTAATTAAGATTTTGGGCTTCACCAAATAAAACTTTTTTACAGCTCTAAAAAACAAAGTTGAATCTAGTGAATAAGAGTATTATTTGAGTCAGAATTAAAGCTGATTTAGTTTCAAGTGAGCTCTGATATTGAAATTTATTATTCTTAAGTTATCTGTTTTATCTTAATTGCCTTTTTATTTTTTAAAGAAATGAAATTTTCCAGAGTTTGTGGCAGGAGCATTGCAAGTTTGAAACCAACGTGGGCAACTTAGCAAGACTGTCTCAAAATTAAAAGTCTGTAATGGTTGAGATTAGCTTGGTGGTAGAGTGTCCTGGGTTCAACCCCTGGGCAAAAAAAAAAAAAAAAAAAAAAAAAACAAAGATGATAATCACTTATACACTGGTAGCACTATAAATAAATGTTTTAATGTCTGTAGTATAAACACAAATAGATGACAGCTTCCAAAAAACAGAGATAGGGCTATAAAGGAGAACAAGCAAAAATAAGCCTTTAGGTGTTGGGTTTATATAGTTCAGTGCTGTGGTACTTCCCTAGCACTTGTGAGGCCCTGGGTTTAATCCCCAGCTCATGCGCGTGCGCATGCGCGCGCGCGCCTTTGTGTTTTTCTGTGGCACGATTCAGGAAACATTGCATTTAGGCCATAAATAAGCCTTTTCACTGGAATAAGATGAGGAGGTGGAGTTAAACAGGAACCCTTGTTTTGGACATGGTGTACTTTCTGAAAGGATTATTACATTAAAAGTACATGCATACTATATTATAACATATCATATATTAATATTATTATATATGATATTTTAGGTATTACCAGTAAATTTTAATATTTTTTTTAAGTACATATGTGGTGTGGGGTTGTGGCTCAGCTAGCACATGTGCTCCCCCAGCACATGTGAAACCCTGGTTTTGATCCTCAGCACCACATAAAAATAGATAAATAAATAAAGGTATTGTGTCCAACTATGACTTAAAAAAAAAAGTACCATATATGCTATCAAAATAAAGCTAATTTCCCCTAAATCAGTCAAGAATGAAAATGTTCTTAACACAATCTAGGTGTAGTCTAGATGTAATCGAAAATCTCCCACAGAGACGCAAAAATTCTAGCTCAGTGTTTCTCAGACACACTAATCTGTATACACATTACCTAGGAATTAATCTCTCTCTACCACCCTATATATATAATTTGTATGTATAACATTATACATCATATATATGTGGATAAATACATGTTTCTATCAGGTGCTGTGGCATATGCCTGTAAATCCTGGCCACTATAGGGAGCCTGAGGCAGGAGAATTGCAAGTTTAAGGCCAGCCTCAGCAATTTAGTGAGACCCTGTCTCAAAAAAATAAAAAGGGCTAATGGTGTAGCTCATTAGTAGAGCATTTAACTAGTATGTTTAAGGCCCTGATTTCAGTCTACCACAAAAGCTATCTGTGTGAGAGTATATTTGTATGTGTGCATACTTGGTCATGATATAAAATATATTTTTGACTATGAGGAGTGGTCATTGGTCTAAAAGGCAGTGTTTTATATAAGACACTAAAGATTTCAGTCTTACCAATATGGGCATGATGCTCTAGCCAAGCATAATGGTCCACACCTATAATCCCAGTGACTCAAGAGATTGAAGCAGGAGGATTGCAAGTTTGAGGCCAGCTTTAGCAATTTAGCAAGAGACCCTGTCTCAAAGTAAGTGAAAAGGGCTGAGAATATAGCTCAGTAGTACACCTGTGATTCACTGCCTAGTACCAACATCATGATCTTTATTTAACCTTATTACAGAACAAGAAGAAATTATGTTAGAGATCTAAGTGTGGGGTAGACTTCTTATTCTGCTTTTTTCATCAGAATGTGGAAAGTAAAGGAATGAGAGACCAGCGATTGGAACTTCAGAGAAGAGCAGTAGAAACCAGTGATGATGACCTCATCCCATTTGGAGACCGACCAACAGTATCTCGGTTTGGTGCCATCTCTCGAACTTCCAAAACGCTGTATCAGGGTGCTGGCCCAATGCAGGCTATGGCACCTCAGGGAGCTCCCACAAAATCTATTAACATTTCTGGTAAGAATCTTCAGAGGTATGCTGACCCAAATTAATATTCGTGATTCCCAGTTTAACTCCTCTTCCCTGTTTACTGCCAGTGCTTTCAACAATTTTCTAAGTCAGTAATTTTCAAATTTTTATGTGATTATATCAAAATGAACCCAACTATTATATACAACTGTAATCCACCAATAAAAAGCAAAATAGTAATAATTTAAATAGAAGAAAAAATATAAAAACTGAAGGTTCTATGGGAAAGAAACAAATAGCAACACCCTATTTACCATTTTGGTAGATGACTTTTTAGACAGCTTTATAGGGAATATGTCTGTACCTTTTAGAGGAAGAATCAAATCTGCATCATACTACAATAAATCATTCACTTACAGATTACAGTCCATATGGAACCCATGGTGGCTGGGGAGGTTCTCCATATTCACCTCATCAAAATGTAACTTCTCAGGGACACTTCAGTGAGAGGTATGAATCATACTTTTTACTTGTACAGATCTTTAAATTTTCAACTTATTTTGTTTTCTCAGTAAGTAGCATTTTCATAAAATAAAACTAAAATTTATTTCATGCTTTTCCCACAAAAGGGAGCGAGTATCCATGCCAGAAGTAGCCAGTCATGGAAAACCCCTTCCATCTGCTGAGAGAGAACAGCTACGACTAGAATTGCAGCAACTGAACCATCAGATTAGCCAGCAGACTCAGCTACGCGGATTAGAGGTATTAGCCTCTGAAAATATAGATACTTTTTCATTCCAATTTTTGCAGCATTCTCAGATTTTAAATGGAGGAACTTTTGAGGTATTATGAACATAAAACTTTAAGGTCTTTTCCTTAAGGATTGATATAGCTGTCCATTCATCAAAGAATTCAGTACTAGGTTTAATTTTGGGATAATAGGAAATGTAAGAAGAGCCACCTACAAAGAGAAAACAATTTATCTAAATTTCCCAGCAGGAGCTTTTATTTTCTGGTAGTACAAGTTTAAGGTAAATTATTTATCAACAAGTACTTTTAGCTTTAGAAATTTTTAAAATTTCTCTTATTTTATTTAATCCTCAGCTTTTATAAATCTTTAGAAGGTAGAAACTTAGAACTTTAACCTATAATTCCTATATAAGAATATAACATGTTTCATTTATATAGTTATTTACAGTTTATAAATTATAATCACACATTCCCCCCAGTGCTGAGGACCCAGCACAGGGCTTCACATACTCACACAAGGTAAGCAACTGTACTACCACTGAGCTACACTCCCAGCCCACTACCACATATCTTATTTGACCCTCATAATGTCCTTGAAATGGTTGGCAGGTGGTATTGCCTCCCTCTTCTGATTGTGTGAAATTTTCCTATCATAAAAACAGAGGGCTGGGCTGATGGTACAGTAGTACAGTGCTTGCCTACCATTTGGGAGGCCCTGAGTTTGATCTCTAGAATCACAAAACAAAGATCAAAATGCTGTTTGCTTATGTTGGTCTTTAGTTTCATTAAAAGATTCAGGTTTTTGTTCCCACAGGGTGCAGTACTCCTTATCCTCAAATTTATGGCTTTTTATCTTGTTGGAGTTTCTAGAGCCATTTTCTATATCAAAAGAATATTAGGGGGCTGTGGATGTGGCTCAAGCGTTAGCGTGCTCACCTGGCATGCGTGCGGCCCGGGTTCGATCCTCAGCACCACATACAAACAAAGATGTTGTGTCCGCTGAAAACTAAAAATAAATATTAAAATTCTGTCTCTCTCTCTCTCTCTGGGCGGTGGCACACACCTATAATCCTACCAGCTCAGGAAGCTAAGTCAGGAGGATTGTGAGTTCAAAGTTCGCCTCAGCAATGGTGAGGCTATACGCAACTCAGTAGGACCCTGTCTGAAAATTAAATACAAAACAGGGTTGGGGATGTGGGCTCAGTGGTTGAGTGTCCCTGAGTTCAATCCCCACTACCCCCAAAAAATTTAAAAAGAATATTACGGGGCTGGGGTGGTGGCTCAGTGGTAGAGCGCTTGCCTAGCATACATGAGACACTGGGTTCGATCCTCGGCACCACATAAAAACAAACTAATGTATCCACCTAAAATTAAAGATACATAAATAAATATTTTTTAAAAAGAAGAATATTAGGATCTTGGGGTATAGCTCAGAATAGAATTCCTGCTGAACATGCACAAGGCCCTGGTTCTATATTCGGCACTGAAACAGAGAAAAGAAGAATATCAGTATTATTTGGAAGCTTACTGAATATTTACCTTTTTATACTTAAAAGTCTTAGTCATTTTTGAGGGTTTTGCTTTGCTTTGTTGCTTTGTTTTGTTTTGCAGTACTGAGGATTAAACTTGAAGGGCACACTGCCACTGTGTAACCCTGTTTATTTTATTTTTGGGACATGGTCTCACTAAGTTGCCAAGGCTGAACTCAAACTTATGATCCTCCTGCCTTGGCCTCTTGAATCACTGGGATTATATACATGCACCATTGTGCCTGGCTGCCGTTCTTGAGGTTTTATTGAGATTGTAGAATTTACCTTAGAGAAAATTAACAACCAGTAAAAGAAGGAAGCTGGGCATGGTGCTGCACACCTGTAATCTCAGCTACTTGGGAGATTATAGAGGCCAGCCTGGGCAATTTAGTGAGACTGGGGGATAGCTAATAGCTAGAGTGTTGACTTAGCATGAGTGAGACAACTGAGTTCAATCCCCAGTGCTGTTTAAAAAAAAAAAAAAAGAATCATAAAAGGTAGGGGGAGATACACATTGATAGTTGACTTCTCTTTTAAATAAGAAAGTATGGGGGGCTGGGGATGTGGCTCAAGTGGTAGCGCGCTCGCCTGGCATGTGTGCGGCCCGGGTTCGATCCTCAGCACCACATACAAAGAAAGATGTTGTGTCCACTGAAAACTAAAAAATAAATGTTAAAAAAAAATTCTCTAAAAAAAAAAAAGTATGGGGCTGGAGTGTAGCTCAGTAGTAGAGCACTTGCCTAGCACATGTGAGGCACTGGGTTCAATCCTTAGCACCACATAAAAACAAAATATTGTATCCATCTACAACTAAAAAATAAATATTTAAAAAAATAATTTTTAGCCAGGTGTGGTGACAAACATCTGTAATCCCAGTGACTCGGGAGGCTGAGGCAGAAGGATCCCACATTCAAGGCCAGCCCCTGCAATTTAGCAAGACCTTCTCTCAAAAAATAAAAAAGAGGTAGGGATATAGCTTAGTGGTAGAGCACTCCTAGGTTCAATCCCTAGTACCACAAAAAAATAGAGTTTATATTATATCTAAGATGAAATTACTATTTATCTAATTTAAATACCTTTTATTTTTTTCAATTTACATGGTACTTGAAAGAGATTGCACCTTATGTTGCATCATTTTTATTGCAAATACATGGGTGGTAAGGTTAAATAGCTGTGGTCTGAAAATGGACTTAGTTATTCTGTTCATGGTGAAAGTGTGTTGACATATGTATGTTCTTGGCTTTATACACTAGGCCGTTAGTAACAGGCTGGTGTTACAGAGGGAAACAAACACCTTAGCGGGACAGCCACAGCCGCCGCCGCCACCTCCTCCAAAGTGGCCTGGAATGATCTCAAGTGAGCAGTTGAGCTTGGAACTGCATCAAGTGGAAAGGGAAATTGGGAAGAGAACCCGGGAACTAAGTATGGTGAGTGTTATTATGAGAAAGAAGAGGGAAAGTGAAATGAAACCTGTGTGGTGTGTCACATGACTGTAGAGTTCTTGAATCATCTGGAGCTCGTCTAAGGCATTCTAATGAGTAGAATAATTCTCATGAAGATGAGCTTCTGCTTATGTTGGATCCTTCCTCTCCTTACTCTCATTTGGTTTGGGTGTATTCTTTGTTGTAGGATTCTTCAGGGAAAACATGGTGATTAATTAGGAATTCTTAAATTTCTGTTTAAAATATCAATAGGGAAGGAGATGAGATGATGTTTACTATTTTGCATTATGTTATATAAAGATATATTTACCAAGTAACATTCTAGTTTTGATAGCCTTTGAGTTATTTTTTTTAAGTATTTTTTTTTAGTTGTAGTTGTACACAATACCCCTATTTTGTTTTTATGTTGTGCTGAGGATCGAACCCAGTGCCTCACACGTGCAAGGCAGGCACTCTTCAACTGAGCTCCAGCTCCAGCCCCCAGCCTATTGATGATCTATTTTTGTGAGTGAGATGCAGTTCACATGTGACTTTTCCATGTTAGTTTTGATGCATTTTCCCCTATGGCCAAGCATTAATTCCTAACAATGTTTTTTACTGTGTTGTCGTCTTCTCTTTGTTTTAATTTATATTAAATATAGCCTTATGTTTTAAATGATAAAAGTAATATATTCTAGTTTTTTGGTGCCAGGGATTAAATCCATAGCAAACAGGTAGGTTGTACCCATTACACTTTGGTGTGTGTTTTTCTTCTAGTTTGCCTGTTTACTTGTTCTTTTATAAAACTAAATGTGGGGGCTGGGGTTGTGGCTCAGTGGTAGAGTGCTTGCCTAGCACACGTGAGGCACTGGGTTTGATTCTCAGCACCACATACAAATAAATAAAATAAAGGTCCATCAACAACTAAAAAATATTTTTTAAAAAATGTAATTTCTGGATCATCGGTTTGTATCATCTGTATTAATCTTTCCCATTAGCACCATTAAATACAAGATAACTGGCTTTTATTTCCTTCTCTTTCAAAGGAGAACCAGTGTTCTCTGGACATGAAAACCAAATTGAATACAAGTAAGCAAGCAGAAAATGGACAACCAGAACCACAAAACAAGGTTCCAGCTGAGGACCTTACATTGACATTCAGGTAAAGAAGGGGACATTTTCATAGTCTTATTAAACAAAAAAATATACAAAAGAAAAATAATGCCGCCTATAATCCCAGTTACTTGGGAAGCTGAGGCAAGAGGAATTTGCCAAGGTCTTGACTCAGAATAAAAAACCAGTAAGAGCTCAGTGATATAGTACCTCTGGGTTCAATCCTCAGTATGGCCAAAAGAAAATATTATGTTATGTGGTCATACCAGAATAACCTTTATAAATCTTTTGGTTTGGGATGGAGTTGTGGCTCAGCGGTAGAGTGCTCGCCTAGCACGTGCGAGGCCCTGGGTTTGATCCTCAGCACAACATAAAAATAAATAAGTGTATGTCCATCTACAACTAAAAAAAAAAATAAAATATATATTAAGAAAATCTTTTGGTTTGTTTAGAGTTTTGTTTTTTGGCACCAAGGATTAAACCCAGGGGTACTTAACCACTGAGCCATGTCCCCAGCTCTTTTTCTGTATTTTATTTAGAGACAGGATCTTGCCAAGTTTCTTAGGGCCTCGCTAAATTACTAGGGTTGGCTTTGAACCCACAATCCTCCTGCCTCAGCCTCTGGGATTACAGGTGTGAGCCACCACGCCCAGCTAATATTTTGATTTTTTAAATAATATTATTTTATGTATATTCAGAGCAGAATATTTTTATATTAACCTAAGAGTTATAGAAGTTAGACTCAGGGTTGAATTATCTATTAATTCCTAACAAAGTTTCTTACTTTGTTATCTTCTTCTCTTTATTTTAATTTATATTAAATATAGCCTTATTTTTAAATGATAAAAATAATATATTCTAGTTTTTTGGTGCCGGGGATTAAATCCAGAGCCTCATGCATAATATTTGCACACTTTAACCCTAAGCTACATCCTTAACACCACTCCTTACATTAAATATGTTATGAAAAAAGTTGTAAGAAATTGAAAGTTTTAAATCAAGATAACTTTTTATTTTACTAATTTGTTCATTTTAGATATACATGACAGTAGAGTGTATTTTGGCATATGAAAACATACATGGAGTATAGCTTATTCTAACTAGGATCCTATTCTTGTGGTTGTACATGATGCAGTTATCCCGGTCGTGTATTCAAATATAAGGCTAGGAAAGTTATATCAGATTAATTCTACCATCCTCCTATTCCCCGCCCCCAAGATAAATTTTAAAATCCTGTGTGGTGGGGCATGGTGGTACACTCCTGTAATCCCAGTAACTAAGGAGACTAAGGTATAGGAGCATTGCAAGTTTGAGGTCAAGCTGAGCAGTGTATCAAGATCCTGTCTCAGAATTTAAAAAGACTGTATCTTAGTGCTTGCCTAGCTTGTGTGAGGTCTGGGTTCAGTCCCCAGTCCTGAAAAAAAAAAAATTGTTTTTTAAATATATATCACCTGTAAACCCAATACCCAGAGTTAAACGATGTTAAAATTTTTCCTATCTTTTAAAGTGTTGGGAGTGTTTAGCCTGTTGTTTTTGCAAATCTACCCACCTGCACCTGCCCTCTAGGTTTTGATTGATCTGTCCTATTCATATCCTGTTACAGCTATGAAAAATATATATCAACTATCCTGAATAATCCTGCAATAAATAATGTTGAAATTAATTGCATACCTTTAATTATTTTATTAGGCTACTTTGAGTCTTTTTGAATGCATAGTCCTGAGTTGACCTTCTGATGACAGCAAGAATTTCTAATACCCTGTTATTTTCATTCTTGGCTTTTGGCTATCTTAAATCCATGTGTTATCTTAGATTGAAAAGTATTTCCTAGGGATAGGCATATATTCCAGTAGTTAGTGCTTGCTTTAGGCTTGATCCTCAGCATTGCAAAAAAAAAATCTATACTAGTAAACTCGCTAAATCAGAAGTCAGCACTTTTTCTACAAGACCATTTGGTTAAAATTTTAAGGTATGGACTTTATAGTTTTTGTTGCAACTTCTAACTCTGCTCTTAATAGTAGCAGACAATATATAAATACATGAGCAGGCTATATTCCAGTAAAATTTTATTTACAATCAGGAAGCTACCTACTTTTATTTTGCCAACCCTATATATATATATATTTTTTAAAGAGAGAGAGAGGAGAGAATTTTTTAATCTTTATTTTTTAGTTTTCGGCAGGCACAACATCTTTGTTTGTATGTGGCGCTGAGGATTGAACCCAGGCCGCACACATGGCAGGCAAGCGCGCTACCACTTGAGCCACATCCCCAGCCCCTTGCCAACCCTATATTAAAACATGAATGAAGAGCTGTAAATTAAAATTTGGAATCCATTTATATATTTTTCTACGGTATTGATGACCCTGATGATTTTATTCTACTAAATAATTGATTTTTTTTCCTCCTCTTTTTAAAAATTGTAACTCCTTTTTTTTTTTTTAATGTTAACAGTGATATACCGAATGGATCAGCCTTGACACAAGAGAATATCAGCCTCCTGTCAAACAAGACCAGCTCTCTGAACCTATCAGAGGACCCAGAGGGAGGAGGAGATAACAATGACTCCCAGAGATCCGGAGTTACTCCCAGTTCTGCTCCCTAAAACATGAGAAATCCTAATGTTCTCTTCTGCTCCTAATCAATTTGTGGAGCATAAGGGTAGAAGAATGGATGACTTCTAAATGTGTTCTCTCTAAGAGTGGTCAGAGAAATCCAGGAAAAGCACCAGAGGCAATGTGCACAAACACCACTACTAAAAACAAACCCTGCACATAGTTCACATTAACGCATTTTTTTTTAATTTAAAGAAAAAGAAAATTAGCAGTATCTGCAAGCAATTCAGATTAAATTTGTTTTTGTTCTGTGAATGAACTTTATTTTAATAACTTTGGACGCCTTGGATCCAGGGCTTTAAAAAAAGATGATGATATTATATATACACTCTGTTTGATTAATTGTATGATCTTAATGAAGTAGGTTTTTCTTGTATTTTGGTATTATTACATACCCAGTGTATAATTCCTTACCTCCAGTCCTTTCCAACTCTCACCACTCCTTAAACTAAAACAGACAAAAAGCACTGGCGTTTCTTAGAATTCTGTGGTGCTTGAGAAACAGAGACAATAGACTGAGTTACTAGAAAATGTGCAGCAAACTAAATTTCTCAGACCTGTTATTTAGAATTTTTTCCTTTTTGAATCACTAGGTTCATGGATAAAAAAATGTTTTTTGCTATGACATTAAAACTTTTGTTGTTAACCAACCATTTAGGAGGGTTTTGTTTTCAACTTTTAAGAATGAAAATTAACAGCTAAATGTTTTAGCTCCCTGTTAAGGATCCTTTGCATTCTCTTAATGTAATCAGAAAGGCAATTCAGTGTGTCCTTTTTGATAAGATTTAAATGAAGATTAAGAGTGAAATGTAATTTTTAGCACTAAAAATACACAATTAGTATATTAGATATTGAGCTCATGGTTGGAAATTTGAAGCTTTTTTTTTTTTTTAATTAAACTTTGCTAAAATCAGAATGCTCAAAAAACAGGACAATCATCCATGTTTTAAAATTAACACTTTATTTGAACTTAAACAGGGACACCTTTTTTCAGTAAATGAAATATGGACACATTATTTCTTTTACTCTCAAAACTTACAAAAGCATAAAATAAAACCCCTGTGTACTGGAGCCCTTGGATTTCAAAAAAGATTTGGCAGATATAAAACTGCCTGAATCTTAAGGCTGGTTTGTGAATTGATCACTGGTTGCTATCCCAAATTATTAGCATAAATAAGTAGTAAATATTTTGAAATCAATTTTCATAGATTTGGATTCCAGCCTTGATAAACTTTGTTCAAGAAAATTTTGCAAAGAGGAAGAATTTTTTTTTTTTTAATTTTTAGTTCTGCTGCACATATTCTGATACCCTGAGTCTATACTTAACCCCTATAAAGCATGTTTTGTGGGGATTATTTCACTCTCTCTGACCACTGTTTGCCTGATATTTTTAGTTTCCCTTTTTGGATTATACTACTAAATCAGAAAGCACTGGTTATGTAATAAGTTACTGCATTGCTTTGGTTGGGTAAAAGCAAAAGTTTATATTTTTCTTGTTTCTTATATTCTTAACCCTTAACTCCTGCTGAGGTCATAACAGCCTCAGTCTAAGCTCTGTGTCCATTATATTATTAACTGAAACAAATGGGGGTGGGTGGGAAGGGTAATACAGTCCTGCCATTGCCTACCAGTAGGAGAGTCCAAACCGAACACTCTTTTGAGTAGCGATTATTTAATTTGCCCAGTCAAGGCACCGTGTTTATATACTATTTCACATTGAATTTGATTATGCCCTACAGACCTGGCTGGTCAAGGATTTGATATACACATTTGGCTTGGGATTCGAGCTTTCTTTTTTATTTAAATAAAAATTTATATATATATATTATATATATACATATATACATAGCTATATCTGTATATATATTGGGTATGTTTTAAGGATTTCTTCGCATGAGCGCAGCTGTTGCGATAAAATGACTGATTGGGAGGTAGAAGCACTGAATGAAGGTGAGGCATTTTTTCAGTTGATACATACATTTCCTTTTTTTAAAAAAATACATTCATACATTTGCTTTTTTTTTTTTTGACCTTTTTAAAAATAAAAACCCTATTATATTTACACTTTAAGTACTTATTGTTTATTGGGAGAAGGAAAGAAACTTTTGTTATGTCTGACAGTCTTAAGAATTTTCATTTCTTTATATAAAAGCCAACATTATTTGCCTCCAACCTTCTGTAGGCAAATTTGGACATATCTTATTTCTCCTTTGGACATGTCAGATAATTCCTAAGTTTTAGAAGCAGTTGGTTTATTTTGGAAGTTGGAATGATTCTGCTATTAGAAAAGAATTTATGGGTAATGATTTTGTTGAGGTTAGGAATAAAAGTAAAGTAGTTCCATTCCCCTAATAACTCAAATTCTTTCATTCTTGTTCTTATTTTCTCCGTATACACTAATGCCTTTTTTTAAAATGTATTTTCATTTGGGGCAAAAAAAAAAAAAAAAAAAAAGTCTTTTCTGGCATGAATTCTAGCTATAGCCCTTCCTGTCCCCACACTCTAGAGGCAGTCTGCTTGGATAGAAAAGCAGAATGTAGACCATCTTCTTGTTCAGCTATTTTAAATTGGCCATTCTGCCTTACCTGCTGGAAACTGTTACAGCTTTCCTAGTGCCCTCCAACAGGTTTGGGAATTTATTAAAACCCCTAAACTTGGGGGGGGGGGGACATTTTGTTGTTGTTTTTCTCTTGGATATATTTTGTGTTATGAGGAGCCAGTAAAGGTAAATGGCCTATTAGGGCATAACCACTTGACTCTGTAACTGCTTTTTTATCAAAATCTGGAAAGCATTGATTTTTTTTTTCCTGGCTTTTTAAATTTATTTGTGCCTTTAGAGACATTAGAAGTGAAACCCATCAGGTAAGAAATATAGTTTTTTGTGCTTCCTTTTAAACATGAGTTTCTTCTGGAGATGATCTTGTGCTTTTCAAAAGCAAGTCTTGGAAATCTCAAATGAACTCCATCAACAGTTCTGAAAGGGTTAAGATAGGAGTAATGAACATTGTGTTCACTCTTGTTTAGATAACAAAGTTAGATTTTATTATAATGAGGAATAGAAAAAGTGTTTTGGATTATTTTTTCAAGGGGTTTTTGGAAAAGTGTAGAAGAATTGAGAATAAGATGTCCAGGCTCAGTTTCCTGTCTTACATGTAGTGTTTTTTTTTTGTTTGTTTGTTTGTTTGTTTTTTAATTTATAGATATTGTCAAAAGGTAAGTCTAATAGATGCCCTTTTTTGGCTAATGTACAGAGCCTAAAGTGACCAAAGATCTATTCTTTATTTTCTAATTGAGAAGAAGTTAGTTATAGAATAAGTTCCTAGTAGTAATATTACTCAAATGATAATGACACTATTCTTAATGTCAACTACTCAGAATGTATAGAAATTGGTTTGGTACAGCATTAATGTGGGTGATTCCCTTCTCCCTTCCCTTTTCCTACTTTTCCATGTATTTATTCGTTTGCCTGAAAGATAACAAATTGATATGATTCTTATTTGCTACTTTGAGTATGTAACTCCATCAGATTTTGCATGGGTCCCCATTGTTGGAGCTCAAAATTTAATTCCTAAGTTTTCCCATGAATCTTTTGTTTTTTCCCCTGACCCTTTTCCATTCTGCAGTTTCCCCTTGACTTACCCACTGCCCTTCCCAATCTGTAACAGTGACAGTTTGCTGCCTCAAAACAGAGCATTCAAATGAATTCGCTTAGCCAATAACTTCTGTGAAGTTGCCTTTTCTAATGGTGTTATTACTCAGTGATGCACAAATGTGGTATTTGCCCTACTGGTAGGCAAACAGAGGTCTGGTTAAGAATGGTAACCTGCTGTTTTCTTTAAGGGAGAGCCAAAGACTTGTGCTTTACTGTTTTGGTTTGGGGGGATGTAGTAGCCATTTTGATTGTGAAACCTTTTAGTATTTGTGAATTGACTGTACTGTGTAGATTTATCTAAAGTTAACTGTTAAAGTTAGCTGGCCTTATAAAATGTAAAAAGTAATGGAAATTCATCATTTTTTTTCTAAACCAGTGAACGTCTGCTTTTACAATATTGAGTAAGCAACCACCTGCCTTTTTTGAGACTATCTTCTTATAATAGCATCTCCCATGGTTTTGTTTTTTCACTTGTGCCTGAAGGATGATACACTCTCAGGATGGTCAGGTCATGGAACTGGGTAATCTTCCTGAGTATCTGGCTAGTGAGAAATAATTAATTGTAGTCAGATTCAGAGAAAAATAAGATTCTTTTCACTAAAGAGGATTCATTTGCTTTTACATATATATAATATATTATATATATGTATACACCCATGGTGGTGGATGGAAGTCTCACAATCTTTTTTCTACTTTTGTTCATTTTAAAGAACTGAGTAAAGGCTTCATAGATATCTGTAAAAACCACCTATAATGATATTTCATTAGGAGAAATGGCCCAGTTACTTTTAGAAGAAATATAATAACTTGTCTGAAAATTAACTGCAGTGTTCACTTAAACCTTTACCTTAAAAATAGTCCTAGTTTATTAAAATTTTAATTGATGATACATGGTTACAGTGTTGTAAAGTGATCTCTTCCCCTGGAAGTTAAAATCAGAGTTGCCAAATTAAAAACAGATTGTATTCAGCTTTGGGGACTAAACAGACAGACTGTCTACTGCTGGTGTCATTGTCCCTCATGCCCTCTGGCTGATCCACATCTACATTTCTACCTTGGACAGCTTTTATTTTTATATTTATTGTTGCTTCGGCTCAGCTTTATGAAATTTTTCTGCTGAAATGACTTATTGGGAATTGTAGATGAATTGCAGTTAATTTTTTTTTAATTCTCAATTCCGCTTTTTTGAGCCACTTAAAGCTGTTTTGTCAAAAGGTACTATTTACTATGGTAAATAACTTAAGATTTGAAATTTTAAGATTTTTGTTTTTGTGATTGCTAAAAGTCTTTTCACAGTAAATTCTAATTAATAAGTAATACTAGCTATAATGTTAATTAAGAATAAGAAACTGCCAACACCAGGAATAAGTGACACCTTTTATTAATCAGTAATGTTCCCAATAGGTGGGTTTTCAATACTGCACTGAGCAGAGTGGGTCCAGAGCCCTTTGCAACCATGTTGTGGTCGCAGGGTTACCTCACTACTGGAACCCTGGTTTTCAGAGCCTCAGAGTTTTCAGCCAAACACTGAATTTCCCCTAAATTTTGTCCTGAGTAAAACATCCCTAAAGTAATATTTATTTTCACTAGAAATTAAGGCACAACAACCCAAGGTGGAAAACTTAAACCTGTAGACAATATTGTGTCTAAAATGTGTGTTTAGAGAAATAAAATCCTGTGGAGTTTGTTATCCTAATGTATGTTTATTATACACTAGATAACGTGACTTGTTTTCTTATATTGAAATTCCACTGTCTCTGGCTTTTCTTTGGTTTTGTGTAAGATTTTGTTTTTGTTTTTACTCTAAGCAGACAGAGCTCACAAGTCTTTGGCATCCGTTTACTCTAAGCAGACAGAGCTCACAAGTCTTTGGCATACACTCAGAGTTGTCTTATAACTGGAAACTGTCAGGTGGGGCATGTGAGAGGGTCAAAAAAGGGTGGGAACAAATAGTGGGTTGATAATTGGTTGGGTGGTTGGTTTTTTTTTTTGTTGTTGTTGTTGTTTTGTTTTGGTTTGGTTTTTTGGCCTGGGTTTTTAAAAAATTAAAAATGTTTTAGTGTTACCTCTCTTCATTTTTGGTTGCCTTTCTCACAATAATATCTGAATTAGCCCATAAAATATTCCTTTGATTTAAAGGCATTTTAAGCTTTTTTGCCTCTAATATTTACCTTTCTCTGTTCAGTTGAAACACTATCTTCAGACTACTTTTTTCAGATGTTGCCTGAGTGTTCATACTTACCCCTTTTTCATCCTTTGTCTTTTTCCCACATTCTGTAAATGAATGGGACTTGAAGAAAAATTTTTTCTTTCATTTTATTTATTGGTCATGGACTTCATTAGCTTTATGATGAATCTATGACGTGGAAACATGAACAATGGAAAAAGTGAATTAAGATAATGAACAAAAACCTTTCACCCACTTAAACATTTTCCAGTTGTCAGATTCCTCTTGATGTGTGTGGTCTCTTCCCATTGCCCCCTGCAACCCTTTTTTCTCTGCTCAATTGGTCTTTAGGCTCATACCAGTCTCCCAGAGACATTCTGCAGTCATTATCACCTTTTTGGGTGGATTTTATTTTGTTTTGTTTTTTAAAAAAAATAATAATAACTTTTTAACATTGATGCATATTTGCTTGGGATAGAGCTTGTGTAATTTACCAATCGTATTGATTGTATGTGATTGTGCCCTGCAGAGGTATACTTAACAAGACAAAAATAATCTAGGTGAATAAAGGAGCCCTTGAGATTTGAGTCAGGTTATAAGAGATTTAATAAAATCACTTAGAATTTTGGATAGTAAGAATTCTTTCTCTTATTCTTATAAATCAGTGTTAGATAAAGTGTCATTTTTTAAAGGTTTTTCTTGCATTCCTGGGTTTGTTTGGTTTGAGGTTTTTGGGTTTTTTTGCCTGTCTCTACCCACCTGTTCAGAAATTTTTAAAAATTTAGTGTTCAGCCTTAAAGTGACAGCTGATTTTTAATTGCTGAATTTTGTGAAATTTTACTTTTTCCAAATGTTTCCAATTTTTAAAAAAGTGAAAATAGACAATGGGTTGGGATTTCACAAGCTGTGAATAATTCCGTAGCATCTGGCAAACTGTGAAATCTTGTTCGAAGACTTTGTAATGACTTATCTGAAAGTTCTTTTGGAATGGGGGGGGCAGGGAACCTTGTTTGAAATGGACCATTTCCTCTCTTTTTAGTATTTCTAATTTTTAAGCAGCCTTCAGAACAAATGAGGTGGAAAAAAAAAGAAATGATAGGACTATGTGTAGAGCAGCAAAACTCTGACTGAATAAGTACAAGTTCCACTTTTTGCAGATTTGAGAGGATTAGGGCCATCTTTTTCTATTTTCTATTATTTGTGTGCATGTTGTTTGTATCAAGATGCCACATTTTGTTAAAATGCTATTTCCTTCCTTTATTACCTTAGAAACTGACTCAGCCTCTTGTTGCTCCTAATTAGTGTTTAAGGCTCCCATGAGTTGCAGATAAAAGGATTTACTTTAACAAGTAGAAGGAGGTGATTCACCATTTGGATTGTAAATATATGAACGTGTCTACAAGGTCTTTATCTGCTTTCTGTCAGCATTTATATTAAATGATAAATTAATGAGTAATGTGTAGTCTGTTTTGTAAATGAGTCTGTGTCGTCTTATTCAATCATTGGGGTTATACTCTTACACCGTTTGGGGGAAGTGTTTTGTAGATGAAAAATAAATAAATGGCTAATTTCCTCAAGCACACACACACTTACTTGCACATCCCCCTTTGTGTGGATTTCATGAGAACGGGTCCACTGTTAAATATGCTGTGGTCCAGATTCCTTTATTTGATGCACAGTGGTTCTGAGACACAAGACCAGTATTCAGTGAGACCGCAGCTGACATCCAGCACCTTGGTTTTTATGCCTTCTCATCAGTACCATTTTTGTCCTAAAGCAAAATGGTCTTGTTCTGGGTATCTTCATGAGGCAAAGTATGTGTCTTTTCATTCTTAGTGACTTCCTAATTTTTTTTAATTCCCTGCCCACTAGTCATTCCTGGCAGAGGATAAATGTAAGTTTATAGCCATGAGACCATATACATCAGGCAGCATCTCAAGAGCATAAAGGGAAAAAATGGGAGGAGAAGGGATTATTAATCTATCACTGAGCCATATCGCTGCCCCTGACATATTTTATAGTTAGGGAAATTTGACCAAGTATTGGATATTAGGTGAATGGGTTTTGTTTAATATAATAATAGCAACATGGTTACTAAAGAAAATAATCCACATTTTTTTTAAAGAAGCAAGAACTGACAATGGCTGGAGTTTCCTTTAAAATAAATATTTTTAAGGAGCTGGAGTTGTAGCTCATCAGTAGAGCGCTTGCCTCACACATGTTGGTTCTCAGCACCATATAAAAATAAGTAAATAAAGGTCCATCAACAACTAAATAAAAAATATTTTTTAAAAAATAATAGACATCATTACCAGTGAAGGTTATAAACCTTACTTACCATCAGTTAGCAATTAAGTATCCAGTGGTGTCACATCTGACCTTGAGAGAAGAGGCCAGAGTAAAAGAAAGTTGTTCATAGGAGATGGTAACTGCTGCAGCATCCCTTAATGGTTATAAAAATCCAGAGTGGGAACTGCAAAACCAGACCTGCTGTCTTTTTGCACTTACCTAGGCCTATCCTGCTCACAAGCAGTGCACTTTCTGACCTCTTAGCTAACACATAGGCTAGTATGGACTTGCAATCCCAGTGCCCAGCAATCTGCAGTGATTAGCTAGTATAAACTTCTGCTTACCATCATGTTGGCTCATAGCACAAATGGCTACCACCCTTTTTTGGAATAACAAGCATATAAAAGTGAATTTATCAACTACTCCTCAGATACTTCAGTAGTCCTAATTTATTGAGTATTCTGCATGTGCATAACAATATAGAAGATAAAGAGAAGATCGTAGAACTTTTTAACATTTTATTTATTTACGTGGTGCTGAGGATTGAATCCAGGGCCTCATATATGCTAGGCGAGCACTCCACAACCCCAGCCCAAGTACACAGTTTTAAAATAGTGGCAGAGAAGTAAGTTACTCAACCATTGCCATTCTCAGAAAAGTAAGGATCCCTGAGACTATACAAGGAAGAACTCGCCTGCCTGGTCAGCTGTAAGTTGCCTTGAAGGTAAGAATGGTGGGGCAGGGAGAGTGGATATTGGAGGCAAGACTCCTAGTGAGAAGAAAGATAGGATGTATGAATTCTGAAGGAAGAAAGGGGCCGAGTTGAAGAAACTTTCATGTCATTGCAGCTACAGAAGGCCCAAGTGGCTTGAGAGAAGGCAGAGCCAGATCATGGAGGCCCTTAGATCATGCTAAAATGTTGGTTTGAATTTATTCTGAAGGTAAAGGAAATGCAAGGAAGGGTGGTAAGCAGGGGAACAAACGAACTAGATATGTGCCTGTTTACACAATCCTTCAATAGACTCTGCATCAGTTCCTCAAACCTCCATGTGCATGCTGTTCATCGGGGGTCTCCGTGGGTCTGCAAGGTGGAGGGGGGCTGCTGAGGCTATCATGCCGCAGGTGGTGCCAGTGCTGTATTTGGTGGGCAGTAAGGTTCAATGTGATGGGTAATTTTAGAAGCAGAAAGATCTTGTTTCTGCCTATCAGAGACTTCAATTACAATAAAGTGAGTGATATATAAGACAATTAGCACTACCTGGAGACTGTTCAAAGGGAAAGGAACTGGAGGAGCAAGGTGATTGAGTTTTTACATCTGAAGGGCGGGGGTCTGAAACAGTTTACATGATGGGGTGGCAATGCCAGGGGAGTATGGGAATATATGTACAGTCAAAAGAATGTGGTCCTTTTATGGAACTTAAAGGAATTAGGTCTATCTTTAAAAATAGATCAAGGCTGGAGCTCAGCGGTAGAGTGCTTGCCTAGCATGTGCAAGGCACTGGTTTGATCCCCAGCACCACATAAAAATAAATAAAATAAAGGTATTTTGTCCAATTACAAATATACCTATTATCCCAGCAGCTTTGGAGGCTGAGGCAGGAGGATCACAAGTTTGAGGCCAGCATCAGCAATTTAGTGAGACCCTGGTATTAAAAAATAAAAAGGACTGGGTATGTAGCTCAGTGAGAGGGCGCCCCTGGACTCAATTGTCAGTGCAAAAAAAGGTTTGTTGTAATAGGCTTAGAAGAAGCCATGGGGACAAGTCCATGCAAACAGATGGCACAGACATGATTATCATTATCAAACAGGAAAACAGGCAGCTGTTGCCAAAGTCAGCTGCTCCTCTTGGTTCCCATGACCAACACTAGGTATGTTCATACATTACCTGTACCAGAGCCCTTTGAAGTGCTCAGTTGTGAGGAAAACCTGTAGTTACCTCAGTTGACATCACCCTCTTATATTCTCAGGTCCAAATGCTTACCTTGTGATCTAAAAGGAACCCTCTAATTTTCCTCAGTCATTATTACTCACTTCTGTCAAATAACTGAGGCTTTTGCTCCCCACAACAAGTTAAGGAACCTGAGAACATGCAGCAGAGTGTACTCTGCTTCCCTGAAGTGGGCTGGCTGTCCCTCCTCTACCTGTGGGAGGCGCGAGGGTTTGGCCCCCAGCACCCTTCTTTCCTGGTTAGCTGAACACAGCCATTCAAGATAGGATCCCTGAAGCTAAGGTGGCATTTGTTTGGGGCAGTACTGAATCAAACCTAGGGCCTGGCGCCTGCTAGGCAAGCACTTCTGCTGGGCTACTTCCCAGCCTTGGTGCTAGTTTTTGTTCCCAAGCAACGTCTGTTGTTTTTTAGCACTGGTCATTTGGGAAGGCAGGGCTCAAAACTGCCCCGTTGAGTCAGGCACAGTGGTGCTGCTGTGTTCCCAGGAGTCAGGAGGCAGAGGCATTAGACGGCAAGTTCCAGGCCAGCCTCAGTAATTTAAGGAGTCCCTGTCACAAAATACTTGGTGGGTTGGGGGGAGGCTAGAGATGTAGCTCATGAGCACCCCCAGCTTCAGTCCCTAGTACTGCAAAAAAAAAAAAATAAATAAATAAAGCTGCCACGCTTTCATTCCCAGATCCTCCTGTCCTCCCCAACCATCAAATGAACTTGGTCACATTTTGCTACAGCAGGCTTTGGAAGATGTGGGTCAGAGGCCTATCACATGACTAGTCTGCACTTGGCCCTAGCTGTACTATGAGTTCCTTCAAGTTGCTTCTAGTTCTGTCCAAACCATCCTGTTTCTCTACAGGGAATTTTCTCCCACTATCTCTGCCTCTATACTCTGCTTTTCTCCTCCACCAACTCCTGAACTAATATATAATCAATGAGCTTTGACCCCATTCAAAACTCTTGCTCAACCTTCTAAGAGTACCCTTGCCCATTGTTTCTGTTCATGTGAGGTAACAATACCTCTGGATGAATAGGCTTGCTTTATTTTTTCTTTTCTTTCTCTTCTTTTTTTTAAACCTGATTCAATAATTTGAACTTTCCATTCTGGAGGAATTTAAAGCATTTTCTGTTAATAGGACATTCTGGATCTGAATTTCTTCAAACACCAATGTTTACTGAGTACCTGGTACACTCAAGGCCCCGTGCTGTGCACTGAGTGTGTTCAATAAATATTTACTGTCTTAATTTGATTTCCCTGAAACCCAAACTGAACTTTCTCACTGTTGTGAGAACAGGGACAAATTCCAGTGAGATGCTTTGAGTCTCAGCTAAAAGCTGTCAAATGATAATGCAGGCTTTATTTTGATTGACTTTAAATCATCTTAATTAAAATGTCATCACCTAATAAACTGGAAACCCAGGGGGGCTGGAGACTCTTCTTCATTTTTTTGTGCCAGATGTTCTGCCAAATTTCCATGGAAGAGTTGAGCTTAGAGTTACTCAGTAACCACAGGAGGAGTTTGGCTCTGGTCTTGACAAGGGCTTACTCTGGGATCCAAAGAAAATAATACATCGGCCCAGAATATGAGGCAAATGGCAAGGACCAGCTAAATGACCTACTCACAGGAGTTACACTGAGGCAGGTGGCAGACTAGGAAAGAGGTCTCACTGACCTTGAAAGAAACTCTGGACATGAGGGTGACCAAGTTCTCATTCTTTTTTCTTCATGGCTCCTCAAACCAACCCCCAACAGCAGAGCCCAGGGAGACTGTACTCCTTCCAACCTGGTTTCCACTCATAACAGAGAAAAATAGTCCCACAGCTCTGTTAACTTTGTGATTTAGGGCAAGTAATAAACCTAGCAAACAGCAGTTTCTCATCTGTAAGCCGGGCATCGTAATATCTTCCTGGTAGAGCTCATAAGAGAGCTTTAGAAGGCAATGTATGTGAGGCATTTAGCATAGATACTGATATGTGCTTTAAAATAGCACCTGTCAGCCAAGCATGGTGGCACATACTTGTATTCAAAGCTACTTGGGAGGCTGAAGCAGGGGGATAGCAAGTTTGAGGCCAGCATCAACAACATAGCAAGACCCTACTGCAAAAAAAGGGGGGGGCGGGGCGTGGATGAAGCTAGCTCAGCAACTGAGGGCCCCTGGGTTCAATCCCCAGTGCTACCTTAAAAATAAAATAGCACCTATCATTGTAATATCATTGCTAAATACTCAAAAGAGTTTGACCTAAACTAATACCTAACAAAGTAATGGTTAAATCATAGACAACGGTTAAATACCATACAGTCAACAGAGATTGTTTTGCCGGAAGGGCACCTGAAATCTTCTTTTCTTCCTGCTGACACTGAGCTGGGTTCCCCTATTCTTCCTGTCACCAGTCAGGGGCTCAGCCTGCAGGTCCTCCCTGTGCTGCTATTGCCTTCACCCTGCCCTGGGCTGCCTCTCCACATGGCACCCACAGTCTTGATGTCCAGCAAGTCAAGACCTTTCAGCACAGGTGACACATCGACATGTTCAAAACAGGAAATAAATTCAAAGGTCCATACTGATGAGTCCTACCCTGCCCCTTCCTGCCCACCTCACCCTGTCACCTTCACCTTTGTTGCAACGGGAGCACCACTGTGAACACTGCCTGGCTTTCCCCACTGCTTTATTCCAGAGACGCTCCCGTGGCAGTAGACAGCTCCCTCATTCTTTCTGACGATGTGTGGTTTTCCATTGTGGTGTTTGGTTTATTTAGAAGTTAGTTCCCTAAATATTTCCTTGAAAATAAATAGTTGTCATTAGTTATTATAAAAATAATCCCTTGTAGATGGAAGTTATTTCCAATCTTTTGCTATGTTGAAGCAGGTTACAATCGGTGATCTTGTTTACACCCAGGCGAGCGTGTCTGTAGCATGAATTTCCTGCAGTGAAATTCCAGCTCAAAGGACAAGTGCATTCGTAATTTTGATATTTCCAAATTTCCCTTCAAAGATTTATAGCAGTTTGTACTCCAACAGTAATGGAAGGAAAGTCCTATTTTGTCACAGCCTGACAACAGTGTGTTGTCTGACTTTATCTCTTTTAATTCTAATGCCTTTGTGAGAACCCTTTTTGAGGAAACAAATTACAAGGAAGGGAAGGCAAGCTGCTTAAAAAGTTGTAAAGCCTGGCATGGTGGTACATACCTGTAATCCCAGCAGCTCAGAAGGCTGAGGCAGGAGGACCTCAAGTTCAAGTCAGCCTCAGCAACTCGGTCAGACCATGTCTCTAAATAAAATACAAAGAAGGGCTGGGGATGCGGCTCAGTTGTTGAGTGCCCCTGAGTTCAATCCCCCGTAACAACAACAAAATCTTGCAAAACGTCATTGAGGGTGGCTTAAATTAGCAGGTGAAAATATGATGAAAAACAGTATAAACTCTTGAAGTGTGTTATTTAGCCAGGAGCAATGGTGCACATCTGTAATCCCAACTACCCAGGAGGCTGAGGCAGGAGAGTCACAAGTTCCAGGCCAACCAGGCAACTTGGTGAAACCTTGTCTCACAATACTCAAACAAAATAACAAGGGCTGGGGATGTAGCTCAGTGGTAGAGTGCCCCAGGTGCCAGCCCCAGTGGTGTAAAACTGAAAAAGGAGGAGGAGGAAGAGAAACAGAAAACTAAATCTTCTTTTCCACCTGCAGACACTGAACTGGGTTCCCCTATTCAGAGATTATCTTCATCTATAGCTAGTGACCTCCTGTTGGAAACTATTAAAATTTTCGGCTGCCCCACACTCTACCTCCCAATCCCCAATACCATTTTGCTAAGTGCTCCCAACCAGCTCCTTACTCTTCAGAGAAACTCTTGGCTGCACCTGAAGCTCCTGTGTTGGTGTCTCCCTCCCATGGCTTCAGGGCTGAGTGTGGAACAGGCCCATCTGGCCAACGTGTGTCCTGGCTCTGGCCAGAGACCTGCAGCTCGTTTCGCTTTCCCTCTCTATTCAGACAGTATCCAACCCCCAAACCATGAGAGAGGGGATATTGTACTGAACAGGCAGAGGTCTAGAAGTTTCTGACATCCAACTTGGTAGTTAGTTCACCTATTCTTACTCCCTGAACTAAATAACCAGCAAAAAAAAATAAATAAAGTAAAATTTTAAAAAAAATCCCTACAAGGTTCTCCTGAATCAGGTATTTCCTAACCAAGTTTGTATTCATAAACATGTTTTTTTCCTCTTCTATAAAGATGGAGAGGAGTGTGAGGGACTGTGGACAGGAAAGGTGGGTCTTACCTTCCCTAGGCTGACTGGACTTCAGCTTCTCTATTGATTAAACACCAGGACCTATGCTTGCTTAACCCAGGGAACTGGTCATCAGTCTTTGACCTCAGTCCTCCCCTCCGATCCAGCTCCCTCCCCCACCCTGGCCTCTGGAACCTGAGTCAGATTTAGAGGAAAGAACCAGTTTTCAGAGGGATTGCCTCAGACCACACCATCTCCACTAGCCCGCCCTCGGGGATCAGTGGTCATGGGGTCCGTTGGGACAGGAACTGCAGCTGCTGGGGAAAGGTAAGAGGGGCGCGCTTGCCCTTTGCATGCTCTCACTGGCTTTCCACCTGCCACACCTCGAGAGGACCAGGCCTGGCTTGTACTTAGGGACCTGTTAAGAGATGTCATGGCAGGAGCATCGCAGCCCTCCCGGGGTAAGGCACTTCCCTAAGCCACACCCGGATCAGCCCAAGACACCAGGAGGTGCCTTCCTTTGTGCAAAGATGCCTTGCAGATTGCAGAACTGGACGCTGGAGGGGACTGCCCAGGCTGCCTGCGTGTGAACGGGGGCAGACTGAGGCCTGGAGGACCTCCTGGCTTCCTCCCTGCTCCTCCTTCCACTCCGTTCCCACTGCCCGAGGTCTCACTGACCTTTGACTCAATGGCTGAAGTCCTGTCCCTTTTCACAGCGAGACACCCCCACCCCCATGCCACACGCAGTCCCTTCTTGATCTGGGTTGTCACGGGAGGCTGGAAGTGAAGCGGTGACTCAGTTCATCATGGTTTTTCTTTACGCTTAACACAGCTCCAAGGCCCCTCCAGCTTCCATTTGTATTTCCAAATATGCTGAAGGACAACATGGGAAGCGGAGGGCAATGGAGTCGGGAGATGGATGGCAGATTCCCCACCCTGCCTTCCTCCACCTCTCTTCCACGGTGCACCTCTTTCTTCAGAGCTGCAGGGTTGGCCTCCAACCACGCAAAAAGATAGATGTCCCTCAGCAGCTCTGACTCAGCCCCCTGCTTGCCCAGCAGACCACCTCAGTGGGCTCTCTGTATTGCTGCCTGTCTTTTTCTACAGGAGGAGTGAGGAGCCTCAGTCCCCAGATACAGAGTCCCTTCTATAGATCCAGGGACCCCAAGCCCCCCTGAGGAAGTCCTAGCTCCGTCTTATCTATAGAAATATTACAGAGATGTGATCGCTTGGTCTGTTTTATTGGGTGTTCCAATTCTCTCTCTCTCTCTCTCTCTCTCTGACAATTCTACTGCTTCATTTTCTAAAAACCGAGATTGGCTTCATTTATATCTAGTGATCTCCTGTTGAAAACTATTAAAATTTTCAAGCAAAGAAAAAAAAAAGATGAAGGCCTGACCCCAACCATTTGGGAGGCTCAGGCAGGAGGGGATCACCAAGTCTAAGGCCAACCTGGGCAATCTGGTGAGACCCTGTCTCAAAACAAAATTTGAAAAAAAGAGCTGGGCTGTAGGTGAGTGGCAGAGCGCTTGCCAGGCCTGCACAAGGCCCAGGGTTCAGACTGCAGCACGGGAAGAACAAACAAGAGGTTGAGGGTCTGAGTTACGGCAGGGGCAGCGGTTGGTGAGAGGAAAAGGAAGCAGAATTAATCAACTCTGGGGTCTAACTAAAGAAGGAGGGTGGAAGAAAGGGGTCCCATTCCCTGACCTGAGCTGAGGAAGGGAAACAAGGTGTGCCGTGAGAATGACGCTCTGGCGGGTCCTACTTCACAGGAACCTGCAGGACTTCCAGGTGGGCCTGTGTCCCAAGCAGTGGGACTGGGGCTCAGTGGGAGGGCGGAGCCTTGGTTCCACTCAATCTTTCTCACCCCTTCTGTTCTAAATCCTAAACATCCTTCATGATCCAGGAAATCTCGCTCCATCTGGGAGAGCTTCCCGCAGCAGCCTGGCCAAGTGGCTCCCTTACTTCCCTAACTCTTCCTTAACCCAAAGCCCCCACCCCCAGCATGATTCTAATGAACCCAGCTGATTCTAATGAACGTCAAACAGCAGGACCACGTCCAGGCAGGGGCCTTCCGCTTGTGAGGAGTCTGGGCTTGTGCCCAGCTGGAGGCCTGGCCTCCTCCTGGCCACCCGAGCGAGCGGGCCGCCCTCCTCAGCTTTCCTGGGCAGAGCCCTGGTGGCCAGTGGGGTGGGGCTGCCCAGCCTACTTAACTCAGCCTTCTGTCCCCTCTCAGGAAAGCGTGTCTTCTCTGCTTGCTGCTCATTGGCCTCTGGGGCTGTGTGGCCTGCCAAGGGAATCCTGTGGAGGACATCTGCACAGCCAAGCCCCGGGACATTCCCGTGAATCCCATGTGCATTTACCGCTCCCCAGAGAAAAAAGCGCCTGAGGATGAGGGCTTGGAGCAGAAGATCCCCGAGGCCACCAACCGGCGGGTCTGGGAGCTGTCCAAGGCCAATTCCCGCTTTGCCACCACCTTCTATCAGCACCTGGCAGACTCCAAGAATGACAACGACAACATTTTCCTGTCGCCCCTGAGTATCTCCACAGCTTTTGCTATGACCAAGCTGGGTGCTTGTAACGACACCCTCAAGCAGCTCATGGAGGTACAACCCGGAGCTCTCTCTTCAGCTTCTTTGCTGGGAGCATCTTTTGGTTTACCAATACATAGGGACCTCATTTCAGATTATTTCCTTTGAATCACTACTTCATGTGTCATGATTATTATTATTATTATTATTTTTTTTTTGGTACTGCAGATGGAACCCAGAGCATATGCTAGACAGGTGCTCTCTACCACTAAGCTGAATCTCCAGTCTGCTAATTTTTTATTTTTGAGACAGGGCCTCACTGAGTTGCCCAGGGTGGTCTTAAATTTGCCATCCTCCTGCTTCAGCCTCCTGAGTCACTGAGAATTACTACCTGGATGACCGCTTTATAAATCCGAGTTTCCTCTTTTAGGGTGTTTTTTTTTTAAGGTTGGCTCCTAAATATGCTCATCCAATCGTACTCCCTTTTAAAAAAAAGTTGTTAATGTTCCTTTACTTTATTTATTTGTATGTGTATGTAGTGCTGAGAATCAAACCCAACGTTTCACGCTAGGCAAGCACACTACCACTGAGCTACAACCCCAGCCCTCTTTAGGGTGTTTTTAAATGGGTGTAGCCCTGTGTTTCTTAAAACTTCTCTTTTTAGTCATTCTTTCATTATATATTTACTCACTCATTTGATCATAGTTATGTGTTTATTCAGCACTATCTCTGTGCCAGACAACGTGCCTGGAGGTGTAGACTCTCAGTCCCTGTCTTGGTATGGGAGCGGAACTCGGGCACACGTGCTCTGTGGGTGAAGACTCGAGGATTGCCAGGCACAAAGCACAAGTGTGTAATCCCAGTGACTTGGGAGGCTGAGGCAGGAGGATTACAGCCTCAGCAACTTAGTGAGACCCCAAGAAACTTAGTGTTGGGGCTGGGGATGTAGCTCAGTGGTAAAGTGCCCCTGGGTTCAATCCCCAGTACCAAGAAAAAACAAAAAAGGACCTTGGATTTTACCTTGAGATCTGGTGCCAGGGAAGCCAAGGATGTGAGAGCTTTTTCTTGCTCTGGGAAAAACTAATCATTTCATGTCAGTGACTTAGTCTCCCCATCCTGCTTTTTTTTTTTTTTTTTTTTGTGGGAGGGAAGTGGGAAAAGATAAGAAATGCCATAAATTAAGTAGCCAATGATACCAGTATAAGAGGTCGTAGATGGAACACTAGGTCCTTAATCCCTCCATAGTGCCTGGCTGGCTTTCTTCAGGTTTTCTCTTCTCTCTCTCCCCACCTCCCTCCACCCCTTCTTTCTTTCTATTCTCTTTTTTCTTTTTCTTTTCTCATTTTTTGTCGTAGAGGGGATTGAACCCAGCACCTCACGTGTGCCAAGAAAGCACTGTACATCAGAATTCCACCTCCAGCCCTTCTAATTTATTTTGTGTGTGTGTGTTACCCAACACACAAAAGAGACTTATTGAAGAGACTATCCTTTCGCTGTTAGGTACTCTCAATGCTTATTTATTTACTTATTTTTGTTATAGTGGGCACTCTACCACTCAGCTACATCCCCAATCCTTTTTAATTTTAAGATAGGATCTTGCTGCCCAGGCTGACCTTGAACTCACAATCCTCTTGCCACACCCTCCCAAGTAACTGGGATTATAGGCATGGCCACTGCACCTGGGCTAGAAACTTTTTTTTTGTACCAGGGATTGAACCCAGGGGTGCTTTACCACGAGCTACATCCCCAGCTCTTTTTATTTTTTTTTGTTTCAAGGCAGGGTCTTGCTGAGTTGTTGAGAGTCTCACTAGGTTTCTGAGGCTGGCCTAGAACTTGGGATGCTCCTGCCTCAGGCTCCTGAATGGCTGGGAGCACAGGAGAGCCCACCTGGCAGAAACTGTTAGGACCCATACTACCGCCTTCTCAGTTGCTCTGCATACACTGGTGTTGGTCTCAAAGCACTTCCACATACCACTGTCTCTCGCCCCCGGTGAGAGTTTAAATCTGATCTTTCCTGTAAGACCAGAAACAAGGTCTAGGGGTGTGGCTTCAGTTGGAGGTCACTTGCCTAGCAATGCACACGGCCCTGGGTTTGATCCCTAGTGCTGGGAAAAGAAACAGAACACCGTTTCCAAACCTAGCATGTCCTTCGGGCCCTCCTTTCTACAAGATCTTCCAAGACAAGATGCCATGTATTAGAGAAGTATGGTTGAGCTCTATCTCTCTAGAGAAGAGAAACTCTTTTTTTTTTTAATATTTTTTTTTAGTTGTAGTTGGACACAGTACCTTTATTTCACTTATTTATTTTTATGTGGTGCTGAGGATCGAACCCAGGGTCTTGCACGTGCGAGGCGAGCGCTCTACCACTGAGCCACAACCCCAGCCCAAAGCACAATCTTTAAAAAGAAAAAAGTGGGGGCATACTGGACCAAATCAGGTAAACCACAGTCAAAGGATGAAGGCAGCAGGCCTTTGTCACCTGAGGACGCACGGCTGGGAGGGGAAGAGCAGCCTCACCGTTTCGCCTGGGGATGGTGAAGGTAGGACGGGTGTCTGACAACTCTGTGGTTCTGACTGGCACGGCGACCTGTGAGTCCTTTTCAACTTGGAGACTCTTTTATTATGGGCCCATTTATTCCCTCGCTGTGGAGTCTCTTCCTTTCTCACCCTCACACAACCAGTATCCCAGAGCCCCCAGGAGCTGCTGACCCCGAGGATGCCACGACAGTGTCTGTTACGAGCGGAGACGTGGTCTTGTGTCCATGTCTCCCTGTCCAGCATCATCAAGAGGACCTTCCCATTCCAGTGAGAAAGCGTCTCGTGTTGGTGGGTGCCCTTTAGAGAGTGTAGGTGGCACCCAGTCTCCGTCTTTCCCTTTGTCCTTCCTGCCCTTTAGACTTCTTTTATCCATGTATTCATTTTAGAAACATGAGTTGAGCACGCATGCCATGCCAGCGCTGAGCTTGGAGGAGCTGACACTGAGGTCCCCGCTGTGCTCACCACCTTGTCACCGAGGCTGCCCTACAAACCCAGCATCTTCTCTTCCTTCTCTAGGTTTTTAAGTTTGACACCATCTCTGAGAAAACATCTGATCAGGTCCACTTCTTCTTTGCCAAACTGAACTGCCGACTCTATCGAAAAGCCAACAAATCTTCCACATTGGTCTCAGCTAACCGCCTCTTTGGAGACAAATCTCTGACCTTCAATGAGACCTACCAGGATATCAGTGAGGTGGTCTATGGAGCCAAGCTGCAGCCCTTGGACTTCAAGGTGAGGTGTAGGTGTCCTCTCTAACCTGAGTTTTTCCTCTCCACTCAGAAACTGAGGAGGTAGAAAAACAGGGTCCAAATTAACTCTGCAGGCTGAAGACTGGTGGAGGATGGTACAAGTCCATACCCCCGGGGATACATATTCCTACTTGATACATCCTCAGAAATCAATGGTACCCATACCTAGGTTGTAGAGGTTGCTCTGAAAAACTTGCATAAATCATGGATTCTTCATTTGCATCACTATGTTCAAACACATACCAAAGGCTGTTCTGGAGATGCTAGTCCTATAAGAGACCTATTTAATATAAACAATTACCATGGTCAAATAAAATGGTATATGATGCTCATTTCACATTCTCAAAAATTCATGAAGCATAGAAGCTGTTAAGTGTTCTGAGGAGTTCTGCAACAAAGAAATACACTGGCATTTCTCCAACTGATTTGCCAGCCGGGCTTTCCTCCTCCCTGTCCTCTCAGCCTGCCACAACTCCCTGCTTCCCACAGGATGCGTGTTTGGAAACTCTGCTTTTGTGGGTTCAGGTTTTCCCAAGTCAGAAAAGATATTTTATCTTTTTTCCCAGACTCTCTTCTTTTTTTCTGTTTCTTTTTTTCTTCCTGTTTCTTTTTGTTCTTTCTTATAGATTAATTAGCTGTATGGAAATTTGGTGGCACTGCATTAGATGAATGAGATTTGCTCAGTTTGGGGAAAAGTGACGCTTCTAAACCAAATGGTGGGAGAGGGCAGAGAGATGATGAGCAAAATGAAATGTTTCACGTGACTACGGACAAGCAACTGAACAGCACAGGTTTGTTTTCTGTTCTCCTTAGGAAAATGCAGAGCAGGCCAGAGTGACCATCAACAAATGGGTAGCCAATAAGACTGAAGGCCGGATCACTGACGTCATTCCCAGGGACGCCATCAATGAGCTCACTGTTCTGGTGCTGGTCAACACCATTTACTTCAAGGTACTCAAAATGGACCTGGGGGCCCCCAGGGACTTCCTCTTCCTCTTCTGCTCGCCCTCTTTCACACTGTTGGGCACATGTAGACATTTCCCTTCTGTGAAACAGTCCAGGTGTGGTCTGGGCAGACATAAATTTGCTGAGAGCATAGAACTTTTAGGACCATGGCGGCTGGGCTGAGGTCCAGGAGGCTCAGTCGTATCCCTAAGCTTGGGGCAGAGTACACACACTCACAAACCCCACATGTGATACTTTCTGTCATCCAGTTGACTCCACTTGAAATCTGGAACAAAATGACAGCATCTGTTGACAATTCTCAGTGACAAGATTGTCTGGAGTGGTTTGTACAGAGACTCAGCTCCTCTGCCTGAAGTTTCTGAATCTCTATGTGCCAGGCTCACCTCAGACTTAGCAGAGGCCTAGTTATTTGACCATGTAGATGGCCTTGTCTTCCTCGGAGTCAAGAGTTCCAAGGACTTCATAATTGATTCCATTTAGAAGGAGAAGCAAGAGGATAGTGCAAACAAACAGATCCCTGGCTTTCAAGAGGCCCACCAGCAGAAGTTGAGTTGTGGCGTACTGTTCATTCTGGGACATGCTCCATATGCATCCTCCCCTCCTTCCTCCAGGAGGCCCAAGGGGTTGAGTCGGTCATTGCTGTTGCCAGTCACACTGTCTCTTGGGTTCCCCCTCCCCAAGAATAGAGTTGAGGGCCTTTCCATAGTGTAGTAGCTCACCCCTTACAGTTTACAGAACAATTTACCATTTGTTTGCCTCCTCTTCTCTTTCCCCAAGAGTTCAGTAGTTTTTAAAGATAGTGGGAATCCAAGAAAGAAAACAGAGCTTGGTAGCCCTTTTGATACAACACCAAAAAAGAGAACTTGAGTCACTTATATAGATGAGTTTCAAATCCTGACTCTTCCTAGTGTGTGAATTTGTGAGGGCCACCAGGAATCTCCTCTGGAAATTCTGGCATCTATAAGGTGATGACAATGACACACTTACCTCACGGGGTAACGGAGAAGACTGAAAAATCAATCCACGTAAGTTGCATGAAGTAGTATCTGGATGCCCCACTGTACACAGGAAGCATTTTATAAATATTAGCCGTCACCAGCTGCTGACCTCACCCAGAGAAGCCGTCACTCAGAGTTAAATGACTTGTCCCAAGAGGTAAGAGCCAAAAAGTGACAAGGAATGGTGCAGGAAGTCAGTCAGAACCCAGCCCCTGCCTCGGTGCCACCAGGCCAACCCTCGGTTTTCTGTCTGGCCTCTCCTTGTCAGGCGCAGAGCCAGAGCTTCAGAGGTTAGCCCTGCAGAATGAGGCTGGTGGAAGGCAGAGAGCAAAAGACAACTTGAGGGCTGGGCTGGGGCTCAGGGCCGACCACTTGCCCAGCATGTGTGAGGAACTATGTTCGACTAAAAATATATATATTTTTAAAAGGGCAACTTGGATTAAACTCGTGAACTTGGGCTGGGGATGTGGCTCAAGCGGTAGCGCGCTCGCCTGGCATGCGTGGGGCCCGGGTTCGATCCTCAGCACCACATACCAACAAAGATGTTGTGTCCGCCGAGAACTAAAAAATAAATATTAAAAAACAAAACAAAACAAAACAAAAAAACTCGTGAACTTGAGAGGAAGTTTCTAGGTTATTCTTGATTTTAGCTTTTATTTTTCTGGATTATAAAAGTAACAGTCACTGCTGAAATTTTGAGAAATATAGGAAGGTATACAGAACAAAACCCATTTATAATTCCATCACTGCAATACAGTTTTTATTAATCTTTTCATGCCTGCTCCTTCAGTATTTTTCCTAATAATTACACTTACATATATTAGTGTAATAAGATATTTCTCATTTCAATAAATATTCTTCTATGAATGTTTTTGTTCTTGCTTTGTGACCATCTCACCTGGCGCCTTCTTCCAGGGGCTGTGGAAGTCAAAGTTCAGCCCTGAGAACACAAGGAAGGAGCCGTTCTACATGGCTGATGGGAAGACATGCTTAGCATCTATGATGTACCAGGAGGGCAAGTTCCGGTACCGGCGTGTGGCAGAAGGCACCCAGGTGCTTGAGTTGCCTTTCAAAGGAGATGATATCACCATGGTGCTCATCCTGCCCAGGCCTGAGAAGAGCTTGGCCAAGGTGGAGCAGGAACTCACCCCTGAAGTCCTGCAGGAGTGGCTGGATGAGTTGTCAGAGATGATGCTGGTGGCCCATGTGCCCCGCTTCCGCATTGAGGACAACTTCAGTTTGAAGGAGCAGCTGCAAGACATGGGTCTTGTTGATCTGTTCACCCCTGAGAAGTCCAGGCTCCCAGGTTGGTACAGGAGGAAGTTTCCTCCTCTCTGTCCCAAGGTGGTTTGAGCAAGGGAAAGAGTTGAAGAAAGAGCAGAACAAAGCCACGGGTGAGGACACCTAGATTCTGATACCAGCTCTCTGCTAACTGTGGAAAGTCCTTCCTCTTTTGAGGCCTCAGTTTCTTCTATGAAAGGGGAAATTTGCTCTTGTATTGCCACTGGTCCAGTTAGCACTAGTACCCTATGAATCTGTATCTTACAGAGGAGATGGAACCAAGTGGAGAAGAACTCAAAAAGGAATTAGAAGCCAGGTGAAGAAGCACATGCCTGTAATATCAGTGACTCCGGAGGCTGAGGCGGGAGGATGGCAAGTGTCTGACGGAGGCCAGCCTTGTCAACTTAGTGAGACCCTGTCTCAAAATAAAAAAATAAAAAGGGCTGGAGATCTCAGTGGTAAAGCACCCTTAGGTTCAATCCCCAGTAAAAAAAAAAAAAAAAAAAAAAAAAAAAAAAAAGGTCTATAAGATGTTATAGGTCATTGGATTTATCTTTACTGGGCTGACATCTATAAACTAGTTCTGAAGGTCAACCCACCTCTTAAAAATGTGGCTAGATGGAAAAGAAAGCTATTCCTACAAAGTAGGTGAGGACCTTTTTCAAAAAACAAAATCCTTCTGAGCGTGGGGATGCACACTATAATCCCAGCTACTCAGGAGACTGAAGCAAGTTTGAGGCCAGCCTTAGCAACTTAGGGGGACTTTATTTTAAAATGAAAATTAAAAAAGGGCCTGGGGCTATAGGTCAGTGATGGAGCGCTTGCCTCACATGTATGAGGCACTGGGTTTGATCCTCAGCACTACATAAAAATAAGATATTGTGTGTCTATCTACAATTAAAAAAATATTTAAAAAATTAAAAAGGCTGGAGATATAGCTCAGTGGTAGAGCCCCCTGGGTTCAATTCCCAGTAGCAAGGAAACAAACAAAAACTCCACCTTTTCCCACCCACTCCAAAGAGCTGATGGTTGAGGTTAGATCCACAAGAGCCAGGCTGAACAAGCCCAAAGTACTCTATTATTTTTAACACATATTCACTGTGGAGGTATTATTAAGTGAAGGCCCAGGATTTCTATTTTTCAAAAAAAATCCCAAAGGACCTCTTAATTCCAACTGAATTCCTGTCTGTGCGTTGAAGTCAACTTCCTCCCATTTCATAGAAACTTCTCTGGACTTCCTCCTAGGTATTGTTGCAGATGGCCGGAATGACCTCTATGTTTCAGATGCATTCCACAAGGCCTTTCTTGAGGTGAGTTCCCTTCCAGTGCGGTTTTCTGTATCTCATGTAACTGGCAGTCTTGCTGCACTAGCCCTTATGGCCTAGATGCTAGGACAACTGGACACAGGAGTGGAGGGGGCAACTTCTAGCACCTCAACCCAAACCTGTAGTCCTCTCCTCTGTGAGGTCTCCTGCAATACGACCCTCCTCCGAAACCCTCATGATGGGGCTGTCCCAGCCTCCTCTCCCCACTCCACATAGCAGGTCACACAGGACACAGGGACACAAACATTTAGGGGAGGGTTACACAGGAAAAGGAACGATCAAAGGCCACTGAGAAGGACTTCAGAGGATGAGGAGGAGGAGGAGGAGGAGAACCAAGAGGAATTTTAAGAAAACAGAAAGTATCTAGCAAGAAGATTGAAAGTGAATGCAGTTACCTTTTGCTGAGTTTGGACAGAACATGCCTAATTGTACCGGTGTGGATCGGTCCTGAAGAGTGTTCTGGAGAATGGGAGCACTAGACTACATTGCAGGAAATGAAAAGTTAGGTGGACAAATAAGTGTGTACCCTTTTCTTGAGAGATTAATATGCATACTGCCATGTTGAGGTGTGAGAAGTCCCTTACCGAGGAAGACAGTCAAATACTGTTTAACTTACGCTCCCCCAAGAGAGGCCTCCATAGACAGAACGATTGCTCTGTATCACTTACGGAGCTTCTGGTGCTCAGAGGGTAAACTGTGGACCAACAGTGTTAGTCATCTGGGACTCTTCACTATTGGAGATTCTGAGATGGGGTTTGAAAATCTGTTTATTTACAAACTCTTAGGGGATTGTGATGTACAATCAGATTTGGGATTTACCAGCGTAGACCTTTCTTCATGGAAGCCAGACTGTAAGGCAAAGGAGATGGACCAATGTTCGAGATGTTCCCAGGACTGAGGAAGCTGTGAAGAAAGGAGGTTGTCCCAGGCATGGTGGCACATGCCTATAATCCCAGTGGCTTGGGAGGCAGAGGCTGGAGGATTGAGAGTTCAAAGCCACCCCCAGCAAAAGTGAGGCTCTAAGCAACTCAGTGAGACCCTGGTCTCTATATAAAATACCAAATAGGGCTGGGGATGGGGCTCAGTGGTTGAGGGCCCTTGATTTCAATCCCTGGTGGCAAAAAGAAAAAAAAATGGTTGTGGTCAAAGAAAAAGGTGCAGAGTGTGATGCCAGTAAACATGGTTCCAAGGCTCAAGCTCAGTAGGAAAGGTTTAGTTGTGAGGGAAGTGGCTCAAGGGACAGGAGGAAGTCTGCAGACTGAAAGATCTGAACCTGTTGGTAAAAGCTCTAGTCTGCTATTAAATTTAGTACCAGAATGAGCATGAAAAGATACTGTGGAGAGACAGAGGGTAAGGAAGAAGGTGGAAGGAAGACAGGAGAGGGGAAAACATCATTAACCAGGACCACAAAACTCAGGGACCTGAAGTTCTCTACAGGGACAAAGCTAGTGATATTCTGGGTAGTCAGGAAGCATTTTCTGATGTCCTTCTAGATGTAGCGATTCTGTTTATCAGCCAAGTTCAAATAGCTTTGTCTGTTACTTCAAGAAAAACCCATCTTATCCAGCCAGAGGACCCTGTTCATAAGCTGAGTCCTGAGTAGCGGTTTGGGGTAGTTACATCTGCGGCTCTGACCTTGGGTCAGACTTTCCTTCGGCAGTTAGTACAAAATAACCTTGTGACACCATGTTCAATGATGCCGGAATCATTGTGTACATTCAGACTTCTGGCTCAGGGGAGCATGAGAACTCTTGCAAGGCTTGGATGGATGTACACAAGTGCATTACATTTACTGGGTCAAAGAATGAGTAGAGCCAGGTGCGGTGGTGGCGCACACCTGTAATCCCAGCAGCTTGGGAGGCTGAGTCAGGAGGATCAAGAGTTCAAAGCCATCCTCAATAAAAGTGAGGTGCTAAGCAACTCAGTGAGACCCTGTCTCTAAGTAAAATACTTAGAGTGCCCCTGGGTTTAATCCCCAGTACCTTAAAAAAAAAATAAAAGAATTTGAGTAGAAGTAGGGTTCTGGAGGGAGCTTGCTCTGACCCATTCTTTACCACTGGAAGACAAACAGCCTTTCGAGGAACTGCCCATCTGCGAATGAGGCCCCAGCCTTGGAGAGCCACAGAGCAGCTAATACAGCAGTTGTGTTTCCTGTGTGACTTACAGGTGAACGAGGAAGGCAGCGAAGCAGCAGCAAGCACTGTTGTCAGCATCGCCGGCCGTTCGCTGAACCCCAACAGGGTGACCTTCAAGGCCAACAGGCCCTTCCTTGTTCTTATAAGGGAAGTTGTTCTGAACACTATTATCTTCATGGGGAGAGTAGCCAACCCTTGTGTTCACTAAAGTATTAGTATTCTTTGAGCCTCTTCCTATTTTGGTTTGTGAATAGAAGTAAAAATAAATACAACTACTCCCATCTCACAGTTGTGAAAGGACTTTGCTACCTGAAATGAAGACAAGGGAAGGAAAAAGAGAGGCTACTGGGGCATTTGGTAAAATGATGCTTTCAACTGTTCTCTCCCCCTTGAACAATCTTAGGTCAAGAAAATGAAAGAGGAGGCACCGTGGCTCACACCTGCAATCCCAGTGGCTTGGAAGCTGGGGCAGGAGAACTGCAAGTTCCAGGCCAGCCTGGGCACTTAACCAGACCCTGTCTTAAAATAAAATTTAAGAAGGACTAAGATGGGCACATGCCTGTAACCCCAGTAGCTGGGGTGGCTGAGGCAGGAGGATCACAAGTTCAAAGCCAGCCTCAGCAATTTAGTGAGGCCCTAAACAACTTAGTGAGACCCTGTCTCAAAAGGGTTAGGGGATGTGGCTCAATGGTTAAGCATCCCTGGGTTCACTCCCTAGTACAAAAAAAAAAAAAAAAAGGTAGGGCTAACTGGAATTCTCAATATTCCCATCACATTAAAAACTTCCAAAAACATAAACAAATTGATCTCTATATACAGAAAAGACAGATTCAAATCTGAGTATTAAACCATTTAATTCTCAAACCACTCACATGCATAATAGTCTTTTACACAGTGTTAAAATAAAGAGGAAAATGCATTTTCATACAAACAGAATTTCAAGTATACATTAATAGACTTTTCGGATTACTAACCAAGTTGCTAAGATTTCATTCACATTGTTCTTAAAGCTGTTCAACGAGAAAGCTTTTGCTAAACTGCTTTAAATATGTTCATATAAACCCACATCTTAATTCTTCTGGGAATTGCCCTCCCCCACCCTGCTGCCCGCCCCCCTCCCCGACACCACAGGGCTCCTGGGGTTTTAGGAGACATGCTACCCCTCCAAGAATAACTGGCTTGTCACCAGGGGAAGGACAGTCTGCAGGAGGAGAGTGCGAGGACACCTGTCAAAGTAAGGGAGAACCAACCTGATACTTGGGGACAATGCAATTCTGGATCGTATCACTTGAATTTTAATCAAAAAACCCCTCGGCCTCCCACAAGACAAACAGAAGTTCCTGACAATTTGGTAGCTGACAAAAATCACCTAGTGATAGGTTTTTTCCTTTTCTTCCCTCCAGTGAAATTTCCAAAATCAGTGTAGGCATTTTGAACAATTTCAACTTGGTGGTTGTTTCTTTCTCCCTTTGGCAGGGAGTAGGTGGGGGCAGCTTAAAAATGGATATCATTTGTGTGTTCACAATAAGACATTTGGTTAGTTTGATGGGTCTGGCAAGAGTTCTCCCTCCTCCACTCTCCTCCTGAAGTACTCTGGCTTCAGAGCCAGAACAGCCACTCTCCTTAGGAATTAAAGTGCATTTTTCAGTAAAGGGGACAGGGGAGAGGTGGTGATTCACACTGAAGTGATTATGGTTAAGGGAGGGTGGGGTGAAAGTCCTAATCCTATATATAGGTATTTATAATTAAGGACATGATAAAAACAGATAGTCTTAGGAAATAAGACGCGTAAGGCCAGTCCGGCATCCCCAGCGGGGAGCGGCATCCTGGCTCGCAGGCCTTTCAGAGGCATCTGTATTATTTATGGAGTAGCTGCTGCAGATGAAAGACACAAGTCTCAAATGTTAGGGTTTTTCAAAAGGAAAAAACAGACTGGTAGGTTCTTAGTTAAAAATACTCTATCCCATTCCCTTCCAGGGTAACATTTTAGAAACTGATTGTCTGTTTTAATAAGAATCCAAGTTGTGAAAATAATAGCAGGTTGTGAAAAACTGTTACGTTTGTTACTTATATGTACTACAGTAGCCTTTAGAAACTCAGGAAGAAGCAGGCACAGTTGATTCTTGCTATCAATATCAACTGTAGGGGAGTGAAATCTTCCTATGATCTCTTTATTTGAAAGCTACCACCAGAGACTTCTTTTCTATTTTACTCTCAATGCTTTATCATTTATTGGTGGGGAGTGGGGAACCAAGTTTCCCAAAGAGAAGTTAAATGCTACATTATAAGCTGTACAAAGTGATGGGTTCAAGGTGAGAAGGGGAAACTCGTCCTGGGTTCTGGCCTCTGAGTCCAGTGTGATCTGCTTTTCACAGTGACCAGTGGGAAGGCACAGTGCCAGGGACAGGTAGATGGGGAGAGCTGTCACCCATCGTATAAGCACCATAGAGAACAGTTGGATTTCTTTCAGACTGTGTCCATCTGAAGGAAACCACATTTCTGCTACACTGACTTTTCTATCTTTGAACCCTCAACCTTCTCTTTGTGTCTCGGGAGGCAGTGCATAAGTGGGTTCCATCCCCAAATTATGAGGAACCAGGAAATCTGAATGTTCTCCCTATTTCTCCCTTTACTCAAGTAGGCTGACAGGCCAAAAATCCAGATTTCTGATTTTAAGGTTTCTTTAAGGGAAAGGAAGATACTGACGTTCCTGACTGAACTAGTGGATCCATTTTAAGTTCTGCTATTGGATCACAAAATAATGCGACAGGCTAAGAATTGTGCATGCATATCTAGGCAGATGAAAAGCTGGTGGATGAGCTGGAACACACTTCATTAGCCTATAATATGGGAACGTTTTCCTTTGCTAGGGCAGGAGGATGGGCAGAGTGGTGGACTGTGGTCAGGCTAGTATTTGCTTAGCTGTTTCAGAAAGGATTCCCTAGAGGTTTAGGGATCAGCAAGTCAACTCACTAGGGCTGAGGTTGACCTAACTTCACAGTCCATCTGGGAAATTCCTTTTAAGGAATTTGTTTCATTCCTTGTTTAAAACATAGTATGTGTTTATAATTAATCTTTTACTGTTTCCCCATCCTCCCCCACCACTCTCCCCTGCTCAAAATCTTAAAATTCCAGTGCGATATACTTTGCATAAAGTTCAGCAATATTTCACAGTACTCCACAATGTTCTTCAGGGGCTACTCTTTTTGGAGTCCCACAGGCTGTTGCTTTTGTCTTTCCACTAATAGGAAGACTTCAGCAAATCTAAGGTCAGAAGGCCTGTCTGATGACACCATGGCACTGACATGCTGAGCAACAGCAAGGCCTAAATGCACTTCAAACCAACTTCATAGTCAAATGCTAACCCAGTCCTCTGCACTAATCAACTTTTTCCTCAACCTACTTTTTCTTTTTGCACACACCACCTATTTGAAGTTCAAATTATCAATAAGTTATACATAATACATGAATGAAATTTTCTGTGGTGTTGAGAATACTGAGAAGACAGATTGCTATATTTGAACTTGCTCTTAAACACAAATTTCTTTCATGAATTAGAAGTCACTTGGTAGCTAGTTAATTTGAACAGTGGTTCTCACTTTTTATGGGTAATGCAACAATTCTCCCCTCCCAATTACCAGGTGTGAGGTTGCCAAAGGCAGTAACAAACCCTGACTGCCATGAAAAAAATACCTTTACTACCTGGGGTAAGAAGAATGGAAGATATGGAATCTCACTGGGAATTACTGGGTGATGTCTTTTGTCATACTGGAACAAAGATGCTAAAATAACTCATTTCACATTTCATATAATATTCAGAAACATTTATGCCTTAGTTAATTTCATTTACAAAGAAAGTCAAGGAAAAGTGAGTCACTTAACACAGAAATCCCACTGAGAAGACAAACCAGGAGACAATGTATCAAGATGGCCCCAAGCATGATCCTTCTCTTCCCCATCACCAATGCTACCTCACTGTTTACAAGTGGCTCTTTTAATACATTCAAGGACTCTATTTCAGCTACCAGAGTTGAAAAATCTCTACTCAACCCTCCCACCCCCAATAAGCCTGTGATCCCAACGACTCAGGGAAGCTGTGGCTGCGGCAGGAGGATCGAAAGTTCAAAGCCAGCCTCAGCAATTTAGCGAAGCCCTAATGAACTTAGTGAGACTCTATCTCAAAGACAAAAAATAAATAAAAAAAGGGCTGGGGATGTATGTAGCTCAGTGGTTGAATACCCCTTGGGTTCAATCCATGATTGCCAAAAAACAAAAACAAAAACAAAAACAAATCTCTATTCACATCACAAATTTGCTTTGCTTACTCAGGCACACTCAGTATTTGGTTTAGAGAAGAAGCTGGATGGATCACAACAATTCCGTCCAGAATTACTCTGAGAAATGGATGTTTCATTTATCATCTGACCCTTGGCCCTCTATAATGCCAGGATATCAATCAAGATATTTTATGACAAGAGAACTAGCTTGAGACTATCTAGTTAGGCAGTGATTCCCCACCCTGGCTGCATATCAGAATCATTTTTTTTTTTTTGGCACTGGGTATTGAGTGGTGTTCCACCACTGAGCTACATCCATAGACCTTTCTATTCGGAGACAGGGTCTTGCTAAGTTGCTGAGGTTGGTCTCAAATTTGCAACCCTTGGGAGCAGCTGGGATTATAGGTGTGCACCCCATGCCTGAAACAGGAAGCTTTTTAAAGCCCAAGCTGCACAACAGACCAATTAAATGTGAATGTCTGGAAGGGGTCTCATCCAAGATAGAGAACCACTGGCCTAGGTTAACAGGTTTCTTAATAGAAAGCATAAGTTCAGTGTTCATCCAAGCCAGAGGGTGTTAAAAATCTATGGCTTCCTTCTAGACTCATGGATTTAATATGCTTCAATGAAACTACCTAGGTATTTCTCACTTTTTTCCCCCTAATTAATCCCTTTGTCCAGAATAGGCAGCAACATCAACAGTAAAGTACTGATTTAGGTTAAGTCTGCACCTTAAGTATGAATTATAGCAAAACATAAGGAGTCAAGCCTGGGACAAGACTCTGAGCACAATCAATCAAAAAGCCAGAGGGAAAATTTTTCCTCAGCAGGAATTAATTCCTGAGTCTAGCATGTTAGCATGGCTGTTAGGCTGAGAATTAGTCTACAGTTAGAGCTGTGGGGAAAGGATTTACATAGTTCGCCACCTCATCTCCTCAGGATTCATGCTGCGTTCCAGCAGGAATTACTCTATCCATTGTAACCCTTCTTTGGAAGTTTACATGTTCTCTACTCCCCACTTGCTTACCAGTAAATACTTATCTATCAGTGCCCCAAAGTGACCCCTAAAACATCTGAAATGGATGATGCTCTCATTTCCACTCCTGATAGAGAATCCCTGTTAGACAACACCACCAATCACACCATGGGAATGAAGAAGTGGAACACACTCGAGGATGACTGCTGAGGCCAGCCCTAACCCGTGGCAGTCGAAAGTGTTCAAGAGATAGGCAGGCTGACTGGACTCAGTGTGTTATGTGCTAATGCCCCAGCAGGAAAAGACAGCAGAAGCCAGTGGATGCTACATTGGACTTTAATATTAGGTCTGCCTAGAGGCCTTTTATTACTAAAACCAAATCTCCATTCAAGTGAAGCCTTCTTGTCTATTACAACAGTATCAGCAATAAAAACAAGACTCTCTCTTTGGAGTGATTAAAAGCAAAACAGCTCATCTGAAAACCTTTGTCATGCACACATCCATGTAAGATATTGGCAGAGACTCATTATCAGGAAAAGATGGTTAATATTCCAGTCCTGCCAAAATGGACCACAAATGGCAACTAAAAAAGAAAACTGGCACTCAAACAAATATTTCACCTCATTAGAAAGCACTGGGTGCATCCTTAAAAACAAATGGCGCCCACCTCCACAGGCTACTCTTGGCAAGCAGAAGCCAGTGGATAGAAGCGCTAAGCCTCAGTGTCCCGACACTTTTCATTTCGGCAACACATAAAACATTAATATCTGCACATAATAAGAATTTCAGACACTGCAGCCTGTGTTCTGGGCCTGGTTATCCTTTGCTTGCTTCAGAAAGCTCCACTCTTTCTTCAGCCAAGTGCTCAGAGGTAGAGGAGCTGAAGTGAGTTATGGAAGAGAAAGGGGGTGGACAGTAGCTGAGGGAATCCAGCTCCTGCCTAAGGGCAATCTTGAATGTGCTCAGTCTCTAGTGGGAGGTAGAATATTCTACACTGACTTATCTGCCTTCATTAAATACCTTTTTCTCACATGCGTACATAAACACGCATACATACAGCTGGCAACTCAGCAATACTGCCATTCACAGCCACAGGAAGCCTACCCACAGCTACTTTCAACTAAATCTCATATCAATCCCCAGTCCTTCTCAGGTAGATGCAAGCCACTTTTATTTTTCCGAGGTCTTTACTTTTGCCAGGGTTCTAGACATATATTTCATTGTAACACCTACATCTTTTGTTTCTAAAGAACAGCTGCATTAAGTGGGTACATTGTGTTATAGCATCTTTATAAATAGAAAGTGCAAGAAATAATTTTCTTAGCCAAAATACAAAGTTAACAAAAATCTGTCACAGCCTACTATGCCAAGAATTTGATTTTTAGAATCAATAAGACAGCTAACAAAATGCTTCTATGCTACCAAGCTCATGGTGGATGAGTAAATATATTTATAAACATTTATGAAAAGTTATTAAGAAAATAGCTAAACTTCCCACAAAAGTTATTTGTGTGAACTATCTTTAGTATACCATTCTGTGTTCAATGCACATGCATATACATTTGGAATTATATTAGTGCTATTTTTCCTGGGCCAGTTTTCCAAAAAGAAAACAGGCTAATTCTTAAAAAAATTCAAGTTACATGATTTAAAATTATTTTTGTAAAAATATTAGAAATACCATATAAATTCTAAATATTTATGCTATCTGATAGCCATTCCAGGGGTAGATTTAGCCACACTTTTAGTAACCTCTGTTTTAGCACTTGGCTTCCAGAGGAAATATTTTAAGCTTTGTCCCTGCAAAACATTTCTGTTTCTGAGTGGTTCTTAACCACTAGAGTTCCTATGACTCCATAGAAAACCTTCAAATATGTCATCAATATCTGCTTCAAGAAGTGGCTGAAAGCACACATCTAAACCTTAAGCAATTTCTACTCACTTGAGTTGTTGTGATTGGCTTGAAATGGTTTAGACTTGTGATGCTGAAAAGAAAGAAAATAATGTCAATCTATAAGATTCCTTTTTTTTTTTCTGATCTTGTTCTTTTTCATTTCAAGACCACAGAGCTTATTTCTCGTGCAACCACCCAATGAATTCAAACTTAAGAGTCACAGAGAATCTAGAGAAGGGCCCAAAAGCTATAACATAAAGATTTTCATTCCTTGGGACTGTTTTCAAAGGCTTTCTTTGTCGTAAAGGGCAGATTTTGAGGTAAGTGGATTATGCCAGGGTGGAAGTGAGAATCAAAAAGAGAGTTTTAAGACTGTTATTTTCATATATTAAAACGTTGCTCCAATCTTTTTTTTGTGTGTGTGTGGTGCTGGGGATTGAACTCAGGGCCTTGTGCATGAGAGGCAGGCACTCTACCAATGGAGCTATATCCCCAGTCCCTGCCCCAATCTCAACATGATAAAATGTGATTAATCTTTATGCTTTAGAATAACCTTAATCATTCCCTCTCTGGTTATCCACTGCAAATGCCAAATGTCTTTTTCACTTCCCAGCATTCTGTAGAGCCTGAAATTAAGTCTTTGGCTATGAACACCTCTTTTATTTCCTGCAAAACTGCAATTCCTGAGGCCTGACTTGAGACAGAGATCTCTTTCTATTCGAGAACTGGAGCTGGCCAGTAAGAAGTCTTTACAACTAATTCTCCAGGATCCACTGCCCAGGGAGTAGATAATCTCAAAACTTTTTTTTCTCTTCATGTTTTGCTTTGGGGATGAATGTTCACAGACTAAAACTCAACTCACTCTCTGCTCATATTTCTTCTCAAGGCAGAAATAGTCTCATTTTTTTCCTAATTATTATTATGAATCAGCAAGAGTTTAAATAAAGCATGCTAAATCTGATAAATGTAGCCCCAAATAAAAAACTTCAGTGATTTATTTAGAATGACAGAAGCTAGTAGCAACTGCTAATTTGTAAAGATTAATGAAATATAAAACTGGGCAATAGACTTTCCTGAATAAAAGGTAGTTAAGCACAAAATTATGCCAGAGGTGTGGAGGTATAGAAGAGACCAAGACAAACAGGTAAAACTTTTAGTATTGTAACAATACGATTCATCCAGTCACACAATAGAAACTCCTATTAAAAACAAATTAGTAGCCATATTTTTCCATACCATAGGAGTTTCCACCCATTTGTAGATGTAAAATTTGGCTGTCATTTCTAATAAACCAAATTCTCCAACAGTAAGCTTTTTACTCTGGAGTTTATTTGGATCAGCATTGATAGTTGTTGTGGCTTCACAGCAAATACGGGCAAATGCTCACAACTTTGAATACAGCACAAAATGAAAAAAATGGAAATTTTGCTATAAATTAAACTTGGGAGGAGGTGAGCAACTAAGGAAATGTGCTACAGGTGTTTGTCTCATTCTTGTAGATCCTTTACTGACCAACAGTAGACAGAATAAATGGTTTCCATGTTACTAACAATTGATAGAAGAATTAAGAAAAAAACAACCTAATGCTACATGTAAGATATTAAAGGTCCCAAATCCCTGACTTGTATTTCATAAAATGGTAGGTTACTTCCTCTCACTTCGGATCTGAGCTGACCAGACTTCTCTGAGAACAGTAAGATGGTGACTCTTGACAGTTATGGACCTTTAAGAGGACTAGCACTTTCTACCCAGCATCTCAGAAGCCTGTGCTGCCACATTACATCTGAGTGCCTTCATGAAGAACATATAGAGAGTACCTGATATTCAGTGAAAAGGGAGAGAAGCCCTGCTGGGTCCAACCTTGCAACTCTCCCTACAAAAGGTATCAAGCATGTGAATGAGATCATCTTGGACCCTCCAGACCAGTCCAACATCTGCTGAATACCACCAAGTGAACTGAGGCATCACCATAGAAAGCAGAAAATTGTCCAGAAAGCCCTTAACTTCTGATTCACAAAATCATGATATTTGGAATGGTGGTCGTTTTAAGTCATTGAGCTTTAGAGTAGTTCATTGTACAGCAAGAGGTAACTGGAAAATATTTTTTAATATTTGCCTTGGTACTAATTTACTCACTCACAATTAGACCTAGCAAATGGGTGATTCATCTGAATCAGTGGGCAATATCCCCAGCAAACATTTACCATTCAGATCTGCTCAGAAACCAATGGCATTATCTTTTGAAGAGCTCTTATAATCTTTTACTCTTCAATTACAAATTCACAAAAACAAGTACCGTATTGGCTACTGTATAATCCAGCTCATCCTAACTCATAAGCAAATGACACGAGTAGTGAAGATGGTCTGGTCTTTGGAATAAGACTGGTAAATACTGGCTCTGCAATTTACCAGCATGTAACCTTGGGCCTGTTGGGTTCCTCATTTATAAAATGTGGAATAATTTCACCTACTAGAGGTAACACAGACTATTAAGTGTCAGGTTAGGCTGTGTTGCTCAAAATATGCCTGTTTCTTTTCCTCTAAAATGAGGAAATGGGAGTGTTCTAAGTTTTGGATGCATTAAGTAAGGTAAAGCATACAGAACTAAGCACACAAGCATATAAAACAGCTGGCTATTTTTAATACTGTTATCACCTCATAGGATTACTGGACTGACTACAATTATGCCTCTAAAGCACTCAGTACAGATAATTCTGGACTTTTCTTTTTGAATATTACCTCGGTAGTGAAAAGCACAGGCTTTTTAAAAGCATATATCCCAGACTCCAAAAGCAGGTTTAGGACTCTAAAGTCTGGGAAGTCACATCTAAACTATGTCTAAAGTCAACTTTGTTATACAAATTCCAGGCATGCTGCCTAGTACCAAAGTACTTAATATTTATTTAATGGAACAGCTTCTCCTATATATTATCTATCATGGAAGACGAGTGATTTCAAATAGGAAACAGGGTCCTACAGATACTTTTAACTTCTGGCATTATGGATTAATTCAGATCCTAAGCTTCACAGTATATTAAATTGTGGTGTAGGCCATATGAGATGCTGAACACGAGATTCTCCTAACTGGATGGTGCATTCTAGCTTCTTCAACAGGACCTACTGAGTAGACATGAAGATAACAAGCATTTTTTTTTTCCATTAAGTGCTCTGACTTTCTAAAAGCTTTGTTGTTTAAAGCTTCTGCTTTTTGAGCTAGTGGGTTTTCTTTCATTGGTTAGGATGAGAAGTATTTGTTACATAGGTAACAGGACAGACATAAGATAGGAAACTTATTTACATATGTACCCCCTATAAGATGTAGATTTCAAGTAATGTTTCTTAAGCACTGCTGTGTGTCACAGTTGAAGAAAGACAGTCTGCATAGACAATGAAACTAGATAATCTGTGCAGACATCTTTCAGGCTGGATATCATGGTCCCTATCAATAATTACTTTCTTTGGAATGTAACAAATTCAGATGTTTCAAAGTACTCATAATATCCAACTCCAGCTTGTCCTGAGCAAGAAAGCCTACTTACTTTATAAGTAAAGAGACTGGCCCTTGGAAAAGCACCATTTGAAAACAAGAAGTCTATACAGCATGAGGTCCTGGGTTTGATCCCCAGCACCACTGCAAAACACAAAAAATAAAATAAAATTAACAAGTCTGAAGACAGGAAAAAAAAAAAAAGTAGGAAGCAAAGAAGGAAAAAGACTGCAAATTATCAAAGAAGTCACAATGCTTAGCAAACTCCAATATTTTCAGTTTCAATTTCTCTCACAAGTCCTACATCCCAGATTAATCAGAATTCCAGGTAAATCAGAAAATTAATACTCTCAAATACTAAGAAGCCATGATTACTATGGTATAAGTGCTCTAAGAGAAGGCAGATCTAATGTAGGCAAACATTCTGGAACTTTATGAGGATTACCTATTATTCAGAGAATATGTCATATTAAAATTTACAAATATCCAATTAGAAGAGGGCAACTTTAAGCATGGGGAGGTACCCTATAAGAGACACTTACCTACCTGAACTTGGCATATGCTGGTAGGACTCACAACAAAAAAATCAAACTCATGGGACTATTTCAGCATGGTCTGGAAAACTTTGTCCAAATAAAAAAATTTAAATTCAGAAGCTCACATACTGCTTCTAAGAAGCAATTATATTTCCTCTTGCATGGATTTCTGTTTATTAACACCCTAATATTTTCCATTTTATCCCCATCTGATATTAGTAAGCTATTTTAACACTAAGAATGAAGATTCATAAAGCAAAAATGTAATGGTCCAATATAAGCTCAAAAGAATTACAGACAACAACACAGATAGGAATATAAGTCAAACAAGATTGTTTCACTATTTTAAAATATTCAGAAAAAGATAAAAAACAAAAAGGAGAAAAATTTGGCTTTTTACTACTCCACATAGGAATAGAGTAAGTTTACTTGAGGAAATTAAACTGAAGATTTATAAGAAGGAAGAGTTATAGGTTTCTAATCTAGGAAACTGTGCTTTGGATAAGAATCAAAATACCTATTCATTGGCTGGGTGTGGTGGCATGCCAATAATCCCAGTGACTCAGAAGGCTGAGGCAGGAGGATGGCAAGTTTGAGGCCAGCCTCAGCAACTTAGTGAAAGCCTGTCTAAAAACAACTTTTAAAAAGGGGTTGGGATATAGCTTAGTGGTAGAGCACTTGTATAGCTTGTACAAGACCCTGAGTTCAGTCCCCAAAACTGCCCAGAGAGAATGAGAGAGAGAGAAAGAGGGAGAGACAGAAAGAGGGAGAGAGGGGGTGAAAGGAGGGGGACAGAGAGAGAGAGAAAGAAAGAGAGGAAGGAAGGAAGGAAGGAAGGGACGCTTAACATGACGGTATGAATATAAAACTTTGACCAAACTATTATAACAAATTTTGGGAAGCAAATCTTCTAAATCTAATTCAGGAGATTGCAAATTTTTCTGTCAAAATTCTAGACAGTAAATATTTTAAAGCTTTGCTGTTCATGTGCTCAACTTCATCATTACAGTAGAAAGAAACTGTAAACAATACCTAGGTGAATAGGTGTGGCCCTGTAATCATCTAACATGATTTTCTTTATACAGTAGATGGCCTTAAGATTTGAGTCCAGGGCTATGGTTTGCTGAACCCTGACCATAAGCCCTAGGGATATACTTTGCTAAGGGGTACTTCTTAAAATTAGGAATCTACCTGAAAATTGCTTATTGTCCCTTTTCTAAATCTTAGCTAACAAATTAGTTCAATGGTTTATTAATTATTTTTTGCAGTATTGGGAATCGAACTCAGAGACATTCTACCATTAAGCTACCCCTAGACTTTTATTTTTTTATTTTGAGACAGGGTCCCACTAAATTGCCAAAGTTGGCCTTGAACTTGTGATCCTCCTGCCTCAGCTTTTCAAGTTGTTGGGATTATAAGCGTGTACTACTGTACCCAGCTTATTTCAACATTTTAAACAATTTCTCATATGGCATAAGTAAAGAACTGCACTTTTAAAGAGTAAGTTCAATAAAGACTCATCTGTCATTCTTTGAACAAATAAGGAGAACAATTGAGAAGAGAAAAAAATCATGCCTGCTGTATTTGAAAAACGAACATCTAGGATTCTGACTCCTTTCTGATGCCTTTTCCACTGTGATTAAGACTCAATTGCATTTACTTTTCTTTCTCCATTTCTTTCATTTCTTGGAATTTGATCTTCTAGTCAAACAAAATGTAGTTTTCACCCACTGAAAGAAACATAATTAGTGTCATGTAACAGCTAAAACTTTGAAAAAGTCATTTCACAACCACAGATCACTCAGCTATAAGAAATGAAGTTCCAAAATTCACACTTCACCAGGTAACTTCCAACCAAAGTCAGTCGTCAACTATGAAATGAGGAAACAGCCTAGGTCTACTTTCATACCACCTTTATAAAGTCCTGCTTCACTGATAGAGGGAACCTGAAACATGAGAAAGTGCCAAAACACAGGAAAATGTTAGCTGCTATCTCTCTTCTTTTCCAATCTTGATCCTTTACAAACTATTTTTTTATACATTCACCCTTAGATTTAACTCTTTAGCGTAATAAATGGTGTGGGGTAGACTGCAAGTTACATAAAGTAAAATGCAACGCAGTTCAGAGGTAAATATGGTTTTGAGTAAAGAGAGAACAAGTCATTAGAAAGAGCCTTTCTGCCTAAGTACAGTGTCACCGTCATGCCAATGCTACATTTTATACAGATATCAGAGTTCAGAGAGAATGAAAGGTACATCCTAAAATGAAAATAGGTTAATATGTTGCCATATGTCTTCTTCTGCAGAGAATACTGGATAGCTCCTTTGCTATTAAGTGCCACTCAATAAATGAAAACAGTCCCAGTGTTTGCAATCTCATGGCACTGGTACTTAATGATGAATTAGCTCTCATTGCTAATGCTGCTCTCTTCACAAGGTGACACGTGCAAGTTAAAGTTTGGTAACGAGTTTTCAGCATTAGCTAACGTCCATTTAGTATGTCCTTAAGAGGTATTGTCCATGCACCCACCAATACAAGCATTCATTAACGTACATAGAACTTAAACTCCTATGACCCTAAGAGTGATGTTAGCTAAGAAATAGGACAAAAATCACAGTGAACCTGGAAAAGAATCTTGGATAGATAATTAGAATAATCTCTCTTCTAACTAAGCTAGGGAAATTGCTTTTAGAAGCTTCAATTTGTTTACAAGCTAGCCTGGCTTGAATTTCATGGCTCTTGCTAGGCCTAAGGGGAGAGAACAAGTGAACCTGATTGTGCTAATGTGGTCCTAGATAACCAGGAAGTGCTCCATTCACAGTATCAACACAGTAAAAACCTGTAAGAGGAGAATGAAAAGGGAGGGGAACCCAGCACAGCATCTGCATACCACTTAGACCCTACTTAGGCAGGATGTTTGTTTCTAACTCTGGATGGAGCACTGCCAGATGCTGCAGTTTCTTGTTACAGAAATTACTGCACTTCACCTTTACAATTTGGTAATAGTGTAAAAACTCTATTTTCTCATATATATTCTAAGAAATTAACAAAGCAATACAGAACTTTTCCACATACTATTTCTCAGAAGTAGGGAGGAACTTGAAAACTTTTTTGGTAGGCTTAAAAGCTCCATCTTCTGTCTTTCCCATCCCTGCCTATGTAGTAATGGCAAATTCTGTCACTGAAAGCCTCGTGACTGCTGAGACGTTTTCCTAAGGATGTGAGTCTAATCTCAACTCCATGTTTTCGATGCCACAGAGCACAGCCAATTCCCAATATTGCTCTATGGGACAGTTTTCACCCTAGCATGCTGTTGCCCAACAAGGGAGGAGAAGGACCCACTGGGTATCCTGAAGGCCGACACAACCTCAATGCTGCCCTTCAGGGTAGGCTCTTATCAAATGGCAGCAACATCACATTCCTCTAAAAGATGAATTTCTACACTTTTCCAGAAGAGAAAACCTTCCTCTAGTGAAAGAATGCAGCTGTATGCATATGTACAATTCTCAGATTGCTTAAAGCTACGCTTTGCATTCTAATTTATCACCAAAAAAAAAAAAAAAATCTTTTCTATCCACCTTTCCATGTACCACAAAATATCCTCAGGAAAGGAGCATGTGACTAACATTCTCACAAATGGCTCACCAGTGCAGGAATGACCAGCCTTCTCCCAAATCTCTTTCACAATCATCTATGTCTCTACACCAAAACAATTTGTTAAATCATTACATATTCAAATATTTTTTTAAAAATCAAGAGAAGTGAGAGATTTTTCTCTTGTTATTTGCACTGTGAGTTTTAAGCATTTCTTTGCCTGCATCCCTTAATGTTCCAATATTTTCTCTTTTCTCTCTCCATGTAAACCAGGGCATCAAAAGCTCTACATGTTTGGTAAGTTCTTTATCTCAGTGCTGGATTAAGAATCTCAGAAAAACCCAGAATTACTAAAAAGGTCCCTTGAAGTTTTAAAAATCTTAGGAATGATTAAGTAACCAAACCTGATCAAAACTGATCCTTTGATCATTTATTGCAACATGATTGTGCATGATGTTTTCTGGTAAGTGCCCTGTAGTGCGTTATTAAAAATCAAAGTTCTTGGAGTCAGCAGCAATTTGCTGATGGTTGGTTTATGAATTTCTAGGTTTGCAGACTCGAGACATAGATTTAAATGAGGTTCTTCATTGGACTGAAAATATAAACTACTACATATGTAGAAGTAAATGAAATTGTGGTTGCAGTAAGAATAATAGTGCTAAATCTCTTCAACCACAATACTGCAGGAAAAAATGTGTCTAAAACTTCATATAAAAGTTATCAAACGTGACGACCTGTGGATTTAAAAATACAACCCAGGCTCAATTCACTGGAAAGTGACATTTCTGATGTACAATATTGCTGTTATGTGAAACTAGGAGCCAAAGAGACTGGATGAAACTTTGGTAGTCAGCCTAACAGGTTAATTCATCTGAACTAGAGCCATTTCCTTAACACCAAAGGATTCATGAGCACTATGCTGAACAAATACCAGTCAGGAAGCTGCAGTTTGGCTCTGTGCTGTTCAACATTTGTAAAACATGGAAACACTTCCTTCCCTGCTCCTCTCTTCCTCAATACATCACTCAAGCCCCCAAGTGCAGCTATACCTATTGCAAACACTTTGCTACTCATTTTACTTCCAGGTGCCTAAAGTGCTTCAGGTGAGGCTGCCCACTAGAATACTGCTCCAAGATGGCTGACGACATGAGTCGATCAGGCAAAGTATCAGATGCCTAGTCAGGGCAAAGATAAAGTCTAACCTTGCAGAACAGTAAGAACCACCAGTATTCACTCTTTTTTTCTTGATGTGAAAATGCACATTCCGGCAGGGAAGGAAGAGGAGAGATTCTTCCTCCTCACCATCATGACTACCTCCTTCTCTCTCTCGTGGCTGGCTGCTTCAGATGGCCAAGAAACTCCTGTTGCATTTTTTAGATCCTGGCAATTACAGCCACCAAGATGTTATGGACCAAAGTACAGTGTTCAAACACAACTGGTAGATAAATGACCATTTATCATAGTTTTGCTAAAAAAAATGTTTTTCTTATAAAGTTAACAAACCAAGGCTGTTGATCCCTGAATTAGAAAGTTGATTTGCTTGATTTTTTCCAAAGTGTGAGGAGGGAAGGAGGAGGGGAAGAGCCTTTAGTGCTTCTGTGTATGTTGTTGATCCTCTAGTTTGGCAACATCTTGGGAGCATCTTCTGGTTTAATGAGGTGGCATTTTGTGAATCTAAGTACCAGTCCATGGCCCTGATGCAGGCTGTTTACGGCCCAAAGGGGAAGAGGGTCTGCCCCCTCCCCCTCAATGTCTCAATCTGGCCCAGTGGTGGACACAGAGCCCTGGGCAGTTTCCCCAGGAGCAACTGTCTCTTCCCGGGAAGGTGACTCTTCTTCAGCTTGTCCTCGAGATGTGACAGTTGTTTCAGGAGAGATGCTGTGAGGCCCCTCCAGGGGTATACAGCCAGGGTGGTTTTTACGAAAGTGCTGATTCAAGATGGCCTGGAAGGGAAAACTTTTGCCACAGACATGACAATGAAAGGGCTTGTTGCCTGTGTGCTTGCGTATATGATACTCCAGCTGATCTTTCCGGGTATACTTCTTGCCACACATGCGGCAGACAAATGGTGTGATCCCCATATGTAGGCGCATATGGCGGTCTAGGCTCCCCTTTTGGTTGAAAGATTTTGCGCAATAGATGCAGGTGAGACGGGGATTGTATCGGAACCACCGTTCAGATACTTCCTGTTCTCGGAGATACTCCACATAGCCACTTACTCCCATCATTGCTGATTCTTCTACCTGTTCCAGGAGAGGAAAATAAGCAAGAATAAACTAAGCATACATGTTAAAAGCAATCAAAATATTCTCTATATATTTATATATGTATGTGTGTGTGTATATATTTTTTTAATGGCACTGGGGACTGAACCCAGGGTTTCGTATGTGCTAGGCAAGTGCTCTACCCTTGAGCTTCTTCCCTGGCTCTTTTCTTACATTTTACTTTTTGAGATAGGGTTTTGGTAAGTTACACAGGCTTGCCATCCTCCTACCTTAATCTCCTAAGTAGCTGAGATTATAAACCTGTACCACCATACCCAGTTTTTGATTAACTGAAATATAAATTCAAACACCACATATGACAGCAGCCAATGGATACTGTGTCAGACAGTACAGAAGAGATAATGGCAAACATAATATAAATTATATTTATGACATCATTATTACCATGTTTCAACCAGCAGCAGCTAACTTTATAAAAATGTATATAATTTATAGGTGATGATATGCCTTTCTACCCCGAAATATTCTGATACCATATCAATAGATTATCTTCATTCTAAAAACTCCTCAAACTGGGCATGGTGGTGCATGTCTGTAATCAAAGTTACTGAGGAGGCTGAGACAGTAGAATTACAAGGTGGAAGCCAGTCTTGGTATCTTAGTGAGACCCTGTTTCAAAACAAAATAAAGAGGGATCATGATGTAGTTCAGTGGTAGAGTACCCCAGGGTTTAATCCTCATTACTGCAAAACAAAACAAAACAAAAAGAAAATAAAAAAATTACTCAAAGTTTATCTGATTTCAGAGTGAGGTTTCTCCTATCTGAAAGCTGGGAGGGAGAAGGAATATATTCCTTTTGAGAATTATTTAAAATTTTAGATTTATAAATGCTTTTTGGTTCAAAAATTCTGTATTAAAATCTCACTACTCAGAAATTACTTACTGAGGGGCTGTGGTTGTGGCTCAGTAGTAAAGTGCTTACTTAGCACTTCAGCACCACATAAAAATAAATAAATAAACAAATAAATAAAGGTATTGTATTTATCTACTACTAAAAAGAAAACAAATTACCTACTGACTTTTTTAGCCTATTGACTTCTAAGTTATTGTATTTAAAAAAATTAAAAAAAATATGTTGGAAGGAATGACATATATTTTGCAGAGGCTGAAGTACCAAGGCAAAGAGGATAAAATGTCAACACTGACTCTGGATTAACTAGAGAAAGTCTACCTAGTTAGCAATTAATCTATCAATCTTGAGCTTTTTTTTTTTTTTTTTTTTTGGTAGATGGACACAATACGTTTATTTTATTTAATTTATTTTTATGTGGTGCTGAGGATTGAATTCTATGCCTCACATGTCCTAGGCAGGTGCTCTCTACCTCTGAGCTACAGCTCCAGACCAACTCTCCTGAGTTTTTGTTTTGTCTCTTTCTTCATGTTAGCTGACAGTGCTTTTTTTATAAAGCATTTTGAACAGAGGCAGTTCTTAACAGATTTGGGAAGCAGCATGTTAAATCAAGGGTTGAAGAGCAAGTCTGAAGTTTATTTCTGATTCATTTTATATAACATTTCTTTCTGCTTTATTTCTCTAGATAATAAAAATGAAAATCACATAAAGAACGATGAATTATCCCACTAAAAAGTATTAGGTGATCAAGGACAAAGCACATGATAACTTCCCTGGGCTAGTCCTCCCATTCACAAAATGAAAAGGCTATTTTAAGTGTTGCCAACTTTTAGGGATTCTCATGAGAATCAAACATAATAATACCCTAAAATATATTTTTAAATTTTGCTTATTTATTTTTTGGCAGGGTCTCACTATGTTGCCCCAGACTCAAGTAATGCTCTTCAGTTAGCTTCCTGCATAACTGGGGCAACAGATGCTGGCCACCACACCCAGCTACACTTAAATATCTTGAATGCATAATATTACATATAATTAAGGGTGCTGGAACATGGATTCAAATTCAAGTTCCATTTATTATTTCACCTTAAATAAGTTAAATTTAACTATTCTATTCCTCAGTTTGCTCATCTCCAAAATGAATATAATAATAACCATCTCCCTCACATGCTGCTTTGAGCACTGAATGAGTTTATACACTAATATGCTTAATGTAGCTCAGTAACTATTAGTTATTATTAAATATTACATAAACATATATATGAAAAAAAGTTTTTCCTGACCTGTTTCCTCCCTGCTCAGTGGCACCTGACCAACTTTAAATTCATATTATTTATTTTTTTAAAAGAATTTTTTTAAGATATTTATTTTCTAGTTATCGGTGGACACAACATCTTTGTTTGTATGTGGTGCTGAGGATCGAACCCGGCCGCATGCATGCCAGGCAAGCGCGCTACCGCTTGAGCCACATCCCCAGCCCAAATTCATATTATTTATAATCTTGAGGGTATGATTCCATAAATATCCTTCCTAACGTTAAGAAGTATTGTCCACATGTAGAAGGTAATGTATTTTAGTAAATATGGACGAGCTATGATCACAAAAATCATTCATTATGATCAATCTCATTTAAAAGGCTACTGTAGTAAAGCTGCAATATAATTGTAAATGCTGTAATAGTGATTTAAGCACGAACAAAAAAGACAAGGCTAATTAGGGCACATGAAACTAGCAGTTGAGCTCCATGAGGACCCAGGAAGAATGAGGGGTATCAGATACACAGTGAGAGAAATAATATGATAGGCTTGTGACACATAGAGAAAGCTGTTAAAAACATTTCGAAATAAAAAATAAAAAGGCTGGGGACATAGCTCCATAGTAAAGTGCTCCTGGGTTGAATTCCCAGTACAAAAAAAAAAAAAAAAAAAAAGAAAGAAAAAAAAGAAAAAAGAAAAAAGAAAAAAAAATATAAAATAAAATGAGGTTCTTATAATGTAAATCCCTGCCCTGCTTTGGTCCTCTGCAGCAGGGTAAACTGGGGAGCAGAGTCAATACACTTTCATACATGTTTAGGCATATATATCACCCCTTAATATCATCTCCAGACAGTACTGCTTATTTTCCATTCCTTAATAGCCTATACCTTTTGTTTCAGCCAGCTAAACAATTTGAGAATTCCAATTCTTATCCCTATCCCATCTACAAGTGGAGTAAATTACTTCTTCCTAACTTCTTCAAAACTGCATTTATAGCTGGGCAGGGTGGTAGTGTGTGTCTATAGTCCCATCTATTTGGGAGGCTGAGGCTGTAGGATTATCTAAATTCAGGAGTTTGATGCCAGCCTGGGCAACATAGTGAGACACCTCATTAAATAAGAAGAAAAACAAAACAAAACAAAACAAAAAAATCCAGGTGTGGTGGCGCACAGTTGTAATCCTAGAGACTCAGGAGGCTGAGGCAGGAGGATGGGAGGCTGAAGCAGGAGGATCATGTGATCAAAGCTAGCCTCAGCAACCTCAAGGCACTAAGCAACTGAGTGAGACCCTATCTCTAAAATAGGGCTGGGGATGTCGCTCAGTGTTGAGTGTCCCTGAGTTCAATCCCTGGTACTGCCTCTGCCGCACCCTCTCCCCCCCAAAATAGAAAGAAAAACAGAATGAAACAAAAAACATGAAAACAAATAACAAAAACAAAGTTAATTCACTTTCCTTAAGTGGATACTGATTTTAATTACAGCCTGTTAAGTACATCTATTCCCATAAAAATGTTACTGAAATCTATATACATCTTAAATATATATATATATATATATATTTATTCACTGGTCTGTCTTATCTCTGTCCCCATTAAGCTTCTAAGATTATCTCATTACTATATTTATTTGTTTAACCAGTTATCTTTGCATGGTTATCATACCATATTTGACAGATGAAAAAAAGGGCCCCAATTATGAGAATAAACTACTTTTCCTCCAAGTTCCTGACATTTTCTCTAAAATCTAATAAAAAAAAAATCACAGTTTGTAACAATGTCTGTTACTACTTTACCGTGTATATCATAAACATCCAGTGGTTTAGCTAACAAGATACAAGTATAATGCAGAGGTTAAAAAAATTATCCATGCAATCTTAATCTTAATCTATTAGTGCTTTTTCTTTTTCAAATTTATTTTTTAGGTGTAATTGGACACAACGCCTTTATTTGATTTATTTATTTTTATGTGGCACTGAGGCTCGAAACCAGGCTCCGAGTACTTTCTTTTAAAAGGCAAAAGTATCTAATTTACTGTGTTCTACTTGGTGAGTTTACCACTTTCTAAAAGCTCAATCTTCAATTATACAAATTCTTGAGAAAAAACAAAATTAATTGATTAACTTCTTATACTAGTTGCTAAAGAAAAGAGAAGATATTCCTGTTCTTTCTAGAACACTGTACTCTAACAAAAGATGCAGGAAGCTGGGTACAGTGGTGCACACCTGTAATCCCAGCAACTCGGAGGCTAAGGCAGGAGGATTGCAAGTTCGAGGCCAGTCTTGGCAACTTAGCGAGACCCTCAGCAACACAGTGAGATCCTGTCTCAAAACAGAAAATAAAAAGGGCTGGGACATAGCTCATTGCTATAGTATCCCTAGGTTCAATCCCTAATACAAAGTTTAAAAAAAAAAATTCAGGAAGAGAATAAATGAAAAAAATACATGCATACAAAACAGCACACATTTGAAATGTATAAGCAATCTGTTTATACATACATACTATTATAAATTAGTTACTATGTTTTGGTGTCATACTCTCACACATACAAAATCATACACTTTCTCTTCTGGGTCCTAAATTACCTGCATGTAGTTTTCAGCAGTTAATTTTACTGTCAGGAATAGAGATTGGCCCCTACAATCAGGAAAGAGTATCACAATCTTGTTATTTTTTTTTTCTACTTCCCAAACAATATTGACACCAAAAATGTATTTCTGGCAAGCTCATAAACAAGAATAAAGTAATCAAATATTTCTTTAGCAAGGCCACTACATCTTTCCTTTCATTCATTAAATTCTGTTCAGTCAGTGGTAATTCCTCCAGTTATACAGCAGCTGTAAGCCCACAACAACATACCTGGGAGCTTGGCTGCTTGGGCTCATCCACTCTCCCAGGAGACTCACTTCGGGCTCTGTGTCTCTCAGCCAAGGGGACAACACTGCCGGAGGGGCTGAATCTGTTGGAGAGGAGCATAAAGGTACTATAGAAAAGTAGTGGCTGAGGAAGGGACAACCAAGCAACTGATGACTGAAAAATACTTTCACAGTCAATATATAACCTGGTTTGAAATAAGGTAAGAAAGTCTGTCCTAGTAAATTTTAAAAAGTACAAAATGCATAGTAAGTCCTATGAGCTGGTGAAACTATAGCTAAATATAAGCTTTCTACATAAGTACTGGAAAAGGGGTAAAAGAATAAATTAAAAATGGTTCTGTAACATTGGGTTTTTGGTTGTTCTTTCCCCTAGACCCCATTGTGAGAAGCCATTCTCACACGTGATTGGGCACCTCCCGATTGGGTGTGAGGTGTTCAGGCCAAACTGTGTCGAAGCTACCCCACCCTCTCCAGGTGCGAGAGCCTGTCCGTGTGGGGGTGTGACTGACCATTGACCCTGAGACCAATCACTGACCCTGACCTTGGAATGCTGCCCCCCTCGACCTTCATTAGATGGAATTTTCCCCTCAATTTCTTGTTCCCCAATAAAAGGCCACTCCCTGGCGTGCTCTCTCTCTCTCCTGCTAGTCCTGAGTAAGCCTTGCTGCCCCACAGGATGGTTTGAGGTGAGAGCCAGAGGGGAGAGCCGTCTTGGACCTGGTCATAGAAAAAGGTAATTTAGTATGTGTGTTTATTTTGATCTCACTAGTTAACTTCTATGCTACGAACCTCTTTAATGAAACCAGCGTGCTGGTCACGTGGTGGACCCCATTATAACCTGTTACATATTTCAGACTGTTGACATACATCATGGAAAATACAATCCTTGCATTTAAATTGATATTTTTGGTGAAGTTCTAACATAGGAAAATACAGTGCTAACATTGGGACCAATAAGTTGAACGTTCAAAAATATATATACATATATATTTTTAATATATATATTTTAGTTATAGATGGACATAATACCAGGGCCTCACACATGCTAGGCAAGCACTCTACCACTGAGCTACTACCCCAGAATATTTTAACTATTAAAGGCACACTTAATAGTTAATTACCTAAATCAAAACCACCTTAAGTAGATACAGTATAGTATCTGAATGTGTGAAACAGTAGTGTCTCTAAAGATCAGCTATATGTCAAAGAAATGGTATCCTTAGTTTTCATTGCTCAATTTTAATTAATTAATTAATTAAATTTTTGGAACTAGGGATTGAACCCAGTGGCATTTACCCACCGAGCCACATCCCCAGCTCATCTTTTTTTTTCAATTTGAGACAGGGTCTTGCTAAGTTGCTGAGGCTGGCTTTGAACTTGTAATCCTCCTGCCCCATAGCTTTCTTAGTTGTTGGGGTTACAGATGTGCACCACCATGCCTGGCTAATTTTTATTTACTTTTAAGAGGAGAAAGAACAAATATTACAATATAAATTATTCCTTTGTTTCAATTGGCTTAGATTAAAATTTGTGCTATTTCCATCAAAGAGAAATGTTCTAAAAAATTTGATGTATTAGGAAGAGAGAAGTGAGGTATAGGACACAGTACCACTGGTGAAAAAAGGACAGTCTCAGGTCTGCAGTAGCAGCATTCATCTTTGACAGAGAACAGGTAAGAGACCACCAGATGACAAGTGAAAATAAGAATGAAGAATATCCAAAAAGCTTTTCTTTGGATTCAGTGTACTATGTTGACACTAATGTGAAACAAACAATCACTGATGATACCACACTTCCTCTAATTTGTTAGGTGGGCGCAAAGAAAAGCATATAGTGCTACAAAGGAAAGTTTAACTCCCCAAGGCACATACCTGTGTGATAACCAAGGAAGGGCAATGCTGCGAGGTTCCCAACTGATGATCAGTTCCCTGCCGGGAATCCTGAGAAAGCCCTGGCAATGACTGATCCTAGTGTGGCTGCAGATGTTGATTCATGGAGGTGTCTAACTTTACCCTAGTTCTCACAGCATTGTGAATACGTCATGACTAGGAGCTTCCTGCTTTAAAAAAATAAGGATACAGGTCTTTTGGACACCTCAAATCCCCAACATCAACTTATTCTGGCTAAGTACATCTGGTAAACATGTCTGTATCACACAGAGGACCCTCTTAGTGATGTCTGTACAAGAGCCATTAGAAGGGAAAAAAACTCAGAACTTACCTGTCAACTTCACTGCTTGTTGGCCGAGCCACCTTGGCTCCTGAAGACCCTAAGGTGTAACTCTCCTGTCCTACAGAACCATGGCCTGTGGTGTCAATTACCATAGCTGTGACTTCCTCTGCACTACTCCCATCTTCTCCAGAAGGCTGATTCTCAGGCCCAAGCCACTCCTCGAGATTTTCAGTTTTGATGTGCACTGCTCCAAGAACCCTAACTTCATCATCACTCCGGCCACCCCGGTCTGCTACTCCTGTCTCCACATACCACTGTCCTGCTCGGTTGATTCGAAGAATGGGCTCCCGGCTTTCTACATCAGAACTCTGTTCAATTATCTGAGGGCTGGTGGACTCCTCAGGGGGACTTAGCTCTCTGATATCTAGCACAGCACTGACCTGCCCTCGCCGGTTTCCCTTTGGGGTATTATGTCGTGGGCTAAGGGAGCGGTTTAGATTTGGTGTAACCCTGTGAGACTCAGGAGGCCTATCTTGATGCTTTGTCCTTGTTTGACTTAATTCTGCTTCAACCTCAGCCACATTAATTTTGAAATGAATACCCTCTAGGATCTGTGTACATTTGTCTATAATATGCTGCATTTGCAGAAAACTGGCAGCTGTTAGGTAGCTGATGATATCTGCCAGTTGCAGGCATATCCGCCCCGTGTAACAGAAAGAAAGAAGCTGTTCAAAAACAGTAGGGTTCTTGATGACTGAAATGGAGACAGTACTCATTTCATTCAAGGACATATGATCCCGGAAATAGGGGGAACTGGCAGCCAGTACCACTTTATGAGCCCGAAAAGCTTGTCCTTGCACATTGACCACAATATCACAGAGACGGCCCTGCATGCGCAGTTGATTTAGATGGCTGAGGACTGAGTTGCTGAAGTCAGGGATCTCCAGTTGTATGTTCCCACCTTTCTCCATGGTCGTGCCTGAAGGTGCAGGCAGGCATTCAACCCTGCTGAAAGAAACCGTGTTCTCATTAATCATAATTTTATTACCCTGATGCTTTTTAGTTCAAACATACTTAAAAATATCATTTGGTAAAATCTCCAAGTACAAAGAGATACCTTATGTTGAGATATGGAAATCATATTACCAACAGGTTTTTTAGTCTGTTTCACAGCAAGATAGTTAACGTTAAAAAAGCAATCTTTAGACTCCTAAAAATTCAAACTATGATCATGCTTTCTTTATACAACAGCAAAACAGAAGTTTGACAAAAGGGAGGAGGGATGTTAATGGCAATGTATTTGCAGACTGAATATAAAGTCCTATGACAACATTACAACTTTGAAGGAGGAAAGCTTTTTGAATAAATGTATCTACACACAGATAGACTGACTGGATATACCTCTTAACATTTTAAAACATGCTGCTTGAGTTATGCTTATTACTTTGTAAAGTGACTAATATCCCATATGAATGCAGGCCAATTTTTAAGTTTACAAGTCAGAGCTCCCACAGTAAGCCTTTGGATATGGCACTCTGAGGCAAACCCTACATTAAGAAAAATTCTGCAGCTGTGTCAGGAATCAAATCAAAACACAGAGAACTTCAAAGTTCAGTTCTCAAAGTTAGGAAAGGTCATGAAATCTGCCACTATTCGAATTCGAGGTTGGGAATTTCAGAGTGGTGATGATACTTTGATCCTGAAATTTACTTCCCTAGAGCTGGTAACAATAGAACATTTACAAATACATTGAAAGAATGCAACTGCATCCAACTGTTTTTAATAGTTTATAGAGTACAGTTTGTAGAAATCCCATAAGGAAGACAATGCTTTAAGTCCAGTGCACCTCCACTTATCTAAAGTTTTATATTCATAGTTGCATATGCCTTGAAACTGCAGGAACTTATCCTAAGAAGCTCACAGCATTGCCCCGCATTGACAACACATTTATCAGTAAACAGGGAAGTGTACACACTGCTTTCAAGAACCAACTTTAGCCAATCTGACCTTTTTCCAAAGCGTTATTGTTTGTTTTGAAACTTTTAATCCAATAAGAGCCTCTGTCGATGCCATCATGAATTCAGATGTGTTTATTTTGGAGCCTACACCAGCGCCTTTTTTGTTTGCTCTTTCCGGCAATTCCCCAGTGAGGAGGAAGACCCTGGAGTAAAGTCTTTCTCTACCGTCGGCACTGGAGGAGTGAGAGCTGAAAGAGGGAGAATCGGGATCGCCATGGGGTTGGCCACTCTGGAACTTGAGCGGCTTTCGTCTGCGTTAGGAAGCGTGGGGAAAGGGAACTGAGGGGCAACAAGTCACGAAGGAACGAGGAGCAGGCGCAAAGGTGAGGGCTGAGCACTGGGAAGGGGGCGGCGCCCCGGGCCCTGGTCCAGGCGGTGCGTCGCGGGCGGGGAGCGGCCAGAGGTGGGTGTGTGCATCTGGGTGTGTCCCGGCGGCCCGGGGGAGGGGGCCGCCCACCCGGGGTCTTGAGGGAGGGGCCCCGCGAGAGGGCGGGTCTGCGGCTCGGCCCGGCTCGGGGCCAAAGGGGCGGAAGGTCGCCTGTGCCGTGAGGGGCGGTGCGGGGAAGCGCCTGGGTGTCGCGGGAGCGGGCTGCGGCGCAGACGGGCGGGGCGGCCACGGGGCAGGGCGGCCACGGGGCAGGGCGGCGGGGCCGGGGAACGGGTCTCGAACCCAGTAGAGGAGCAGCACCTACCTCCGGGGGTGGAAATGGGCCGGAATGGGCCGGAACACCGTCCCGGAAGTGAAACCCCCCGCCCCCTCCCCCGGAGCGGGCGACGTGCCGGAAGGAAATCGCTCACCCTTCTACCGTCCCCCTCCCCCAACGCTTTCCGTTCGCGCCCCCTCCCCTCTCAGCGTTTCCTCCCGGGCGAGGAGGAGGGCGGATCCCAGCGTCACGTGAGCGGTCGTGTCCCCGCCCCAAATTACGATGTCGGGCGGGGCCTTGGGAGCGGGCGGGAGGTGGGGCTGGAGGAGGAGGATGTGGCTTAGAGGGGGGAGGGGCGGAGCAGCAGCGGCGAGGGGAGGAGCGTGCGTCGTGACGTCACGAGGAAGAATGCTCTTATACTGGAGTTCGGGCGCCATACCGGTCTTTCGGTGCTTCGAGTCTGGTCGGCAGTAGGTAGGTTGCTGCTTTGCGGTGGTGGGAAGCGGTCGGCTCTTGGAACCCTTAGGAGTTTGGGCCTTCCCGAACGGTTTGCTTTGCTAGGCCTACGGCGCGCATTTGCAGGCCTCTCAAGGCGGAGAGGGAGATGGCGTGTTGGGAGACCGCGCGACCTAGATAGCGTTGGGATTTGGGGGCTTAAACTATGAGGAAGATGCGGCTCGAATGCCCTGCCTGTGATGAAGCCTTTGTTGGTAGGGACATCTGAAGAGTGTTGAAGAATGCCAACGGCTCTGAAGGCGGCCGGCGCCGAGTCGCCAGAGTAGGCCTTTGTTCCAGTAATGGCGCTCCCAGCCTGGAGCGGCTCGATCTGAGGGAAGGACAGAAGAGCCCACGTGGTTCTTTAAGGTGGCTGGATTCCGCAGTGCACCACTTTTGGTGCATAACAGTGTATTTCTTGCTTGCATATTCATGTGTATTCACGATTTTATCCGTGGTTCTTTACTTACATTGTTATTTTGCAACATGAAGTGCATCATTTACTTAAGCCTATGGTGATATGAACTATCAGTCTTAGATAGTAACAAATGTGGTAAAGCATTAGCTTAAATGGAACGAATGAATGTAAGGTCTAACGTATTAGAAATGGTATGGGGTAGGTAGGTAGTGTGGGTTTTTTTGTGTAGACACTGGAAATTCAACCCAGGAGCTACATCTCCAAACGTTTTTCCGTTTAGAGACGCAGGGTGTCCCCTGAAACTATCTACGTGCTTCAGCATTACGAAGTAGCTGCAGTGTGGCTCCAGGTGGCATCTTGCTGCGGGTAAGAATGAAATATGCATAGAGATAGCTTTTATATTAAGCCTATGATGGTGTAAGAGTAGTGGACAGAAGGGATTTCTGAAAATTTTCATTCTGAGGCTTTAATATTTCGAACATGTAATCTGATTTTTAATTCACCCAAGGATGTTTCTCATTGTTTGTATTATTTGTTTTCTAGTTAGATGCCAAAGGAATGAATACTAAGGTGAGATACTGAAATTTCCTCAAGGGATTTAGATTAATTGCTTAATGTGCTACAATGATGACATTTATTTGCTACTCTTGACTGCAAGAATGACGATAGACTAAACCACCATTACTTTAACTGAGGCACTCAAAGTAGTTATTTGGGGACTGTAGAGATTGCACCTCGGTAACATGAAATTGTTTCTTCCCAGGTAAAAAAGAGCCTCTCCAGCAATGGACACAAGGTTAGAAAGAAACATTTATATACTCATGCATTATTTAAAATTGAAAGTAGACAAAACAATCTTATTAGCATTTCCCCCTTTGCAGATGTGATCTGCTCTAATTCCAAAATCAAACTTCTGGGGGCAGGCGGAAGAGGCAGATACTGTGATGGTTGCATAGTTCAGCAGATTTAAGTCATGAAGAAATATACCTCTTCTGATGTATCTGGGATTGTTCATGTCTGTTAATTAGCATAAGCAATATGGCAATTAGCAACTTTAAGATCTAAAATTTTTTATATTTTTTTTAGGCACTAGATAGAAAACCAGAAGTAGAGATGGTGAGTAAAGCATTGCACTAAAAATAGGTAGCTGGGCAAAAAAGATGGCGGTTTTGGATTGCAATTTTTTGTAGTAAGCACTCAAGCATGAGGGCTAAATTCATAAAATGCCAGTATCTTGCCTGTTACCATTTCTGAGGTCAGTGTGGCCTGGATGATGATAAGAAGAAAACTGATTGAACGTGAAGTTTTTAATTAGCTCTAACTGATTTCGGGCATTGTTGGTTTGGGCTGGGAGAAATTGCATATTTGGCTATTCTAAAATCACCCTTATTCATTAGGTGGAGGATGATTTCTTTGGATCTGCTTTATTTTTCTAGTAAGTATTGGAAAGCATTACCTGAGAATGCCAATAAACTGCATGCCTGTTGCATAATAAATTTAAAAGTGAATGAAAATTTGGCATATTTGAGCATGCTCCAAATGGGGTTTTTGTAATGATGTAGTTCAAATGTCTGACCTGAAATGAGCATGTAGACAAGTTTTATGCTGAAGAACCCAAGGCATACAGTTTGAAGAGAATTGATGACATTTAGCATACTAACGAAGTTCCTCATACTTTCATTTATAGTTCCTGGAAACACATTTTGATCTGGATAGCATGATTGGGTAAGACCACAAAAACAATTTTTTAGTTCCTGATGTCTTAGGTTTACAATTTGGAACATAATTTTACTAATGAATTGTTAAGTCTAAGGATTATTTCTTGTTAAACCAGTAGACCAGAAATAATTTACTGTATATAAAGTATTGAATAAGGGTTACAAGTATTTGTAAAAAAGGTAAATAACTATTTTCAAAGCTAGTATGAAACTGTTGGGAAGAAGTTTCTAAAGCAATAACTTTACAGATTGGAGAACTGTTTTTTTTTAATATTTTAAAGTTGTTGATGGACCTTTATTATGTGATGCTGAGAATCAAACACAGTGCCTCATGCATGCCAGGCAAGCGTGCAACCACTGAGTCACAACCCCAGCCCTGAGACTATTTAAAGGTATGTATCATTTATCTTACATACTTATTGTGTAAGGTGCAGTTAATGATGATTTAAAGTTGAAACAGATGGGAATCTCTCTGAAAGAGAATGAAGATTAACTTTAAACTGAAACAGTAGTTGGAAAATATTTAGAAATATCTTTGTTAAAAACCTATTGCTAAGTTAGACTAAATTCCTGCAGGTACACAGACTCAGCTTGGGAAGCAGTGGCAAGAAGTTTTAAGCAAAGGTACATCAGTCTCAAGATTTTTACTGATGGGGTGAACTAAGGCCTTGCATATACTAGGTGGGCACCTCAGGCCTCAAGTTGGATATAGACTAGATGTTCTCAAAGCCGATACAGTGATGATAACATAGTTCAGCAGATTTTCACTGATGAGCAATCATGTCTTTCGCTCCTATCTGATGTATCTGGCTCAACAATCCAACTCATTCTGTTAAAATAACCTTTTATTGTCCCCATACAAAATTTTTATGGATTTGGTACTATGACTGTTTACAGGTCCTATCCTGTATTTTCCATTAATGCCAGGAGTGAAGCTGGAGAGGGTGTGTCTATGATCCTCCTATCTACACTATCCTGAGGGATGACCATCTCATGAGGCCAGGAGAAGCAATAATGAGAACTCTTGAATTCATGATTGGGGAGGTTAGTACCAAAACTTACGGTAATTTTATTACATAACTCAAAATTACTTAGCTTAACTAAAACATAAATACTTTTTAAAAAATTACTTCACTTGCACCAAATTAGTGCTTAGCTAGCTATTTTTTAAAGATAAAAATATGCCACTAAAATGAAAGTGAGTAGGACCATTGCAAATCTATGTGCTCCACCATAAAGTACCGATAAGTTTCAAGTGTGTACTTGTTTTCTTAACAGGTGTGCTGCATCCTGAGATCTAGGTATGTCAAGATTTAGTACATGCATTACATATTTTAGTATGTAACCAGTGATGTAATGATTCTGCCAAATGAATGTAATGATATCACTTTCAAAACCGTTCCATTTTTGATTCTGAGGTTACTACACCTAAAAAACATTCTGCAACATTTTTTTGCCATGATTAATATGGACTTTTTTGTTTTAGGGCTTTTTTGTGGCAGCTGCAGGGATATCACTTAACCCTTAGGTAAGTATTGAAAATATCAGCACTAATTACTATTCTGAATACATGATGATCTCACCCCAACTTGAACTCTCTCACTGATCACTTGATGACAGTAAAAAGATCTGATATTCTGTGTTCCCCAAGTACCATTTAAGTTGTAATCTGGAAATGTGGCTAAAAAGTGTTTTTTGTTGCAGGTAGCTGGATGGATGCTCACTCTTGGGATAGAAGATTGAATATGTCATCATTTTAAGTTTCTGAAGAGATCTGAGTCTAGTTTGGGGCTGGGGGTTGAACCCATGAAGTATATTTCAAGCATGATGGGGAAGGGAATAAAGGTGCCTAATAAAAGTCACTAAGGAAAATTTTAGTGCTTTGTCATTTTGAGTTGAAATAGAGCCTGTACAAGTCATGAAGATTATTGCTTCATTATCAGTGTAGGCAATACACTGATATTGGGTGTCTTAAAGTTATTTTCTGCTTGAAATGCCATATTTAATGCCAACAGAAATAAGATCTGCTCAGGATGAGCCATATATTTGAAGGATTCATTATGGGGCTGAAAGACTGGGTTAGTGCTCTTTAAAGTACCTGAAAGACAATAAAAATCTCAAGTCATGGAGAGAACTTGAGACCAAGGGAAATATCAGATTTGGATTATCACTGCTTAGTGAAACCTCCCAAAGAAAAATGATTTTTGAGATTTACTCAAAGTAATAGGTCATTGAAATACCTGTCAGCCAAATATTTGGACAAGAGGGACATAAATGGTTATGTCAAAAGTGGTATACCCTATAGGATGGATAACATTAGATAAAGCAATTAGATATTGGTACTTCTCAGTGGAGCATTTGCCTTATATTTTTTTTGCCTAACTGCAAATCTGGAGTCAGTGTATTTTGTCAGTGTGGATTGCTAGTCAACTCTTAACTTATTTTTGTCATGATGGGCTATATTGACAAACTAGGTTGTGTGTTAAGCAGAATGGTCCTGTTTCTACCACATTCATCTTTGAACATGCCCTTTACCATATTCATCTTACAGGTTTTCAGGACATAGTTTAAATTTATCCTTGCTCCATGGTGTAACTCCTCAATTCTTGGAAAAAAACAAACCCAATGTGTGACTGCATGGAACTGAGAAGCTTGGCCAAATGATAGGAATTTGCAAGGCATGTCTTGAGACTTGATCACTAGTCATAGAAATATGATACATAGGATATGTATCTGCAGTTGCTCAGATGTCCCACCTAACATTTTTATAAAATACTTTGTTAACAAGAAAAAGGTGAGGGAGCTGGGGCTCAGCAGTAGTGCCCTTGTCTGGGATGAGTGAGGCACTGGGTTTGCTCCTGCACCAGTCAACTAAAAAAAATTAAGGTCTGATGTTTCCAATTCCATCCAATTCTCAATGTTGAGTAATGATCCATTGTGTGTATATGTACCACATTTCCATCTGTTGAAGGGTATCTTGGTTGCTTCTAGTTTACCTACTATGAATTGAGCTGCTATAAACATTGATGGCTGTGATACAGTAGTATGCTGATTTAAGTCTTGGGTATCTACCAAGGAGTAGGATAGTTGGGTCAAATGGTGATTCTTTAGTTTCCTAAAGTATCTCCACTGTTTTCCAGACTGGTTGCACCAATTAACAGTCCTACCAGCAGTGTTTGAATGTGCCTTTCCCCCCACATCCTTGGTAATGTTTATTGTCTGTATTCTTAATAACTGCCATTCTGGTTTTTTTCTTTTTACAAGTTATTTTTTTTATTGATATTCAACAGAATTACCTTGTCAAATTGTCTTAATGGTTTCTAAATAGTTATGCACATTAACAGACTATGCTTTGAGGACAATGGGTGCAAATCATTCCCTTTCTTTCTCATTGGTTCTCATCCCATCTGCCAGGCACAGTATGCCTGGGAGAACTTGTCTCATGTTTTTCTGTCCCTCTTGTTGGAGTTAATCCTACTAGACTTGCCTGCATAGTCAAGGCCATGGAAGAATTAGTTGGGTCTTGAGGAGACCTACAGTATTATGTAAGAGTAGGCTTGGTCTTCTTGGATTCCTCTAAGTGGATCATATCTAAGATAGATGACTCTTTCTTGCTAGAATTGATGGCTTGCTATCTATGATTCTGTAGATCACTCATTTTTTGGTAGCTCTTTTGTCTCCCACATCAGCCTGTCCATGGGCAGTCAGATTAGCAGTATGTGAGATGAAGCTCCAAATACTGTTTCCTGGGTCCAGAAACTTGCCCATCATCTCATAAGCATATGTAGCATCTTGTTCCTAGTGAACTCAGCTTTGTGAGGCAAGATCCATTGTGGATTCTTTACAAAGTGTCTTAAGATGTTACCATGCTGCCATGATGTTTCCTGTGCCATGTTTCTTGCCTACCTCAGCAAAACATGACATCTAGCCAGCCTAGAAGAGGTGCTAGAGATGAACATTTTTTCATATATTTGTTGATCAAATGTGTATCTTCTGAGAAGTATCTAGTCTCGTAAGTGGACAAAAGAAGTTAAATTCTCTTGGAGGCTGAGGAGATTGAATTTGAAATACTCTTGGTTCCCAGTCTATAGCTTATGCATTCCAAACTTAAGCATTTATTTGTTTTTAAAGAAAATGCTTAATTTCAAATATCACCTTACCACAATGATGTCTTAAATAGTAACATCCTTACATTTCAGTAGTGGTCCCCCCTGTCCCCAAATGGTCTGAAGTTGAGTAATGCCCAAAGTGATTATTTCTGGTATGTCAGGGCAGGACTGTCTCCCAGAGACCTAGGGCCTTTGGTATTTGTATTCCAGAAAAAATCTGGATTGTGGGTCTCTTCTGTGTACAGCTTGCTTCCAGGACAGTTTGGTGAGAATTAGGCATTGAATAGTAAATATATATGTATTTAGAAATTAGCCAACAACCGTAGATGATATTGATGGATGTAAAATTTTATTTCCTTATCCAATAAAGGGCATCTCTAGAAATTCTGACAAAGGGCAGGCAGAATTGGACACCTCACTAAGGGAACCTTGCCAGCAAGAACCAGCAAATGAGGGAAACACAAGCAAGGTAAAAAAAAAAAAAGTTTAGGGAAAAGCTCTAATAGTCAATCAATTTGCTGTTGTAGGGAAAAACATTCATAGCTTTTTTTTTTTTTTTTTTTTGAGAGGGAATCTGGTACTGGGAATTGAACCCAGTAGTACCACTTTACCAGTGAGCCACATCTCCAGCCATTTTTATTCATTTAAAATAAGGTTTATTTAAAGAGGTTCTTTGTTTAACTGCTGAGGCTAGCACGGAATTTGTGATCCTTCCTTGGCCTCCCAAGTCACTGGCATTATAGGTGTGTGTGTGTGCCATTGTGCCTAGCACTCCATAGCTTTCTAGGTGTCACAAGTTAACTAGGGTGGAGTCTTATTTTCTTATAGTGTTATATTGCTTAGTGTTGAGAAAATAAGGACATAAAACTGATAGTGTTTACAAATTACAAATCAAAGGAATTTTATCAAGGCAGAAGATCAAGTAGAATTTCAGTATTGAGATTAATTTCATTTTGTAATGATTAAATTTTTATTTTTATCAAAACAAAATCACATTTTTTTATATTTGAAGTTGGTCTAAGGTCAGTATTTATAATTGAGGGAAAATATTCAAGGACTAATGATTATCCCTAAAAATTGAAAACAAAGAATACTGATTCATAAATCCTTTTTTTCTGCAAGAGCCCTACTAAGTAATCAGGGCAAGTATTGATTGCATTTTACATAAATAGGGAGGCTATAAAATTTGCTTAATGTGAAACACAGACTTCATGACTAATTTTGTGTGTGTGTACACGCATTATATTATGCTACTTATTTAATATACTGATGGTTGAAATGTCATCAGGGCTGGATGAACTGAAACCCTTCATCAAGTGGCAGTCTAGAGAGACAAGCATTTTTCTATATAATTTGATTTCCTGTTCTGAGTAAATCTACCATCTGAACATGAAAAACATGATTAGAAAACACTAAGCCACTATATTACTCCAATAAAGAGCCTTTTTGGGGGATGCGGTGGTAGGACACCAGATATTAAACCCAGGGGCACTCAATCACTGACCCACTCCCCAGCCCTATTTTGATTTACAGACAGGGTCTCACTGAGTTGCTTATTATCTCGCTTTTGCTGAGGCTGGCTTGGAACTCATGATCCTCCTGTCTCGTCTCCTGAACTGCTGGGATTACAGGTGTAAGCCACAATACCCCGCAAAAGAGCCATATATATATTTTTAACTCCAAGTAAAAAGGAACTTACAAAAAAGTCCCAACCAAAAAAAAAAAAAAAAGCATATTGTGAAATTTTGATACATTATTGTGAAGAATCCTTCCTGGGTTATATTCGCCTACAGACTTGTCAGATGAGAGACACATCCAGATTTGATTTTAGCCTTGGTGAAGCAAAGAGGACAAAACTCAAGTTCAACTTTCTGGATGGTGTGAATGATTCACTGAGTTCCTTTCTGCTTCTGAGTCTGCTGGCCAGGAGACCTGGATGTGATAGGGCTTCAGTTCCTGAGGAGAAACAGAATCTGGGGCGTTGCTCATGAGGTCATGTCCCCGGAAGGATTTTGGGAAGGCTATGACATCTCTGATGCTTGCAGCTCCAGTGATAAGGCACATCAGTCTGTCTAGCCCTGTGAGTAGAATACAGTTAGCCAATAAGAAATACATAGTAATCAAATGTTGGGAATGTCTTAGTTTTTCTATAAAATTTGTAGAGAACTTTATTTTTGGTGATACTGGAGACCAAACCCAGGGCATCACATATGCTAGGCAAGCACTCTTAACACTGAACTACAATTCTATATATAACTTCTAAATAAAATCTAGGCTGTACCAACCATAGTATTCTGTTTTTACAGAACTGAACTGGACATGGTAGTGGTGTATGCCTGTAATCCCAGTGGCTTTGGAGGCTGAGGAAGGAGGATTCCAAGTTTGAGACCAGCCTAAGCAATTTAGCAAGATTCTGCCTCAAGGAAAGGAGGAAAAAAAAAGCTCAAGATGTAGCTCTGTGGTAGAGTCTCCCTGGGTTCAATCCCCAGTACCATAAAAACCTTTCAAATGCAAAATTATGTCAAGTTTTAACTAGTAAAATATACTTTTAGGGCATGTGCTTTTAGCATGTGTGAAGTTCTGGTTTCAATCTCAAGTACCAAAAAACAAACAAACAAAAAAAAAACAAAAAAAAACCACATAAAAATATATTACTGAAATTAAAACAAACTTACATTCTCATAGAACGCTTGACCTCAACTCCACCCGCCACTTACAGCCTAAAAACCCCAACTTGAGACAGTGCTATGGAATGAAATGTAGTTTATAAGTACAAGTTATTTACCTAAGGCAATTCCTCCATGAGGGGGTGCCCCATAATCTAAAGCCTGGAGCAGATGGGACAGTAATTTCACATCTTCCTGAAATTCAAAAGATATTCCATTAAATATAAACACCGAAGGTCCACTAAGTACTGCGTTCAAGGCTTACGTGCTAATGGGAAATAAAGTTGAGTTAACCTTAACGTGACTTAACTAAGTTATCATGAAAATTCATTAGCAGAGTTAAAACAAACAAAAAAAAAACTTTAAAGAGGTTTACAGTTTAGCAAGGGAACAAGACAAATCACAGACAACGTGTAGAAAAGTGCCTGGTGCCTAGTAACTGCCACCATTACTGTTCTGCTAATCGGAACAGAATAAGACAGACCAAGGTAGGCTCAAAAGGGCAAGATGAGTAGCAGGCTGTGCTGTCACAGGGACCAAGAGAAAAGCATAAGTATCAAATGCTGCTGGGAGGCAGGAGAGGCTGAAGGCCAAGCACCGGAATAATTCTCCAGCCAGACTCTAGGGTAGGATCTAGTGAGGAACTTCAAACAAATGAGTAGCAATCATTTTATTTATGTGGAGCCCAAGCATCAGGGATTTTTTTTTTTTTAAACTGGAAAGATGATTCAATTTTCTTTTTCTTTCAGTCCTAGGGATTGAACCCAGGTTCTTGCACATACCAGGTAAGCACTCTACCACTGAACCACACCCCCAGCCTTTAAAACAAGGTCTCACTAAATTAGCCTAGAACTTGTGATCCTCCTACCTCAGCCTCCCAAGTAGCAGGGATCATAGGCATGTGCCACCATGTCCAGCCAGATGATTCTGTTCTAATGGGCAGTAGGAAAGGGCTAAGAACCACCAGAGGCAAAGAAGTGTATTCTTACTCTTCTGAAAAGTTTGACAATGAAAGGAATGAAAAAGGTAGGCTGGAAATAGGTCTGGGAGCTTCAGGCAGAAAAGGGCACAGGTTTCACAATGCCCTTAAAATCAAAGAGCACCTGATGTTTTGAGTTTTCCAAATGGGCTCTCACATCCTACTTCATACCTGTTAGTCCCACAAAATTAGTTTTTAGGACCAGATTGATGGATGGTTTCCTTCATGAAACTTATCCTATCCTAGAGAAATCACTGAATTTTTAAATTCTCGACCTTTATTTTTCAATTTTTAAAATTCTGACCAAATCCCACACTCTATATCACTAAAATACACCCCTACCTTTCATACAGCTCAAATATATCTATTAAAAGGCATAAAATCTCTTCATACTTTTCTCTCTCAACATTTTCAGTAACTGGAAATAACTTTTTTTGGGGGGGGGATGGTAATGGGGATTTAACTCAGGTGCCTCACCTCTGAGCTATATCCCCAGCCCATTTTTAAAAATTATTTTAGTTGTAGATGCATACAATACCTTTATTTTATATATTTATTTTTTTAAGTGGTGCTGAGGATCAAACCCAGTGCCTCACATGTGCTAGGCAAGTGCTCTACCACTGAGCTATACCCCCAGGCCCCCCAGCTCATTTAAAAATTTTTTATTTTTAGACAGGGTCTTGCTAAATTGCGGAGGCTGGCCTTGAATTTGTGATCTACCTGCCTCAGCCTCCAGTCACTGGGATTAAAGACATGCACCACTGTGCCTGGCTTGGAAATGACTTTCGAGTAGTGTAGTGGTTAGCTAGTTGAGCTCAAGAGCCAGTCTTCAATTCCTGGCTCTACTTATCTTGTGCTGTGTGTGACTATAGGTCAAGGTACTTCATCTGCCTCTTTCTCATCTCTGAAATTTCAAAGAATAAAGGTATCTATCTCATGAGATTACTATGAGGATTAAATGTATCAATGCATAGAAAGTATATAAACAGTTACTGGCATATAATAAGCACTAATGTTATCCTTATTTCACTTACATTTTTAAGTCCTACACTAAAGGTAGAGAGAAAAGCTGAAACTATTTGTATCTAGCAAATAATCATGATGGATGTTTAACAAAACCAAGGGAAAAACAGTGAGGCCAGGTTAGATGGTATGTTACCTTCAGTAGTGTCCCCAGGATGTAATGCTGTAGCTCTGCATCGTGAATTCGGATGGAACCTCCTCCAATCTCACTGCCATTTAAAACCAAGTCATAGTGTTGGCTGCGAACCTAGATTCACAGAGCCTTTATATTAGGGAAAACTTCTAGCTTTCTGTTCTACAGATTAAAGATGCTGTAGCTACTTAGATAATGTATTAACCACTGGCTCAATTTCTCCTGGGACTTCCAGAACTGGTCCTAGCTATCTTTAGACTATGAACTTTGAAGTACTTTGTCTTTATTTACATATGTCCTTTTTATTTGGAAATACAGATATAGTACCTTTTCAGGTTCAGTGTACAGGAGGTGAATGTCACCAGGGTGGGGAGCAGTGAATGGGTGGTGGGCTGACTCCAGCTCCATGGGATTTTCCTCCTTGGGAAGAAAGAGTGGGAAATCCACCACCCAAAGGAAGGAGAACAGGGCTGGGTCACGGAGCACCATACCATTCATTTCCAAAATGTCGGCACATGCCAGACGTAACTTTCCCAACAGAGAGCACTGCAAACAAAAGATACAAACATTGAGTTAGCTTCTTAACAATAGCAGCATATGCCACCACCTGGGTTCTGAAGCACTATTCTCTAGGAAAAGAGCAGCCAACTAGAAAATGAGATGTTCTTTCTTAGGAGACAGAGACCTGAAGATGACTAGCAGTCTTAGCTAACTGGGTGGTGAGCACCTAGTAATCCAGTGATTAAGAACACAGGCAGCAGAGCTTCAAAGACTTGGTTTGGAGCCTCAGTGTGGCTATTTAGGAACTCTTTTGTGCCCTTATCCACAGTAAAGTGGGGATGAATATATTTAATCCAAGACACTATTGTGATCTTATTAATTTATTCATGTAGTTATAGATGGACAGAATACCTTTATTTTATTTTTATGTGGTGAGGCTTAAACCCAGTATCTCATGTATGCTAGGCAAGTACTCTGCCACTGAGCTACAGCCCCAGCCCCTTATTTATTTTTGACATGGGATCTCACTATGTAGTCCAGGCTGGCTTTGAACTCCTGGGCTCAAAGGATCTTCCTGCCTCAGCCTCCTAAGTGGGTGGGATTAAAGGCAGCTGGGATTACAGGCATGTAATCCACCATGCCCAGCAAGTTTCCTTATTTTAAAAATAATAACAATATCCGTACTTCTCTCATGGGTTGGCATGGACATTAAATGAATCAATATATACACAGTATTTAGATCAGTGGTAAACAGGAGGTACTTAATAAATGCTAACTATGGTGTGCAGAGTTTCCCTGAGAAGGCAGTTTATCAGAAAAGTGTCACATGCCCGGAGATGCCTAGAATGCCACTTTTTTCTTTTTTAATACTTTTTTAGTTTTGATGGACCTTTTAAAAAAAATCTTTCTTTTTAAAATTTATTTATATGTGGTGCTAAGAATTGAACCCAGTGCCTCACACATGCCAGGCAAGTGCTCTACCACTGAGCTGCAAACCCAGCCCCTAGGAGGCCACTTTGAGATCCATTCTATTCCCACAGGACACCTTCATTCTGACATTTTTCAGAAAGTTAATGTTACTTCCCACAGTCTTGTGTCTTTCTTTCAAGAAAGGTCCAGCAGGAATTGTAGTCTACCTTCCTTAGAAAGAAACAGCAGAATGTTTGGTTCACACCAAATTAATTTGCAGCAGAATGTTATGTTATATAAAATTGCAATGTATTTTTTAAGAAATTCATTAATAATAAAATTTGTATTTAAATGGATTTCTTCACTCTGCTATTGCAGAAGGGAAAGATAATGAATTATATTGAGCTTTGAAGCTGAAAACAAACCTTTCCTTTGAAAGAAATAGTAAGGGAAAATATAAATTACAGTGAAAAAAAAATTGAATTTATGTTTAACATTTACAATATATTTTCAATATTCATGTTTGATTTTTTTAAAATATATTTTTAGTGGTTGATGGACCTTTATTTTATTCATTTATTTATATGTGGTGCTGAGAATTGAACCCAGTGCCTCACACATGCTAGGCAAGCACTTTACCACTGAGCCACAACCCCAGCCCCTCGTTTGATTTTTATACTACGCTTTTGCCTATCTTTCAAGGATTCTTAAAGGTAAATTCAGCCTCCCACATATCCCCTGAAGAATGGTGATTTACACAATGCATGGTAGCACTCACCACCTACAACTACTGCTCTTGAGAAAAAAGGGTCCTGCCTTGACTAAGCGGGTCCAAGAGTGTCTTTCAGCCTGCAGCCCTCCAGCAGTCTGAGCCGTCCCGCCACACTCTTGGTAATGCACTATGTACAAAAGTCAGCAACTACCAAATTTCCTTCATCTGCAAACCTTAAAAATGAAAAGTGTTTCATGGTTATATAACTAAAACTATTGACCCTCTACTCAGGCAGATTTCCTAATCTGAGTCAGATCTAATTTGTGTGATGATGCCAATGGAGTCTGACAGCTGATGAAAAGACTCCAGTGTTCACATAGTGCATTAAGAAGTACTGAAAGACACATAACAGTGGATGCAGCTCCATCTCTGAAATTAACAAGTCATTTTAAATGTGCACATCCACAGAAGAAGAGAGGCAACATTTAGCATCCATTGCACAGATGCCTGCAGGTGACTTCTTACTGCTTTCTTGTGCTCTCCGGCAGTCAGGAGGACTACATCATCTTCTTGAATCTCCATTAGTCTAATTAATTCCAATCTTTGTTTCTCCAGTATGAATTTAGCAACTGGTGAATTCCAGTTTTCCTTGTTTTTTAGGAATACAGGTAAGACCTCCTGTGATAAAGAAAAAGAATCACTTACTTTGTGTGTGTGCATCTGTGGTACTGGGGACTGAACCCAGGCCCCCATACATACTAGGCAAACCTCTGCCACTGAACTACATCCATAATCCTTACTCATATTTTTTAAAAAGTGAGATTGATTCATTTTCTCATAGTACAAAGATTTCTTGCTCCCAGTGGAATTTATATGAGATTATCACTATTCTCTTCCCTGAATCCCTTCAAAATGATAAAAAGGAATTTTATTTTTTGTGGTTTTGGGGACTAAACATAGGGGGCATGCTACCACAAGCTATATCTCTAAACTGTTTCATTTGAGAATGTCTTGCTAAATTGCTGAGGCTAGCCTCCAACTTGTGATCTTGCCTCAGCCTTCTGAGTAGCTGGGACTATAGGCGTGCATCACTGAGCATTGCATAAAAGGAATTTTAAAAAAGTAATCTCACCACAATGAAAAAAAAATGGGAATGAAGCATAGGGAGTAATATTAGTAGATGAGAAATTTCTGGTAGATTCCAAGCGAATGATATAGGGATGGTTAAGGAAGCAGGATGAAGATGGCTCTGGCCTAGGAAAGAATGGAGGCAGCTTTAGCACAGGAAGGAACTGTTTTACCCAGCAGAATCCTGGAGAGGCTTAGGACTCATACACCTTGAGTCCCCAGGGTAACAGCCAAGTAACCTTGTTGCTCACCCTAAACCTATCCATTCACAAAGCCTTTCCCAGGACCTTGTATTTCCAACCAGCTTTTAGAAGGCCTTATACTTAAACATGCCCAGTCACCACACATTGAAGAAATTATTCAGCATTTAAAAAAAAAAATCATTAAAATCGGAATAAAATAGAATGAAAAGAGCTACTGGAAATAAAAACATGAAAAAAAAGTTCAACAGAAGACTTGAGGAAATCTAGAAAACAGAATAAAAGGATAGAGAAAATGACAGGAAAGGACTTGGGGGGAAAAAAAGCAATATAAGCTATGTGAAAGGGTTCAACATACAACTCAGAGAAATGCTAGAGATAATAAGAGCTGGTCAGTGATAGAACTGGTGTGCAGCATGTGTAAGGCTCTGGATTCAGTCCCCAGCCCTAGAAACAAAATCCAACAAAATAATTAAATAGTAAAAGAAATTTTTCCCCAGATGAAGACATGAGCTTTCATACTGAAAAGGCCCTTCAAGTGTGCAATACTTGAATAAAAAAATGATCCAGGCTAGGTGCGGTGGCACATACCTATAACCTGGCAGCTTGGGAGGCTGAGGCAGGAGGATCACAAATTCAAAGCCAGACTCAGCAATTCAGCAAGACTGTGTCTCAAAATAAAAAATAAAAAGGCCTGGGGATTTGGCGTAGTGGTTAAGTGTTCCTGGGTTTAATCCCTGGTATCAAAAAAAGTGATCCAAACTTGAAATTTTAGAGCATCAAGATTTGGGAGGGGCTGGTGTTGCTCAGCATTAGGGTACTTGCCTCACATGCATGATTCTCTGGGTTCAGTCCCCAACACTGACCCCCATCCCCGGAAAAAAGTTTTCAGGAGGCTGAAAACTTCCAAAGAGAAAAATAATCAAATAATCATGTCTGCTGTAAAGGAAAAAATCCATACAAACATTATACTTCTCATCAGTAACAGCAGATGGGAGAAGTAATAACCATGGCTATGTGGTATGGCTATTTAAATTTAATTAAAATAACAGCAGCACATGCCTGTAGTCCATTACTTGGGAGCTTACCCAAGAGGATCACTTGAGCCCATGAGTTTGAGACCATATGAACAGCCTAGGCACCATATTGAGATCCTGTTTTAAAGCAATCCTCCTCAAAAAAGAATTGGAGGGGCTGCGGCTGGGGCTCAGTGATAGAGCACTTGCCTGGCACACATGAGGCACTGGGTTCGAGCCTCAGGACCACATAAAAATAAAGGGAGCTGGGGTTGTGGCTCAGCAGTAGAGCACTCACGTAGCACATGCGAGGCCTTCGGTTTGATCCTTAGCACCACATAAAAATAATTATTGCATCCAACTACAGCTAAAAAATAAATATTAAAAACAGGGCTGGGGTTGTGGCTCAGTGGTGGAGTGCTTGCCTAGCACGTGTGAGGCCCTGAGTTCGATCCTCAGCACCACATACAAGTAAATAAAATAAATATTAAAAAAAAAAATTGAGTGCTCTTAAGAAAGATCCCCAATGCTTTTATTTTAAGATAGTGTCTTGCTAAGTCATCCAAGCTGGCCTCAAACTTGCCAATCCTTCTGCCTCAGTCTCATGAGTAGCTGGGATAACAGGCTGTACTCCCATCCCAGGCTTGCAAGAATGTTGATCTGGCTGAAGCAAAGGTATAGAATATAAAGAAACAGGAAATGAACGAGATTGTCTAAAAGTGAAGTCTCATTTGACTGTTGTCAGGCTGGTCTCAAACATAAAATGTGTCTTTGGAAGTTGGATATAGAGTTTTAAAATAGGTATAGGAATAACCCTGAATATTGGAAGTCATTCATGCTTGTAATGCTTTTTGTTAAACCTTGAGCATGTAGGGCTCTATTTATTTTCCAATTAAATTGAGTTATACCCAGGGGTGACATTAACTTTAAAAATAAATAGAAGCGTGATCTGAAATAACAAGATCCTCAAAATTAATGATATCTTAAAAGCTCAAGCAATCAGTTAAAAATACTGAATTCCCAAAAGGAAGAAAACTGCTTTAATTAATTCCTTACCTCATTAAAATGGTCAGCTGCAAATTTTCTAATGGACTCAATGTCTTTCTTTTTTAAGTAATTCTGATGAAAAATAAAGAAAACTCATTAATGACACTCAGCTTCATAAACGTGTTTATAACATCAATGGAACACAAATATATTTGTTTTTTTCATCACAATAGTGAGATTTAATACAAATTTAATTTCTGCTACTAAATTACAAATTTTCCTGCCATCCTTTGGGATGATCCTGTTCTCTAGGAAGACACAAACCAGAGCAGGAAGCAGTGAGGAAAACCAGGCCCCAGCTGCCTCACCTCCTTACCTACCTTAACCTCACCCAACCCCACCAAAGCCACTAGAACTCTAAATGACCAAAAATAATTTTTTTTTTTTTCTGTATGAGGAATTGAACTCAGGAGTGTTCTACATCTGAACTACAGCCCCAGTGTTTTTTTTTAAAACATTACTTTTTGATTGGGGCCTCTCTAAGTTGCTGAGGCTGGCCTCAAACTTGTAATTCTCTTGCCTCGCTCTCCTGAGTAGCTGGGCTTACAGGTGTGTGCCACATAAACAGGCTTCTAAATAACACTTTTTTTTTTTTTTTTTAAGAATTTAACTCTTATTTATTGATTTTTCAATACGGTGTTGAGGATTGAACCCAGTGCCTCACAGGTGCTAGGTAAGTGCTCTACCACTGAGCTACAACTCCAGCCCTAAATAACACATTTTTAAAACTTATTATAGGTCTTATTTTTCCCAATTATGCAGGTCTCATTGGAAAGAGCTGTGTCTTTCCCCAGAAGTCTTTAGATGTGGAATACAAAGGATAAATAAAATACAACTGAACTGTGAAAGAAAAAAATTTCAGATCCACAAAAGGATTCAGAATTTATTGAAGGTTTCTTAAAAATTCTTTATATCTTGCTTTTGATAAACTGAATTAAGTTTTTTTTAATGTTTTCTTCTTTTTTAAAAAAATATTTTTTAGTTGTTGATGGACCTTTATTTATTTGTATGTGGTGCTGAGAATTGAACCCTGTGCCTCACGCAATGCTAGGCAAGCGCAGCGCGCTACCACTGAGCTACAATCCCAGCCCCTGGATTAAGTTTCTTAAAATTCTTTGCATCTTATTTCAAATTATCTTAATGTCTAAGTGAGACATTGGTTATCCTCAGCTATTCTCATGGGGCATTTCATTAGGAACAGGAGATACAAAGAGGTGAAAAATAATATATATTCCTGTAGTCTACTTAGAGAAGAAAAGACACACTTGAGGCAAGCACTGTACCAACTGAGCTATATCTCCAGCCGAAAAGATACACTTGAAATAGGGTAAATAATACCAACAGGCAATAAGTTATCCTGGCATACCTGAACACACTTTTTATCTGGACTAGAGAGAGTATGGACACCAAATTACTTTCCACTGAACATATGAAGTGAATATAGAGTAATAAGACAAGAGTTCTTTCCCCCATTCTAAATATACTATGTATCCAAATGAGCATAATCTTTCAAAATAGTAATCTGATTGAAGAAACTTCTGGAATGAATCATTATTTTTAAAGCAAGTATACTTATTACAGTACTAAATGTGTCCCATCACTTTACAGTTAGTGCTTGCTCAGCCCAACCACTCTCCTTTCTCCTCTTACCTCCCTTTCTTTTTGCTTTTTTAGTGCCACCTCCTTTGCCTCCCCTATTGAGGCCAGAATCTTCAGAACACCAAAAATCAACAGGCCAGGACTATGCTAGGTGTTAAGAGCCTTTGGATAAACCAACACTATGACAAAATGCTAAATCCTATCCAGCATTTATGCTTATAAAGTATTGCCAATGAAATTATCCCAAATGAAGTACAATATCAGTGTATAGCAGTGTTTAAAAGAAAGGAAAAAAAGAGGGTGGCCAAGATCTCGAATATAAACTCACATTCTTAAGGTTTATTGTTCTCTACTTAGAGTTTTAGGGACACTGCTAGATTTTGAAAAGTACATATTTTTATTTAAAGAGAATAGTTCCTTCCTCAAGTTTAAATGTATCAGTGTTAAACATATTTACTTCCAAAACATACACTATAGAAAAAACAGAACTATGCTTCACTTACTGCTCCTTCACGGACACACATGGCTTTGACAGCTCCTTGGGGCTTACTAAGTGCATCTTGAAGAAATCTGACCTCTGTGTGTCTGAACACATTACTGATATCGACAATCTGGTGAAAGGGCAACAAAAAGAGATAATTAAACATGAACTCATTTTTATCTCAAAAAACATTTTACAAATAAGATTTCAAAGAAGGGAATAGATCTTGATAAGTTAATATTTACATTCAAAGAGGGCTAAGCACTATGCTCATGGATTGAGCATCATAACTTGTATTTTACAAATATTTATTTCATCCATACAAGAGTACTAGGCTGACAGTCTATCCCCATTTCATAAATGAGTAAACTGGGACACAGAAAAGAAAGTAAGTTGTCTAAGATGACAAAGCTAGTAAATGGCCAGGATGTAACCCAAGCAGTTGGACTTAAGACCCATTATTCCATATCACAAATGAAGATATGAGTATTTAAGTTGGTAGCTATATGTACAGTTATGACTTTGTATGCATCCTATTTTTAAAAAATATTTCTTAAGATGGACACAATATATTTGCTTTATTTTATTTATTTTTATGTGGTGTTGAGGATCAAACCCAGTGGCTCACATGTACGAGGCAAGTACTCTACCACTGAGCTATAACCCCATCATTATATTTTTTTCATTCTAAAAACTGAGCACAGATTTTATTGACTAGGCAGAATTCAATTTCTAAGAAATTTTTGTGAGAACTGAGGTTCAGAAATATCAGCAGCATTACAAAGTTCAAGGGCTACTGCTTTCTCAGAGCAAATAATGGAAAGCCTGGTAATGAAACTGCTCTATATAAATTCTACTCTTGTCCTTTCATACACATAGATATTAATAATCTGAATAAATGTCTTCAAGTGTTTGAGTTTTTTATTGACCAAGGAAAATGAAGAACTCTGGATCATTTGCCTTCCAAGTACCATGATGGCTTAAAAAATTGAAATAGAAAGCATACTTTTTTTTCTTTCAAGTTACTATTCATGTCCCTATAATCAATAACTGGTAAGTACTGTAATAAAAACTTTATAGCAAGTATCTTGCTCTTGGAAATGGATCTTGGAACACATTAGATAGAAAAAAAGCATTTTAATGCTAACATGTTATTCTTTTTTGCTGTAGTTCTGTAACAAGGTAACAAAAATATATCTAACAGTGTGTAACACAAGTTTCATTAAAATGGTTTAAGAGACTGTGGAACTATTTGAGAGCAGGATTCTGGAAAAGTGTGGAGAAATACCTTCATGCCAAAGCGAGTGTCAGGTTTATCAGTTCCGTAGGTGGCCAATGCCTCAGCAAAGGTCATGGAAGGAAAAGGAACTACCAGAGGGTCTTTGTCACTGGGCCAGGAATACTGCAGCAGACCCTCAATCAAACTCTGGATCCCAGTCTGGTCTACAAAAGACATTTCTATGTCAATCTGAAACCAAAATAACACAAGGACACTAACTTGGAATAGTCACACACACACTATATGTATATATACATTTCTCTGCTTTCAGTTTACCACAGGATTCTGTACCAAAAACACAATATATAGAGAGAGTGTAAATATTATTGCATATCTTCTTTAGGTCAGGCACTATGCTAATGCCTTGTATTAACTTGCTTAGTTCCCACAACCATCTCATGGCTCAAGGCTCAGAAAAGCTGGGTAATTTGCCTGTGTACCACCATGAAGAAGTTGTGAAACTACATGTGATCCCAGGTTTGTCCAACTCCATAGCGTATGATTTTTTTACACTTTATCATACTTATTAATATGCTATCATACAGAAATAAAATCATAATGGCTTTGATAAGTCCACAGATAAACAGATTAAATATCAATATGCAGAATTACAAGTTTTTTAAAAAAAATTTATTTTTTAGTTGTAGTTGAACACAATACCTTTATTTTATTTATTTATTTTTATGTGGTGCTGAGGATCAAACCCAGGGCCTCACAGGTGATAGGTGAGAGCTCTACTCCTGAGCTACATCCCCAGCCCTAGAATTATAAGATTTTATTATACAAGAAATTTGCTTTAAGGACTTTCAAGTCAGGAACAATCAAACATTGATGACAACTCTGGCATTCCTCAGCTGATGACCATGCTCCTCATGAAAAGGACACATGAAATAGACCAAAAATTGGATAATGAGAGCCTCAACTGTAGGTGAATTTAACTACATATGTGCAGGGTAATACTTAATGAGAAGTTAGGTATATAAAGTTACTTCCCTGGTGTTCATGTAACTTTGTACCTGAGTAAACTCGGGCTGCCTGTCTGGTCTTGAACCTTCATCTCGATAACATCGGGCAACCTGAAAGTATCTACAAGTGAAACAAAGCACCAACTGAGTCATGGGTTTAAGAACACACAAACTTATCACGAGGCAGATTGTGAAATAAATTAATAATGAATACCTCAAAGACATAAGAAACTTTTTTTTAAAAATGATACTTTAATTGGATACACAGCTGATCCAAGAGAAGTTACTACTCTATATATTGTTTCTAAAATATTCTCTGGCCCCTTAGGACAGTGGTAATTAGAGTGTCATGTAAACCATTGGATGCTTTTTTTCCTAGTCAGTGCTTCTCAGCATTTTACTTTTTTGCTCTATCCAGACTGAGGTACTTCTGCTGTAGGAACACACTGTAGTTTCCTGTTCTATGCCATTGCATGTTCATCCCCACCCCTGCTGAAATGAGGGTGTGACTCAGGATGCTTTCAATGTAATTTCAAACCTCTTCATACTTAGTTTGTAAAGTTCTTTTTTATGCTTTGTGACAGGGCCTCACTGTTGCTCAGGCTGGTCTCAAGCTCGTGGGCTCAAGCCATCTTCTGTCTCCCAAGTAGCTGTGACTACAGACTCACTCCACTGAACCTGGGTCACAGTTTTCAAATTTCCATGCATTTATATTTTGGTTTATTTTACAGTTGGTTTTATTCATTGTTCTATTCTGCTTTGCTCATCTTATTAACTCATGACAACAAAACCTTCTTTTTAACCTCGTCACATCTATCAGCATAGACCTTTGTACGTAGTAGATACCAAATAAACTTTTTTTCCCTTCAGTACTGGGGATTGAACCTAGGGGTGCTCTACCATTGAGCTACATCCCCAGTCCTTTTTATTTCTTATTTTGAAATAGGATCTTGCTAAGTCGCTGAGGCTGGACTGGAACTTGTGATTCTCCTGCCTTAGCTTTCATCACTGGGCCTAGCAATAAATTTTTACTAAATGAGGACTACTATGAAGTTTTCAGGGTATTTTATTAAGTATTCTTTGAATTCCTATAAATTTTATAACCTTAAGAGGCCAGACAATTTTTTTGAATTTTTTCCCTTTCTTTCATTTCTCCCTTTTCATTTTTTTGACAACTTTTATAGCATAAAAAACTCACCTGTCTAAACCACCAACCATCAGAAGCTGCTTAAACTGTTGAGGACTCTGAGGGAGAGAATAAAACTTTCCAGGTTCCCGGGATGGTACTAGAAACTCTTTGGCCCCCTTTTAAAGACAGATAGGGAAAGGAGAGACATTATTAAAAAAATAAACCCAAGGTATAACTAACTGATGGAAGTGTATACTTCAGCTCATCAATGAAATTAACTAAAGAGCAATGTTCCCCAGTGAACTTAGGTGCTGTGTCAATGTCCTTTGAAACGATGCTGATTTGGACACTGTGGCTAGAGACAAATGAGGTCAGGGGATGTGGGACCAGCAAGCTTCTGAGGATCTCATCTGTGTGTCTGCTGTCTCAGCACCAATGCAGACAGTGGGTGCTGAGCAACAGAGAAGTGCTTCTGACTAAGATGGGGGTGGAGAGGAGCTTGGAGTATGATATACATTTCAGGAGAGTTGCTCCCAGCACAGAGAAGAGATGGTAAAGGGGGAGGTTAAACACACACACACACACACACACACACACACACATACACACACACACTCTTGCACACTTAGAAACGTCTGTTTGGTTTAAAAAAAATTTTTTTTTTTTTTTTTTTTTTTTGTACTGGGGATTGAACCCAGGGACAGTCTACCACTGAGCTACATCCCAGCCCTTTATTTTATTTCATTTTGAGACTATATCTTGCTAAGTGGCTGAGGCTGACCTTGAACTTGTGATCTTCCTGCTTCAGCCTTCCAAGTCACTGGGATTATAGGCATGTGCCACCATGCCTGGCTGAAATGTCAGTACTTTTTTTTTTTTTTTTTGTAGTTGTAGATGGACAGAATACCTTTATTTTATTTGTTCATTTTTATGTAGTGCTAAGGATTGAACCCAGTGCCTCACATGTGCTAGGCAAGCACTATGCCACTGAGCTACACCCCCAATCCTAGCCCCAAAATGTCAGTTCTTATAAACAAGGGTTTTGTTTTTAAGGAACCAATTCATTAATGATTTACATCTATGAATTGCAAGGAAAAGAAATCTCCATGAAATAAAAGGTTCTGACTCAAATTACTGACTCAATTTTCTCAATTCTTAAGACAATCTAGTTAATGTGACCATCCTGTGGTAGTAAGTAAAATGAAATAAAAATAAAAGTGGACCAAGTGAATACAAAAGCAAAGTGGTCCAGTTTTACAACTAATAAGACATTATTAATAGAATGATTTCAGGAAAATACATACCCCTGGGGTTCTCTTAAACAGTGTTGGGGTTTCTATATCCACAAACCCTAAAAAGAAAGAAATATCAGAATTAAGTAGATAGGAATTTGTCAAATATGATGTCTATACTACAGTCCAACAAATGAAAGGCTCTCCTTTAATTAATAACTTGGGCTGAAGTAAGCTGCCAACCCTAGTGTTATTTTTTATAAGTCCAAGAAGTAATCTGAAGCTTAAAGATTCTGTTCTTTTATAAAGCTGATACTTTTGATATAAAATAATCCTAAATACTTGATGGATTCTTGTTTACTAAATTATTCTGGTATTCAAAACATTCTAAGCATAGGGACAATAACACAAATAGTGCAGTTTTTCCCCAGAACTAATCAAGGTATCTAGTTAAATTCACAAGCCATTTCCAAGGTTCCAGCAAATGATGAATAAGTAAACAATAAATAAACAAAACGTTAAGAAAAATTCTGCTGTAGAAACAACCAAAGGGCTGTCCTGCCTTCAATAACAATGGGAAATGCTAGGTTAAACAATGTAACAGGTATTACTACCTTTAAAAGGAAGTATATGTGACCCAGTGAGCACCTAGTGACTAAACTATGCTCTAGGACAAACACCTGTAAAATAAATTTTCTTCAAAAACTACACATGGCGTCAGTTCCAAATTTCTCCCAATACCTGACCTATGACGGAAGGAGAGGATAAAATAAAACTGAATACAACCTAAGAGATGCTAAAAAGCCCCAAAGGATGTTCAGGCTTTCCCTTACCATGGAGATTACAAAGGTACTCCCGCATTTTCATGACCACCTGGGACCTCAGTCGCAGATTGTACTGCATTTGGAAACTACGAAGGTCTAAGTAGCGATACTGCAAACGAAGAGCTTCCGTTTTCTAAACAAATTTAAAGATTTTTATGTTTACTTTTTGAATTACAGGTGTTATCTTTAGCTCTGTCTTTAGCTTCCATCACCAGGAAGCCTACAGCTTGCTATCTGCACCATGTGTACACCTGGCCAGTCTCAGCTCCTACAACTTCTAAGTTTGTTACTAATACAGATTTTACATTTCTTACTATTCATGAGTATTAACATCACCCTTCACTGATTGAAATTTACCTATTATATTAAACATTAATCCATTCATTAAAGTCCATAATTGACTAGTGAAAATTTTAAAGATCTTTTAAAAAAACATATCAATCAGCAGGGTGGTATATGCCAGTGGCTTGGGAGGCTAAGGCAGGAGGATTGCAAGTTCAAAGTCAGCCTCAGCTGTTTCAAAATTAAAAATAGAAAGGGCTGGGAGTACGGCTTAGTGGTTAAGTGCCCTTGGGGTTCCATCCCTGCTACAAAAACAAAACAAAATAAACACATCAAAAACTTTTGACTTAATTATTACCTGGAGGAGACCCTTGACTATAAGTATAAGGAATGTAAAGGGATGGCAGGTGGAGCCTCCTCTGCTGTACTGGCAGAAATGGGTGAGGTGTGCTTATGTTCAAGGCTGAAAATCTGCATCCATCTTTGTGCTGAGTACTTTTTTTAAAGAAAGTCATTTCCCTCCAAAATAGCTCCTTTCTTAGATAATAGAAACAGAAATAGTAAGAAATACCTCTAAATTCACTTTCTAAATGCTTATCTTGAGAAATCTGTATATTTCTTTCTCACATTGAGGTCAACTCTGTAATTTCATTATTTTTTTCTGAGTATTGAGAACTTATAAATATAAGACTAAGTGGCTACAGAATTAATTTAAAAGTTCCTGAATAGTTCACTTTAAAATGAGGTATATAGGACTGGATAGAGCACTGGCATGGCATGTTAGGCCCTGGGTTTAATCCCCAGCACTCTAGTAAAAAAGCCTGTAACAGTGACCCAGCTGAAAATCATCTGGGTGTACTTACCCAGTGCTATCTAGCTCCGGTGATCCCTCAAACTTTGGCAAAGAACATCTTAAATTACAGTAATTCTATTTACATGTTTGGGCTTGGGAAGTCACTCTAACCACAATTTTATCACTCTTAGAGGCTTAAATGTAATAGGTGCAGGATTCCCCTACACCATTCAATGACTTCCAAGATAGATATAAATTTTCTTACAAAACATTAAACATTTTGGAGCAACAAAGAACTTAAATATAACACCTCTAGTCTTAAAGATAGACCCATATTTCAACCTGTCTGAAAAAAGTCTAGGTGTTTACAGACTGCAACAGCTTAATGAACTGCCGCTATTTAAGAACAATTTGTTGGTAAGATGTTTAATTTTGTAGAAGGTAAACTTTTTCTTTAAAAAGCTCTGAAAATTCTGGTCATCAACATTCTCTTTTATTAATAACAGAAGTTAGTACCTTCACAAAGTCTTTAATTTCAAAGGGCAGTTTCTTGCAGGAATTCAAAAGCTCAGCTGTTTTAACTTTGATTTCAATCTCACCTGTTGGCATTTTCTTAAAGACAAAAAGAAAAGACCTATTTTAAAAACTGCTGATCAGGACATGTACACGATGCACATTTACAAAACACACAACTTCATTCATAGATGTAAAATGTGTAGGTCCTTATTAGAGTGTATAGTATATACGTCTGTGCATGGCTTTGGTGTTCTTGTGTCTATCCATGGATGATACTTTGTCTTAGCATGCATATTTATATAGATGTATTTGTAATGAAGATGGTGAAATCTATAGTTTTTTTTTTTTTTATTTTTAAAGAGAGAGTGAAAGGGGCTGGGGATATGGCTCAAGCGGTAGCGCGCTCGCCTGGCATGCGTGCGGCCCGGGTTCGATCCTCAGCACCACATACCAACAAAGATGTTGTGTCCGCCGAGAACTAAAAAATAAATATTAAAAATTCTCTCTCTCTCTCCTCTCTCACTCTCTCTTTAAAAAAAAAAAAAGAGAGAGGGAGAGAGAGAGAGAGAGAGAGAGAGAGAGAGAGAATTTTTTAATACTTTTATTATTTTTTTTTAGTTCTCGGCGGACACAACATCTTTGTTGGTATGTGGTGCTGAGGATCGAACCCGGGCCGCACGCATGCCAGGCGAGTGCGCTACCGCTTGAGCCACATCCCCAGCCCAGAAATCTATAGGTTTAACGGTAGAACTTACTGAGCATTTAGTGCCTAACGGACAACAGGTCTATGTTGCCTGAATTGTATAAAGATATTGCCAATGCAAACAGGTAAAATTTACATAAACAGTTTCTAAACTACTAACTGGATTTTCCTGTCCTGGAGGTCGGGAAATGACTGTTCCGGACACTTGCACCACAGATTCCAGAGGGGCTTCACATAGAATCTTCTTTACAGAAGCAGCTGACTACAGAGGAGGAAAACAGTTCCAAGAAACAAATGAACTTACAGGTATCTGAAAGTTTATGGCTTAGAAAAATGTTAATATTCACAACTTACCTCCCATCATACTTCCCATAAGATGACTGTATTATAATACGTTTGGCAAACTGCATCCTTATTTTGACTCCATGTAATATAGCAAGTAAAACTATCAGTTAAGAGTTTTAAAAACTTTCTCAAAGGAAAATAAGAACAACTATTAGTAATGCAAACACCTCCCTCATACTTTGAAGACAACTGTCTCCAGGGTTAGTCTAAGGGGCAATTACGTCCAATAGCGATAATGGACTATACGGTAGCTATGCTCACCTCCAAGTCCTCGTTCTCCAAATAGTTCACCACTTCTATTTCACTTAGCTGAGTAAATCTTATTTTCCTTTGACATAGAAGCATTTGTAAAAATTACCACAACTAGGCACCCACAGTGCCCAATGGGCATGATGGCAGTTCTTTTATCTAATATGAATGGTAAGTATTTAGAGCAGGTGTTCCCTTCGCTGGGCTCAAAATGCAAAAGGTATAGAAAGATAGAAAAGATAAAAGTTTCCATCTTATCCATGTCTTCAAGGACCTCAGTTCCCCTCCCCAGAAGCACCCAATGTTAGCAGATTCATTTCACAATGCGTATAAACATGCACACATTCCATCTCTTACCATAGTTCATCTGGATAACAGCACTGTACATGTTCGTCTATATCCTGTTGTGGGCTTTTTTGTTTTTTTCATTTAACAATATATCTTGGATTTTTTTCCCTATTAGTAAAGAGATTCATTCTTTTCCCATTCATTCTTTTTCTACATCTCACTGTAAAGATGCACATTATTTTTTAAACTAATATCTTATTGAGAACATTGTAGTTCCCATTTTTTCTATTAAAAATAATCCTGAAATGAATATCATTTTATTTTTGACATTTTGCATCTGTGTCTAGATGTAAGATAACTGTAATTTTCCAGAAGTGAAATGAATGGTTCAAAGTATATATGTAATTATAATCTTGATATTGCCAAATTGCTCTCCATACAGCTAGTGATAATATTGTACTCCTTCCAAGAATGTATGAGCACCTGCTTCCCCAAACACAGTGTGTTGTCAATCCAAAGTGTTAAAAACAATTCTGGGTAGTTTTAATTCACATTGCTCTACCTGTGAGTGAGGCTGGGTATACTTTCATTTGTCTACATGCTATTTATATTTTCTGTAAATTTTCTTTCTTTTCTTGTGGTGCTGGGAATGAAGCGCAATGCCTTGTGCATGCTAGGCAAGTGTTCTACCACTGAGCTGCATCCCCAGCCCACTGGTCTATTTTTTTTTAATTGATTTGTAGTACTCTTTAATTTTTATTTATTTTTTATTTTTTTGGTACTGGAGATCGAACTCAGGGACACTTAACCACTGAGCCACATCCCCAACCTTTTTTGTATTTTATTTAGAGATGGTCTCATTGAGTTGCTTAGTGCCTCCCTAAGTGGTTGAGGCTGGCTTTGAACTCTTGATCCTCCTGCCTCAGCCTCTCCAGCTGCTGGGTTTACAAGTGTGCGCCACCGTGCCTGGCTCTAATAGCCTTTTAGCTATTAGAGAAGCCATTTTCTGTAACATGAGTTGCACATATTTTTTTTTTTTTTCCAGTTTGGCATGTTAATGTTGCTTATGGTAGTTTTTAGTTTTTATTAATAATAAGCCCCTGAATTTAAAATCTCAAACACACTTATATCAAACTACTTAGCTTTCTGTAGCCACAGCATCAAAGAAGCTTTTAACAGTAGGACACTTTCTATTACCTCATCCTGGGGAATGACAACTTGAACAAGACCGTGGCAATCTCTTAGGACTAGGAAGATGTTTTGCCTGATTAATGAAAAATAAAATGAACATTTTAGGATAAAATCTCTAAGCCCAAAGTTTAATCAGAGTAAACAAGTTCAATAACAAAACAAAAACCCCAAGCAATTTATCATGTTCCTTTTTTATGAATAACTATGTACTTTCATTAGCTATATTTATGCAATTATTGTCTACATTGCTTATTAATGAAAACAAGTCATTTTTTAAAATTTCAATTTAATTGGTCACTTATATAGCCCACTACTCTTCTATAGATAGTTTATTAATGAAAAAGCAGATTTAAAATTAAAAGAACTTGTGCTGGGGTTGTGGCTCAGTGGTACAGAGCTTGCCTTGCATGTGTGGGGGCACTGGGTTTGATCTTCAGTACCACACAAATAAATAAAATAAAGGTGCTGTGTCCATCTACAACTAAAAATTTAAAAAAAATTAAAAGAACTTTTCATTGGCTTAAGTCTGCATAAGATAATTTTATGAAATGTGGAAACTTTTTATAAGGTGCAATTCAGATATAATATGGTATTAGAAATCATTTTTGAAATATAGCAATGTTAAGGTCTTTTTCCTTCCTAAAAAGGTATATGATCTGAAATTTCCTAGAAGAGTTCCAACTACTAATTTAACAATTCTACAAATCACCAAAAAATTCCCCAAATTTCAACATTTTAACATTCAATCTACACTCCTCATCCTGTCTTTAGTATCTGAAAGAGGTACAGATTTTGGGTTCAGGAAACAAAAATCACCAAATTTATGGGGTAAATATCCACCCACTTGGGACATACACTTTATAAAAAAAAAAAAAAATTATTTTTATTTTTTTAGTTGTACGTGAACACAATACCTTTATTTTTATGTGGTGCTGAAGATCGAACCCAATGCCTCACGCATGGTAGGCGAGCTCACTGAGTCACAACCCCAGGCCCTGGGACATATGCTTTTAAGGTCACACAGCCTATGTATTTTGAATCTGTTCACATATGGTCTGGAATACAGAGCTAAACAACAAAAAATAGGCTCTGATCTTAAGAAACCACTGTTGGTGCTTTTAGGTTTTTTTCCCTACCTAATATTAGGATGAAACAAGCTCTTTCCCCATGCTATTGAAGCTTCCCAGCTGTTTCTAGGATGTGGGCCCATTTCTAGTTTACTGGTCATAGGAAGTCTTCCAATTTATTTAGCCCAGGGCTATTTTTAGTCCATTCCAGGACCAAGCTTCATTTTTATTCTCTTCTGGTACTTACTAAGACTGACACCATTTGGATCTTTCAAAACAAATTTACCATTTGGATCTTTCAAAACAAAAATGAGAAATAAGAATTCAGTGAATTTTGAGAGTCCTGCAGGGGTTACAGAAAGCTTTTTATTCTCATGAATACTTAAAACTTTAGTAAAGGTTTGAAATTGCTTTCGGGAAACAATTACCATACATTCAGGGGTTTCTTGGTGGCATTGGGAGATTTAACCCAGGGGTGCTCTATCACTGAGGTATACCTCAACCATTTTCTATTATGAGACAGGGTCTGCCACTGCTCCTTGGCCCACCATCCACTTATAATTCCACTTATAACTCAATTTACCTTCGGTACTGAATCCATCCACACAAGGTGACTTCTTGGCCTAAGTGAGAAGAACGTAACTCTCCACATGTGTTGGTCCTGGCAACAAAGCTACTGAATTCTTGGAAAAAAAACCAAATGTGTAAAAGGCAATATTAAAAATATATTACTTGCAGATTGCTTAAAAATATTCTCAATTCACAGATTCTTAAATATTTCAGGTAGAAATGTGTAAATTAGAGCATGTAGATTCATCCAGTATTAAATTTACCTGCCAATGTGACAAAAGCCAAGTGAATAACTGTTTGAATGCAAATTTTTGCTTTGGGTTAGGAAACTTAGCTTTTTCTGGATCTAGCAGTTGCACTGACCTAAAATCCTAATTGCCCAATTCTAAATATTACACTTTTTTCCCGAAATGAAATATGATATTAGGAATTAAAGATGTTTGATGGTGCAGTAACGATATAGCTGTAGTATGAAACTAGTGTGTAATAGCCACTTGTACACTGGAAAAATATCAAAAATGTGAAAGGTTCTTTTTGGCTTCCTACTTGTAGTATCAACCAAACAGAATAGACTACAATGCGGTTACCTTTCTAGGGTCGTTAAAAAACAAAAGCAACAACAACAAAAAACAATGAAAAAATGCATTATAAGGAATGTAAAAAGGAAATGATCTGCTTCTCTATTTCTCCATACATACAGCTATCAGGGGGGAAATGGCTGCAAAGAACAGGCTCTTCCCTGTTTTCACCTGGAATTCTCCTCTGTGAACTCAGCGCCAGACTTCGGGAGAAAGAACCCCAGGTTGGCTGGGCTGTCCTTCCGATGGGTCTGGATAAAGCCCTGCACAGCTGACTTAACCAGGAGAGGAAGTACATGCTGAGACCCCAGGACGGCGAGAGACGATCACAAATTCCACGCTGCAGGTGTTGGACGGTGCTCAAAACTCTGTTTTGGAAATGCACCGAAGTCCCTTAAAATTTTAGTTCCCACTCTTCTCCAATATTTAAGCCCTCCTCCGCTGAACATCCGGGTACGAGTGTCTAGCAACTACATAAATCTGCAAGGTTTGGAAGGCCCTTGGATGAGTGGATAGGGAAAAGCCCTCTCCCCGTCAGGGCATCACTTTCCACTTCTATCAATGCCGCTGCGCCGAGTGACCATAGGACCAGTGTGAAGCGCGACGCGGAAAGGCCGTCACCAGGCGCACGCTTTCCTCCTCTTCTCCGCCAGAACGAAGGCTCCCACGGGCAGAACCGGAAAACAAGCAGGAAACAGCCTGCGTTCCAAATCTCCTAGACCTGGCAGCCGACCTGAGACTTTCCGTAGGAAAAGGAAGGCAACCAAATCAAGAGCACTCCTAGGCCAGAAATCACGCAAGACCCGGGGAGTCAAGGGTCCTTGTACCCGCCCAGGATTAGAGGAAGGCATTCTACCAATCAGAAAGAAGTTTCCGCCGCCATGCTTACTACGGGCGGAAATAGGAGGGGAACGCTTCGCACCCGTGGAAAACCAAGAAGCAGCGCCGCGCACCGGCCTTGACCTCAGTTAAAATGGCGACCTGGGTTACTTCACTGTCTTGAAATAGGAGGGGCGCCAGGGAGGCTTCCTGCGTGGGACCGCAGAGCGAGTCGGGAGATGATTTTAAACTGTGAAGGGCGCTGAGAGCCGAGCTGCCGCTTCTGGCCGTGGGCTCTCAGATCTGGCTCTACCCCAGGAGGGCTCGGGTGGAGAGCAAGTGGTCTCCTGTCTCTTGCCGACCCCCTCCGGCTAGGAGCGAGCGGCGGCCTCCTAGCTGGGCTCCTTGGCGTCCGGGGGAGCTCGCTCGCGGAGCGCCGGCGGCACTCGGGCCTCTCCCTCAGCTGTCATTTTGGCGGCTTTTTCACTTCAGGAGGTTTCAGCCTCGACCAAGTTCCGGAGCCGGATTGAAGAATGACTCGTGCACGCGGAATGGGTGACAGCGTCAGCACTGCACTTTATTGGTGAGCTGCTTTGTGTTGGTCCAGGACTGGCCGTGAACTTGGCTGTGGCCTGTGTCTTTAAGCACAGACGTGCTTCGCCCTACGTGGTCGACACTCCGCCGCGCTCGGGCTTCGGAGCTGTTGGCCTTAGGGACTGGTGGGGTGTACCCAAGTGATTAAGCCCCTTTCTGCACGGACTACCTACAGGACCGACAACTCGGGGTGTCCTGGTTTGCTACCATGAATTTTAAATGGTACTTACAAATTATCATTTAAATGTAGTAATCCTGCGTCCGGGCAAGGGTGCGCACACCTGTAATCCCAGCTTTTCCGGAGGCTGAGGCCGGCCAGCCTCGGCAATTTAGCGAGACCAAAAAACAAACAACAACAACGGGGGTGTAGCTCGGTGGTAGAGATCCCTGGGTTCAATCCCTAGTACCGCAAAAATAATTAAAACTGTAAGTATAACCTCATTTGTGAAAAACTCTTTTGAAAGACTAACAGCACAGTAGTTGGGAGTAATTATAACTTCATTCCTTTCAGTGGAAATGGTATGTTCATGTTGGAGCTCTATGGAATACTTACGTTCGATTAAACCAATACTTGGTTAACAATTAAAGTGCACTTCAGCTTTGTATTAGGGCAGTCATGCAAGAGAATTATAAAGCACTATTTCAGTCAAAGCAGCTTAGACTTGCTGGGGAGACAAGAAATTCACACCAAGAAAATAAATGAACAGGGCCCAAAATGAGTGGTTCAGACTTGGTGAGGAGAGCTGTGTGGCTGCTGTATCTCCAAAGATTTTACAGAACATTCTTGAAGAATTTTGCTGGACTCCTTTGGAAATGAGATATCTATCTCTCTCTCTCTCTCTCTCTCTCTCTCTCTCTCTCAGAATTTTGCTGGACTTCTTTGGAAATGAGATCTCTCTCTCTCTCTCTCTCTCTCTCTCTCACACACACACACACACACACACACCCACACACACACACCCACCCATCCACCCACCCACACCTTCCAGGAATGAGCCACAATACAGATAGAATCTCATAATGTAGGCATTTCAGGGGCAAGAGATTTGGAAAAACCCTCTTGTTTGAATTTTCGAACAGGAATTTTTGCAAAAAAAAAAAAAAATTTCAAACAGAATTTGAAAGGAGGTCACATTCAAACATGGTCTTAAAGGAGGTGGAATAGGAAATGTCAGTTCAGACAGGTGATATAGTTGATAGGCAGAAACATGAAGATATGAATATATTTATGTCCTAGGTTGGAGAGGAGAAAAAGGAGAAGCTGAATTTCGACAGACTTAAATATCTGGCAGAGGAGTTTAGGATTTATATTGTCATGAGGTTTTTGCTCTGATAACTAACAATAGAGTGCCATTTTTGGAAAAATGTTTCACTCTTAGGGACTCTTGGTTGTGGTTATAAAAATATAGCCCAGCTCATGATTTGGGAATGCATGACAAAGGCTGTTGAAGGAAGAATTTGATAGAATGTGCTGAATGACTACTTGTGAAAGAGTGGAGGTGGGGGACTGTAAGCATTTAAGTTCTCCTAGAAAATTGATAGGAATTTGAAAGTGGGCCAGTTAGCTTTTGGAAGGAAGGAGTTGAATTTAATTTTGAACATACTGTTTGTGGTCTCTATAAAGTATTCATAAATATGGCTATAGCCAATGAGAAGTGTAGCACTTCATGAAAAAGTTGAAGAAGGGGAAGGAAAGAAAGAATTATTTTATAGTGGGTAGAGGAATCTGTGGAACTATGAATATGAGTTAATCTTTTAGTGTTTAGAATTCTGTCTTATTATTATTATTTTTTTATGTAGACCATGGATCCTTATGTTGCATCAGAATCAACTCCTGAATTGACTCCTAGACAAAGTACATCCTCAGGTCTTAAAGATTACCTTATAGGTGCCACCCCTCTGCAAAAACGATTGGAGTCAGTTAGGAAGAAGACTTCATTTGTCCCAACCCCGCCTCAAAGGAAAATTCCCCAGTGTTCACAATTGCAGGTATGCTTTGTGTTCTTTAAAAGAAAAGAAAATATATATATATATATATATATGTTGTAGATGGACACAATATCTTTATTTATTTATTTATTTATTTTTATGTGGTCTGAGGATTGAACCAGTACCTCACACATGCAAGGCAGGCGATCTACCATTGAACTACTGCCCCAGCCCATGTGGATTAATAAATAATTGAGACTATTTGAGCAAAACATTTCAATTTTTGTTACTGTTTATAATATCTTCTTAACCCTTCACTAATAAAATAAATGAGAAACAGTTAAATAATTTTATAGTATTAGCACTATATTCTTTTATCTCCTTAATCTGGATCATTTCCACAGTATTTTTCTTTGTATTTTTTTATTTCTTTGTTGTATGATAACATTTTTTTAAAAAAGTACAATCTTTTCTCCCCTTTTTAAATAGAATACTGCTCATTTTGTATTTGTCTGATGTTTGCTTGTGATGAGAATGAAGTCATATTCTTTGTTGGAGCACTGCATAGGTGCTGTTGTGACCTTCATTGTAGCTGTTTTTATCAGTGTTGATGCCTGGTATCTCTTGGGATAGGAGTCAAGTTTTGCATTTTCGTAACAACTTTCTTAAAGAAAAATTACTGATGCTGGTAATGAAAGTGATAGCTTTTAGCCAGAAAATGGAAATTTTATATGAAGATTGGAATGCCCTATTCTGTGCTTCTTTACCTTTACAATAATTTTGCCATGTATTTTGATAACTATTAAAAAAAAGTATAATTGTTTCAATAAATGTTCTATCCAGAAGAAATACTTTTTTCTCAAGTAAAGTTTTAAAAAATAGATGGAGCTGTGAGACAATACTAGAAAGCATGGACTTTTCTGGGGAAAACAGACAATAAAAATCAGACAGTATTTTATTGTCACTCAGTAATTAAGTGCTGTGAAGAAAAATAAAGCAGATATATAAAAATATATATCTATAATATATATATATCTTTATATAAAAAGATCTTTATATATCTTTTTATATAAAGATATAGAGTGACAAAGTTGGAGTGGGTACAGGTGCTACTTTAGTGGAGTAGCCTCTTGGGTGGCATATTGGGAAGAGATCAGAATGAAGTGAAGGAACAAGCCATTCGAACTCCTGGGAAAGAGCATTCTAGAAGGGAATGTTTGTGGGAAGCCATTTCTGACACGTGATTGGGTGGCTCCCGTTAAGGGTCTGAGGCGCTCTGACTGTGTCGGAGCTTTCCCGGCCCTTTCCTGATGAGAGAGCCCATCCGTGTGGGGGTGTGCCTGACCACTGACCCTGGGGGCCCAATCACTGACCCTGACCTTGGAGTGCAGCCCCCCCTCAACCTTCATTGGATGAAATTCTCCCCTAAATCTCTTGTTCCCCAATAAAAGGCTACTCCCAGGCGTGTTCAAACTCTCTCTCCTGCTAGCCCAGAGTAATCCTTGCTGCCCTGCTGGGCGGCTAGAGGAGGGAACCAGAGAGGGGAGCCGTCTGGGACCTGGCAATATAAATAAGGTAACTGAGTCTGTGTGTTTTATTTCGATCTCATCTAGCTAACTTTATGCCTAGAACCTCATTAATGAAACCATTGCGCAGGCCGCATGGTGGAAATGTTCAGCGAAGTTCGAAGATCTATAAAAAATCTTGCAAACCCCACTTTAGTTTGATCTTTGGGAATGCAAAAATTTGGGCCTCAGTTATAGATTTGTATAAATACTTAAATCCTTTGATTCTTTCTTACTAATGTTTGTTAATTTTTAACCTTTTTTCTTCTTTTTTAGGAAGATATTGATTCTCAGAAGGTTGCTTTCCTCCTGCATAAGCAATGGACTTTATATAGTGTAACTCCCTTATATAAATTCTCCTATAATAATCTTAAAGAGTATTCTAAACTTCTGAATGCATTTATTGCTGCTGAAAAGCAAAAAGGACTTGCTGTGGAAGTGGGAGAAGACTTCAACATTAAAGTGATTTTCTCTACTCTCCTGGGAATGAAAGGAACACAAAGGGACCCCGAAGCATTTCTTGTCCAAGTATAGTATATAAACAATTCTTGTTTCCTAAGGCAAAATGATCTACATTTTGTTTTTATTTTGTTCTTTTTAAAAATTTTGCAGTGCTGGGGATTGAACCCAGGGCCTTTCACATACTAGGCAAACTTTTTACCACTGAGCTACATCCCCAGCCATTTTTTAAAATTGTGAGACAGGGTTTCACTAAGTTTCGCAGGCTGGCCTTAAACTTGTTATCCCCCTCTCTCAGCCTCCCAAGTAGTTCGAATTACTATGCACTACTATGGCCAGCAGCATTTTCTTGGTTTGGAAATAGTGGTATTTTTACTGTTTTTTAAGTTCCTAAGCTTGTGATTTTTTAACGTATTTTATGTGTTATTTTACCAAAGTGTAATAATTAGATTATGGCCAATGTAAATTTTTTTAACATATGTGTGTATGTGTAAAATTATGTTAATTTTATAAAACTTTGAAAATATGTAAAAGTACAAAGAAAGTTAATGATCATAGTTAAGCTGGTGCATGCTTGTAATCCCAGCAACCTCAGGAGGCTAAAGCAGGAGGATCATAAATTTGAGGTCAGCCTTAGCAACTTAGTGAGACCCTGTCTCAAAATAAAAAAATGAAAAGGTCTGGAGCTATAACCCAGTTGTAGAGTGCCCCTGGGTTCAATCTTTTGTACCAAAAAGAAAAAAAGAAAAAATTTTTTAAAAATCACAGTTAAAATTTATGGCATTTTTACCAATCAACATTGTAGATGATTATAGATTTTATATATATATATATATATATACATATATATATATATATGTGTGTGTGTGTGTGTGTGTGTGTGTGTGTGTATAATTCTCTGACTTTTATTAGGATTCAATTCCTAAAAGTAGAATTTTAGTAAAGTATATAACATTCCATATAGTGATATATCATGCCATGTTACTCTTAGAAATGTAATATTTTAGAAAGGTGGCATATAATGGCCTGTGCCTATAATCCCAGCAGCTCAGAAGGCTGAGGCAAGAGGATCACAAGTTCAAAGACAGCCTCATCAACTTAGTGAGGTCCTAAGCAACTTAGTGAGACCCTGTCTCAAAATGAAAAGGGCTGGGATGTGGCTCAGTGGTTAAGTACCCATGGGTTTAATCCCCACCCCCAAGTAAGGCTATCTTTTGATGAATTTAAAAAAAGACCACAGATTTATTTTGTTATTTGTAATAAAGTCTCTTCTGAATATATTAATCTTAATCACTAATAAGAAAATGAAATCCTCAAGCAATTAACAAGACTGGATTTATTTATTTATGTAAATCAAAGGTCAGCAAAGCATGGTCTGACCTGCTCTTTGTTTTATAAATAAGGTTTTATTGGAATGTAGCTTCTTTCATATGCTATGTCTTATGTATGTGTGGCTACTTTGGGGCTGTGATAGCGGAGTTAAATAGTTGCAACAGAAACCACATGAACTGCAAACCTTAAAATATTTATTATATGTCCATTTACAGAAAAAGTTTGCTAACTCCTGGTATAGGTCATGGTATTGGCAAAGATCTCAAAGTGTTTGAGGGTTAGGTTCCATTGTTTATAGCATAAATCCTGAGTTAACAGTGGATTAAAAATGATAGGCTCATTGTCTTCCTGAAAAGAAAGGGTAAATGAAGACACACTGTCCAAGGCTGGCATGACGCTTGATGATGAGGTCATTAACAACCCAGACTCCTTTCATTTTTCTTCTCTACCATCTGTAGTGGATGACTTCCATTCTAAAGGTCACCTTATGGTCCAGGGTGGCTCCTGGAGCTATAAACATTATATTTAAGTTTCAGGCAGGAGGTAGAAGGAAGATGAGAGTGACAAACAGGAAACCCAGAAATGTGAATCTTGCTGAGATTCAGCAACTTCTGCTTACATCCTAGTTGGAAAAGAAGCTGGAAAAATTTTCTTTTTTAGTGGGCACTTTGCAACTTTAAGTAAAGGGACTATTTTATTGCAGAAGGAAAAGTGGATACCAGGTAGTCAGCAGTCTTTGTCAAGTAAAATAGCTGATGTCAAAGACGTTTTGTGACTTGTATATCATAAAGATGTTCTCATGAGGATTAGAAATGATATAAATTCCTAGTACAGTGTTCTGATAGTTTTCAAAGTAAATTTCAGGTTTTTTTTTTTTTAATTTTATTAGTTGTAGATGGATACAATACCTTTATTTTATTTATTTATTTTTTTAATGTGGTACTGAGGATTGAACCCAGTGCTTCGTACATGTTAGGCAAGCACTCCGTACATGTTAGGCAAGCACTCTACCACTGAGCTACAACTCCAGTCCTGTAAATTTCATTTCTTGACAAGGTTATAGGACTCTTAAGTTATGAAAGTCTGATAAATATAGCATATCTGAGCTTCAAGGTATGCAAAAGTCTTTCATAATTTCTTAAATAAAAAGGAGGACTATGGTAAAAAGAAACTGCTCCAACAATCTTCTCTAATGGCTGTGATCTTAACCTTGGCTTGGTCAATATTTAAACAAATCTTGAAGGTATTTATCATGTTACACAGTTTGAGGGATTAGTCAGTAAGCTGGGAATATGATCAAGGTCCTCAACAATCTGAATGGATTGGTACAATGGGCTAAATTGAAAGAGCTTAAAATTTTAGTAGAAGTAAGTTTATACCTCAGTCTAAGCTGGGGGAGATTTACCTATTTACAGCAAAATTGAATATGTAGGGCTAATTTTATAAAACTGTCTACTAAAAGTCAGAAAACTATAATCTAAGATTACACCAATAGAAGTGTAATATAGATCAAAGATGATGATAGTCTTGTAATCAGATCTTTTTTTAAATAATCATGTTAACTTATGAATGACTCATGCATAAGAATTTCAGAAAAGAGTGTCCAGAATAGTAAGATAATGTGAGTCTATTTAGGAAAAGTGGTTGAAGAAACTGGTTATGAGCCAGGCTTGGTGACTCATGCCTATAATCCCAGCAACTTGGGAGGCTGAGGCAGAAGGATGTTTTGGACTAGCCTCAGCAACTTAGATCCTGCCTCAAAATAAAATTAAAAAGAACTGGGGATGTTGCTCAGTGGTAAAGTGCCCCAGTTCCCCATTCCTGCACTACTCTCACAAAAGAAAATGTATATGTTGAACTTGGCAGTATATGTGGTAGAGATCATGAAATAGTTGAAGGGCTTTTCCTGTGGAGGAGAGATTAAATTTTATTTATTTTACATGCGTATAAAGAAAACAAGTCCATTCGGTGGAAACTATGGGGCTTGATGTATGGAATTGCATTTTAAGTTGATGGAAGGAGTTGCCTTAGAAAATGTTGGTATCTTCCCCAGTGGGAGAATTCCACATGTTGAATTTGGTGACCTTACAGTCCCTTCTAAAGTTGAGATTTTTTTTTTTTCAAGATACTGTACCTAATTATTCTATGTAGGTATCTCTTTTTTTTGCATTTTCATTGCACCAAGATCTTGCCATATGACATACCTCTATAAAATACTAGAAGAAGAGTCCATTATTTTTATAAACCCTAATAATGACTAGCAAAACTATTCCTTTTTTGTCTTTTGAACAATATGTCATTTTATTTCTAATGTGCTAATTAATTTTGGGAAGATGTAATTTAGGAGCAAATGTACTTTTGAACTTAATGAATTTGTTTTACTTTTACTTTCCCTTGTAGATTTTGTCAAAATCTCAAATGCCATCTGAGAACAGAGAAGGTAAAGTGTTATGGACTGGTTGGTTCTGCTGTGTATTTGGAGATAATCTCCTGGAGACTGTTTCACAAGATTTCACTTGTCTACCCTTATTCCTTGCAAATGGAGCAGAGTCTAATACAGCCATAATTGGAACTTGGTTTCAGAAGACTTTTGACTGTTATTTCAGTCCTTTAGCAATCAGTGCATTTAATCTTTCCTGGATGGCTGCTATGTGGACTGCATGTCAAATGGACTGCTATATGGCTACTACTGAATTTCTTTGGTCTGTTCCCTGTAGTCCTCAAAGTCTGGACATTTCTTATGCAATTCATCCAGAGGATGCAAAAGCTCTGTGGGACAGTGTCCACAAAACACCTGGGGAAGTTACCCAGGAGGAAGTTGACTTATTTATGGACTGCCTTTATTCACATTTCCATAGGCATTTCAAAATTCATTTATCAGCCACAAGATTGGTCCGTGTTTCAACATCTGTAGCTTCTGCACATACTGATGGAAAAGTAAAGGTTAGTTTGAACAAATCTGGTTAAGTAATTTTTTTCTTATTATTGCCAGTTTTCAACATGCATGGTGACTTGATCATCACATTGAAGAAAAACATTTGAATGTATGCCAACTGAAGATAATAGAGAGACTTTATTTTATGCTTTATAAATGATTTATCAAAGTCTTCAGCCTTGTTTGTGCAGCCCTATAATGGAAGAACATTATACATGTATACTATAGACTTGGATAATAATTTAAATTATTATTCTGTAATAATATGAGTTATAATTCTTTCAAAATTGTTTCTTATCAAATTTTGAAATAATTATGAAAGTTATAGAAGATTTCATGTTAGAAATTTATAGCCAGAAACACAGAAAAAGGTATCATCTTTATATTTTAGGCTTTTCTATCCCCATTGGAAAGGACTAATAGACACATTGTTTTACTCTCTTGAAGTGCTTATTACAAGAAATATCAGAAATAGTTAGTCCAGGACTGGGGTTTGGCGCAGCGATAAAGCACTTGCCCAACACATTGGAGGCCCTGGGTTCAATCCTCAGCACCACATAAAAATACATAAATAAAGCTATCCTGTCCAACTACAACTAAAAGATAAATATTAAAAAAAAAGAAATAGAGTTAGTCCCTAAAGCATATTTGAAAACAGAGCTATGTTATGCTCTCAGTGAATATTTCCTATGGTCTTGTTATTGTGTTAGGAGATTTTTTTGTTTCTTTTTTAAATTGATACATATTTATGGGAGTACAGTATGATAATTTATGACATATGTACAATGTTAGTGATCTAATCACAGTAATTAGCATTTCCATTCTCTTCATTTATCCTTTCTATGTGTGGGAACCTTCAGACTCTTCTAGTATTTTAAAATATATATTAAGTAGTTGTAGACTATAATTACCTCATAGTGCTACAGAACACCAAAATCAGTTCCTCCTATCTGATTATATTTTGGTACTTATTATCTAATCTGTCCCCTCTTACCTCTACCCTTCCTCGCTTCTAGTGACCACTGTACTGTTTTTATATGAGGTGAACTTTTTTAGCTTCCACAAAATGGAAAGCTTATATTTGTCTAGAGGACCTTAACTGTGTGTATGTGTATGTATATGTTTTATTGGGGATTGAACCCAAGGGTACTCTGCTCCATTCCCAGCCCTTTTATTTTTTATTTTTGAGATAGGGTCTTGCTAAGTTGCTCAGCATGTGCCACTGTGCCTGGCTGGCCTTTAACATTTGCCTCAGCCTCCTGAGTAGTTGGGATTACAAGTGTCCACCACTGTGCCTCAGCTGGGTGTTTTTATCCACATTTTATTTTAAAACAAGAAAACAGGTCAAGGTGAGTTTAAGTGATACATGGAAGATAGCTTAGTAAGGAGAGAAGTCAAGATTTGAACTCTCTTAGGTTCCAAGAGCACAGTTTTCTATAAATTATCTTTTTCAGAATGGAGGCTACAATGTAATGGAAGCTGGGAAATAATTTTGAGGAGAAGAGATCAGCATTAAAAAGGAAAGAAATAGAAGATATAAAAATGATAGTGTATTGAATGTGCCAAATTCAATGAACTAAATCCAGAAATTAGACCAGTGTAACACTGATCACTCAAATATCAAACTGCCCTGCTATAATATTATTCTAATTTTAAATTTCTTTCTTTCTTTTCTTTTCTTTTTTTTCTTTTTTACAGATTCTGTGTCATAAATACCTTATTGGTGTGTTGGCATATTTGACAGAACTGGCAATTTTTCAAATTGAATGAGTGAACAATAAGTTACGGATCATCTACTCTTTTCTCACTAATTATTTGGTTAGTTGCTACGCTGAAAGGGTCTGCAAGAGAGGTGGGTATGTATCTCTGCCTCTTCTTTCCTCACAGTAGCTTTGGAGTTCCCCAGATGAAAGCCAAGGAGGATTTAGAAGAACAAGGACTCGGCACTGGGTGAACCACAGCCACGCGCTTGTACTGGTCATGATGATCTCAGATGCCTATGCCTAGGAGCAATGCCGTGTTGTTAATTTCTTGGTTATCTTTTTAAAAAATGTTTTTCATATCAAACTTTTAGAATTCAAATGTGATATCTAATATTGGGTATTTTTGATTTAGATCTTTAAAACCTTTAATCCCTTTAAAGCATTTTAGACTTGCAGTCAAAGAATTTTCATCTTCTAAAGACATTTTGCTAGCATTGTTTTGCTGTAGAGAACTGGCCATCAAAATCCTCTCAAAAATTCTGGCTGGGTATGATGGCATATGCCTGTAATCCCAGCAGCTTGGGAGGCTGAGGCAGGTTCAAAGCCAGCTTTAGCAATTTAGTGAGGCCCTATCTCAAAATAAAAAATGAAAAGTGCTGGGGATGTGGCTCAGTGGTTAAACACCCCTGGGTTTGATCCCTAGTACCAAAAACAAACAAAAAACCCTCTCAAAAGGAAAATAAAGATTAATAGACTTTTTAAAAGCCACTAATATGCTTCTGATTTTAATATTGTTCAATTCTTATAACAGTGTTAAATTAAATATTTACTTTTAAAATGAAGTAGTGTGTTTCTCAGTGTCTTTGTTTTTTGTTGTGCGTTTATTTCCTTATGTTTTCAAAAACCATTGGAAGAGCCAGCTGTGGTGGCACATGTCTGTGATCCCAGCCGGCAGAGGCAGCAGGGAGGCAGAGACAGGATCATAGTTTGAGGAAAACTTGGGCAATTTAGTGAGACCTTTTCTCAAAACAAAGAAATAAGGCCTGGGGATGTAACTCAATGGTAGAACATCCCTAAATTCAATCCCTAGTATTGTAGAACAAGCAACAATGAAAAGGTAAACCAAAATAACTAATAAATGTGTTTACAGATGAAAGGAAAGAACTGAGTAGAGGAGACACTAACAGAAGTTAAGACTTCCCTGAACGTGCTTTGGTTATAGTTTATAATCATATGAGTGTTTTATATAATTATGAAATAAGGGCTGGGGATGTTGCTCAGAAGTAGAGTGCTTGCCTAGCATACTTGAGGCCCTGAGTTCAATCCCCAATACTGCAAATATTAAGTCAATAAATTATGAAACAATATTATATCAAAACAGAAAATACAAGATAATACTCCCCTTCCCGCTGTGGTACTGGGGATTTATCCCAGGGGAGGCTCTACCATTATGCTACAACAACAACCTTCTTTTATTTTTAGAGACATGGTTTTGCTAAGTTGCTAAGGCTGGCCTTGAACTTGTGATCCTCCTGCCTCAGCCCAGCAAGTTGCTGGGATTATACAGGTGTGCTCCACCATGCCTCATTGTTCCTGTTTCCTTCTAAGGATTTTATAGTTTTAATTCTTACATTTAGGTCTGATTCCCTTTGGGATAACTTTTATTTTATTTAGTGTGAGGTAGAGGTTCAGATTCATCCTTTTGTATATCGACATTCAGTTGTTCTAGCACCATCTGTTGAAAAAACTATTGTCATTAAAAAATAAATTGGTTTTAGATGTTTGGGTTTCTTTCTGAACTTTGAATTCTATTTCACTGATCTATATGACTGTGCTTGTGCCAGAATCACAGTTTTGATTACTGTAGCATTGTAGTGAGTTTTAAAACCATGAATTGTGAGTCTTCCAACTTCAACTTTTTTTTTTTTTTTTTCATGGTTGTTCTGACTCTTCTGGGTCTTTTCCATAAGAATTTTAGAATCAGAGCTGGGACTGTGGCTCAGTGGTAGAGCACTCGCCTAGTATGCCTGAGGCACTGGGTTCATCCTCAGTAGTTTTTTCATTGAATTCCTTAGGATTTTCTATGTATAAATTCAGCTTGTTCTATGAATAAAGGCAGTCTTACTTTTTAATTTTCAATATTTCTTTTTCTTTCCAAATTCCCTCAAAGTTCAATGGTGAATGAAGTTGGGAGGAGGTACATTTTTATCTTCTTCCTGATCTAAGTGCGAAAGGATTGAGTCTTTTTTTTAACTATTAAATATAATGTTAACTGTATCTTTTTTCATAGATGCTTTTATCAAGTTAAGGAAATTCCCTTTGCTAGTTGATTGAGGGTTTTTATTCTAACCTTGTCAAAATGTTTTTACCAAAAAAAAAAAAAAATCATCCATTGAGATGTTTTATGGTTTATGTTTTCTTTTGCTCAGAATCATATATTGCTAGCTCTCTACTGGGCAGGCCAGGAAGCAATGAATATTAGCGGTGAGCATTACTGATGCTCAGACTGTGGTCTTTAAGTATTTCCCTCTAAAGGGGTGTGTGTGGGGTGTGTGTGTGTGTGTGTGTGTGTGTGTGTATGAGTGTGTGTAGTCCTGGGGATTGAACCCAGTACTGTCGACATGCTAGGCAAATGCTAAAGCACACTATAACACTGAGCTACATCTCCAGCCCATAAGATTTCTTAAAGTCTATTTCAGGTTTGGGACAAGAAATGTGGAATATATTTTATGTATCAAGAAGCAAGGTAGCGGGCTGGGGATGTGGCTCAAGCGGTAGCGCGCTCACCTGGCATGCGTGCGGCCCTGGTTCGATCCTCAGCACCACATACCAACAAAGATGTTGTGTCCGCCGAGAACTAAAAAATAAAAATATTAAAAAAAAAAAAAAAAGAAGCAAGGTAGCTATCAATTTAAAGTTGTGTCAAGGATAGATTCCAACATGATTATCAAAAAGATAATTTTCAAATGCTGAGTATGTAAAAATTGAGCTCATACTAATAATAAATGCCATCTTATAAACTCATGCTTTACCTTTGGGGGTTGCTATGGAATAACGTCTGAAAATTGGTAAGTTGAAGGGGTTTTTGTCTTTTAAATACATTATATTTCAAGATAAATGATTAAGGAAAGTTTTTCTTTATAGAGGTATTTCAGCCAATTAATGTAAATGAATGACCAAAACTTCCACTGAAATAATGTGTCTAAGCATCAATCATTATTAATCTGTGAAAATCAGTAGGTCAGAGTTGATGGGGTGTTGAGAGCCATAGCCAAAGGGGCCCCAGCAAACTTCCAGCTGCCAGCAAACTTCCAGCTGCCGGCTGATGATTGGTTCACAGCGGCCCCAGCAACATCTAGCTGATTGGCTCCTCTGCGGTGATGTTCATTGGGCTGTTTCCCCGCCCTTCAGACTGCAAAGCTGATGATTGGCTCACAGCGGCCCCAGCAACATCTAGCTGATTGGCTCCTCTGCGGTGATTATCATTGGGCTGTTTCCCTGCCCTTCAGACTGCCAGCTGATGATTGGCTCACAGCAGCCCCAGCAACATCTAGCTGACTGGCTCCTCTGTGGTGATGTTCATTGGGCTGTTTCCCTGCCCTTTCAGACCACGGAGCTGCTCATTGGGGGACTTCTTTGGCTCCGCCCACGTGACCCAGCCAATCGGCCTCAAGAGCAGGAGGATTGTGGGAGGTGGTGAGGCTTGTGTGGGTGAGAGGCTTGTGGGAAGCCGGTGGTGGCAGTTGGGCTCTGAGGGTTTTTCCTGAGGAGCTGTTTTGCTTGGCCTGAGTGGTTCTAAAAATAAAGTTAGTTTCTTTTGACAAGTGGCTCCTGAATTGTGCCCAGCCAGACTGCGGCATTTGGTGGCTTGCACGGGGAGTGACTGAGGTTGCCTGTCCCTGGAGATGAGTGAGACGGAAGAAAAACCGCTCACATCTGAGGAAAAACTATTTGCGTCTGAGGAACAGATAGGGAGAAAGGACGGTTGGACATTTCAGGAGGATAGAAAGGTTGATATAATGATTTTGTATGGTTCCATTTTTATTTCATTCTGTCTCGGTTTTGTTTGGTGTTATCTTGTTGGGTTGTATTATAGTAGAAATACGGGATCAGCAATTAGTAAAAAACAAACCGAAAGACTGTTAAGTATAATTGTTAGAGGAAGGAGGCATCGCAGTAAAATCAAGAACAGTCAGGGCATACATTGATACAATACAAAAATGTAGCCCATGGCTTTTTAAGGAGGAGTTGTTAGATATATCACAATGGAACCATCATGGTGAAGATTTAAGAAGAATAGAAAAGAAAAGCCCAGGAACTCTGCCAGTTGGCACATTGACATTGTGGGCGTTGGTATCTGGTTTGCTTAGTCCAAAGCCTTCAGTTCAGACAAAGGTAGAGGAAGGAGAAGACATATTGATTCAAGTAAAAGAGAAGGTCTCTCAAACTAGTCAGACAGAGGAAGAAAGTGTAAAGCAGAAAAAGCGATCAGGAGAAAAGTTACAACAGGAGACTGCTACTAACACCTTTCTATCTCCAGAGGACGTAAATGTCCAACTAACAAGGCCACCTCCATATGCTGGGAAGCCCCCAACCCCCGTAGTTGATAGATGGGATCCTGAGACAGGACCTAAAAGATCAGCATGCTCTCTATTTGAACAGCCAGGAGGGCAGCAAATTCACCATGTTTTAGATTTCAAAACAGTGAAGCAGCTAAAAGAGGCTGTAACAACCTATGGTCCCCAAGCACCTTTCACTGTAAGCATGGTCGAATCCATTACCAACTTGAACATGACGCCAGCAGATTGGGCTAATATGTGTAAAGCTGTGCTAAATGGAGGTCAATACCTGTTATGGAAGGTTGCCAATGAGGAATTTTGCAAGGAGACGGCTAGGCGAAATGCAGCAGCTGGTTATCCTCAGAGAAATCTAGATATGTTGTTAGGAAAGGGACCTTATGAGGATCAGCAGCAACAAATTGCATATGATCCTGGCGTATACGCACAAATTGCTGTAGAGGCGGTTAGGGCGTGGAAGACTTTACAAGGACATGGAGGTTTACAAGGTCAATTATCTAAGATAATACAAGGATCTAATGAATCTTACGCTGAATTTGTAGATAGGCTTATTCAAATAGCTACCAGAATTTTTGGGAATACAGAACAAGCAATGCCATTAATAAAACAACTGGCTTATGACCAAGCAAATCATTGGTGCAGAGAGGTCATTAGACCATGGAAACAGGAAGATTTAAACACATATATTAAATTATGTAGAGACCTTAATGAACAAGAGCAAGTCATGGCAGCTGCAGTAAAACAGGCTTTAGATGCCAGAGACATTAATGAACAAGGGCAAATTGTGGCAGCTGCAGTAAAACAGGCTTTATATGCCAGGCCAAGAACATGCTACAATGGTCAACAAACAGGTCATTTTAAAAGGAATTGCCCCATAGGAGGAGGGTTTAACAAAACTAAGTATCAAAGGAGTAGAATACCGGGTATTTGCCCATGATGCCGTAGAGGGAGACATTGGGCTAATGAATGCTGTTCTCAAACCACCATAGAGGGTACTCCATTACATTGGGCTAATGAATGCCGTTCTCAAACCACCATAGAGGGTACTCCATTATCAAAAAACGAACAAGGACAAGGTGTTTATCCACAATATCGTGGACAAAGGCATCGGGCTCCGTTGCCAAAAAATGGACAGGGGGCCCCAATGCTCTGGGGCCCCAAACTACAAATATACGGAGCACTGGAGGAACCCAGCAACCCCATCAGGCTAGTGCCCAGGACACATTGTCCATCAGATCCCTCATCAGACAAACCAGAGGGAGCGCAGGGTTGGACATCTGCGCCTCCGCCAGATCAGTACTAACTCCAGAGATGGGAGTTCAAATCATTTCCACAGGGGTAAAAGGACCTCTTCCCAAAGGAACAGTAGGCTTATTATTGGGACGCAGCTCTTCTACTCTAAAAGGAGTTTTGATAAGTCCTGGGGTAATTGATCCCGATTATAAAGGTGGAATAAAAATTATAGCCAGTTCTCCAAAGGGTATATCAGTAATTTCACCAGGAGATAGAATAGCACAGTTACTAATAATACCAAGCCTACATGATAAATTTTCCAGTCATGCTGTAGAAAGAGGTTCCAAGGGATTAGGCTCCACAGGTGTAGATTGGGCTATGCTTTCTTTAAATTTAGATTCTCGCCCCATGCTAAAACTAAATATTCAAGGACATGAATTTAATGGGCTACTGGATACAGGTGCAGAACTTAGCATCATCTCTCGTCAAGAATGGCCAAAACATTGGCCATTACAACAAGCCACTCAAACGCTTCGAGGCCTAGGAGTGGCGACTAATCCCCATAGAAGTGCAATGGTATTAGATTGGAAGGATCCTGAAGGATGTGAAGGAACTATATAGCCATATGTATTGGATCATCTTCCCGTAAATTTATGGGGACGAGATGTCTTAGATCAATTAGGTTTGACATTAGCAAATAATATCAACCAAAATGCACCCACTATTATGGCTAGACAAGGTTTTAGGAAAGGAAAAAGATTAGAAAAACAAGAACAAGGTATAGCAGCACCAATACAAATAGATCAAGGAACAGACAGACATGGGTTGGATTTTCAGAAAGGGCCACTGAGACAATAAAAATTACATGGAAATCAGAAAGACCAGTATGGGTTCCTCAGTGGCCCTTGACTAAAGAAAAGATACAAGTAGCCCATGATCTGGTCAAACAACAATTAGCGGAAGGACATATACAACTTTCTGTATCTCCCCATAATACTCCCATTTTTGTCATCAAAAAGAAATCTGGTAAATGGAGATTATTGCAAGATTTAAGAGCCATTAATAATGAAATGGTCATTATGGGACCTGCTCAATCAAGGATTCCTCAATTGTCTGCTTTGCCAAAAACTTGGTATGTTTTAGTTATAGATATTAAAGATTGTTTTTTTTTCAATTCCAATTCATCCTGAGGATAGTCCACGTTTTGCATTTACTATCCCTGCACTGAGTCATGAAGGTCCTGATCAGAGATATGAATGGAAAGTACTCCCTCAAGGGATGGCTAACAGCCCAACTATGTGTCAAATTTATGTTAACAAAGTAATCCAGCCACTTAGAAATCAAAATCCTGAACTACAAATATTTCACTATATGGATGATGTATTATTAGCACACAAAGCTAAAAACACATTGCTAGAATGTTATGCCACACTTACAAACTTATTAAAAAATTATAATCTAGAGATAGCAATAGATAAAGTACAATTAAATTTTCCAATTAATTATTTAGGAGTTCTATTATCCTCAACCATGGTCCGTCCACCAAAAATTCAAATACGAGTAGATCAACTCAAATCACTTAATGACTTTCAAAAGTTATTAGGAGACATAAATTGGATAAGGCCTTATCTAGGTATTCCAACAGGAGAATTGGGACCTTTATTTGATATCCTAAAAGGTCCAACAGATCCAAATTCACCCCGAATGTTAACGCCTGAAGCAAGAAAGGCATTAAAAATCAACATATATGGAAAATATGCATTTGGATAGAATTGATATAAGTTTGCCTTTATTATTTATTGTACTACCAACAAAAAATATTCCTACAGGAGTATTTTGGCAAGAAGGTCCATTATTATGGATACATTTATCTTATTCTCCTAACACTATTCTTACTAGGTATCCTGAGGCTGTAGGACAATTAATACTCAAAGGAATAAAAACAGCAAAGGGAGTATTTGGAATTTCTCCCATTAAAATTATTACTCCATATACTATGAATCAAATTGATGAATTAGCTAATGAGTTAAATACTTGGGCAATAATCATGTGCAAATCTAATGTTTCATTTGATAACCACTTACCATCTAATCCTTTATTGTCTTTTTGGTCATTGCATCCTGTAATTTTTCCAAAAATGACAAGAAAAACACCTATCATGAATGCTCCAAATATATTCACTGATGGGTCAAATAATGGTACAGCAGCAATAGTTATACCTGATCAAACTTTTACATTTTTAGTACCCAAACAATCAGCTCAAAACATTAAGCTCAAAATTAGAGCTTAATTCAGTATTACAAGCTTTTGTGATGTTTAAAGATTCTGTATTTAATTTATTTTCTGATAGTCAGTATATAGTTAATACTATAGTATCCCTTGAAGATGCTGGTAGGATTTCCCCTTCTTCTACTGTTTTCTCTTTGTTTTCCACTATACAAAGTTTAATCTGGGACAGAAAAGATCCATTCTTTATAGGACATATCAGGGCACATACAGGATTGCCTGGAGCCCTTAGTTTGGGCAATGATTTAGCAGATAAAACTACACATGACATACATATTTTCTCTACACTAGAAGAAGCTATAAATTTTCATAAAAGGTTCCATGTCAATGCTAATACTTTACAAAAGCGTTTTAAAATAACTAAAGAACAAGCTAGACAAATAATAAAAGCATGTCAAAATTGTGTGACCTTTTTATCACAAGTTAATCTTGGAGTCAATCCTAGAGGATTGATACCTAACCATATTTGGCAGATGGACGTCACACATTTGCCAGAATTTGGAAAATTAAAATATTTGCATGTTACAGTTAATACTTCTTCTGGATTTTTGATGGGCTCCCTTCATGCCGGAGAAAAAACTAAAGATGTTATATCTTATTGCTTACAAAATTTTGCCACTGTGGGCATTCCAAAACAGTTAAAAACAGATAATGCCCCTGGTTATACTTCTACCTCTTTTAAACAATTTTGCTCATCATTTGGCATTACTCATATAACAGGAATCCCATGCAGTTCACAGGGACAAGGCATAGTTGAAAGAGCTCATCAAACTATTAAAATGTACTTATTAAAGCAAAAAGACAGAATTGGGAAGGGGTATATATTCCCCAAAGATAAACTTAAAATAACCCTTTTTACTCTAAACTTTTTAAATTTGGATTCATCAGGACTTAGTGCTGCAGAAAGGCATATGTGTCCAAAAAATGTACATAAGCCTAAGGTACTTTGGAAAGATATTCTAACAGGACAATGGAAAGGTTCTGACCCAGTAATTGTCTGGAGTCAGGGGTCTGTTTGTGTGTTTCCACAGGAAGAACAACAGCCGATTTGGATTCCAGAGAGATTAACCAAAGTCCTGACCCAGTGATTGTCTGGAGTCGGGGGCCTGTTTGTGTGTTTCCACAGGGAGAACAGCAGCTGATTTGGATTCCAGAGAGATTAACTAAAGCGATTTCTACAGACCAAAAAGAAGATGATTTGGCTCAAATCCATAACAGCTGATATCCAAAACTCCAGTTTGGCTATTCTTACATCTGCAACAGAACCAGGATGCCTTTTTCAATATCTATTTTATTATTGCCCTTTCCCATATCATGAAGTTCTATTTTGTTTTTTGAGCTCATACAGACCTAGGTTAATATTTTGCTGATCAGTTCTATTTTTTTGACTATAGAGTTTTTAAACATTGCAATGGAGGTTTCACCTGTAAAAAGTTATAAGGTCTTTACTATTATGTTATGTGTTATATGTATTATGTGTGAACACTTGTGTTTTGTGTTATATGTTTGAATGTACGTATGTCCATATATCATATATGATGAGCGCTCATGAAAAAATGGATCCAAATTTTTTTTTATTCACGTGATTTAAATGGTTTAATTTAAATTGGGTAAATAACTGTTAAGGATTGTTTTAATATGTAAATAAAAAAGAAGGTTAACAGATCTGTTTGTTTACTTTCACCTTTCCTTTTCATTATATTTAATAATTCTCTTCAAGATAATGTAAATTGTTTTTTTTAAGAGAGTGAGAGAGGAGAGAGAGTGAGAGAGAGAGAGAGAGAGAGAGAATTTTTAATATTTATTTTTTAGTTCTCGGCGGACACAACGTCTTTGTTGGTATGTGGTGCTGAGGATCGAACCCGGGCCGCAGGCATGCCAGGCGAGCGCGCTACCGCTTGAGCCACATCCCCAGCCCCAATAATGTAAATTGTTAAGAAAATTGTTTTCTTTTAGTGCCTTCTGGAATGTTACATAATTTTTTCTTTAGCCATTATTGCCAGAATTCCTATCTTCATCCCAGTGCCGGTAAAGACAAAGATAAAACTAATCTACATTTTCTGCAATAGCCATCACTGAACTGCTTGCAGAACTTGCCTAAACTATGTGTCACTTGTATGCATTGTGAACTCACTTGTATGCATTGTGAACTATCTGTTGGTGCAGTGACTTGTGGTAGTGTTGGAGTATTTTTGCTGATGATGTCATTGCTGGTACAATTTTTCCAACAAGAGCCTCAATTGGCTTGGTGTATCTTCCTCCCTTCTGCTTGTCATGACAAAGACCTCTCCACAGGTGTGGCTGTATACTGGACCCGTAGTCAATGACAGGTAAGATCCAATTACAATGGTACCAACCTAAGACAGGAGGCTGATGCCCTGAGGTCAGCTCATCCGAAGACGGGTAAGGACCATATGTAGTATTGGACAACCTAAGGCAGGCACGGTCCCTAAGCCACATGCTTGTTGTTTAAACAGAGAGGGGGAGATGTTGAGAGCCACAGCCAAAGGGGCCCCAGCAAACTTCCAGCTGCCAGCAAACTTCCAGCTGCCGGCTGATGATTGGTTCACAGCGGCCCCAGCAACATCTAGCTGATTGGCTCCTCTGCGGTGATGTTCATTGGGCTGTTTCCCCGCCCTTCAGACTGCAAAGCTGATGATTGGCTCACAGCGGCCCCAGCAACATCTAGCTGATTGGCTCCTCTGCGGTGATGTTCATTGGGCTGTTTCCCCGCCCTTCAGACTGCAAAGCTGATGATTGGCTCACAGCGGCCCCAGCAACATCTAGCTGATTGGCTCCTCTGCGGTGATGTTCATTGGGCTGTTTCCCTGCCCTTTCAGACCACGGAGCTGCTCATTGGGGGACTTCTTTGGCTCCGCCCACGTGACCCAGCCAATCGGCCTCAAGAGCAGGAGGATTGTGGGAGGTGGTGAGGCTTGTGTGGGTGAGAGGCTTGTGGGAAGCCGGTGGTGGCAGTTGGGCTCTGAGGGTTTTCCTGAGGAGCTGTTTTGCTTGGCCTGAGTGGTTCTAACAATAAAGTTAGTTTCTTTTGACAAGTGGCTCCTGAATTGTGCCCAGCCAGACTGCGGCAATGGGGTACTTTATAATAGATACAGCTGGTAGCACCTGAACACACTGCTCAAGCTCAGTACCTCTAACAGGGACTGTCCAGATAACATGTTCTGATTGATGCAATGAGAGAATACCTATGAACTAGTTCTATAAGTATTTTTTTAAGAGAGAATATTTATTTATTTATTTATTTTTTATTTTTTTTTTTTTTGAGAGAGAGAGAGAGAATTTTAATATTTATTTTTTAGTTTTTGGCGGACACAACATCTTTGTATGTGGTGCTGAGGATCGAACCCGGGCTGCACGCATGCCAGGCGAGCGCGCTACAGCTTCAAACACATCCCCAGCCCCTTTTTTTTTTACTTTTGAATAGCAAAACCTAGTTTATTTATTTTTATTTTTAATTATTTTATTATTATTTTTATTTTTTATTATTATCATATTTCATACAATTGATTCAAGCGGATTATGAACTCCCATTTTTACCCCGTATACATATTGCAGAATCACATCGGTTACACATCCTCTTTTTTACATACTGCCATACTAGTGTATGTTGTATTCTGCTGTCTTTCCTATCCTGTACTATCCCCGCTCCCAGAGAGAGAAATTTTAAATATTTATTTATTCAGTTTTTGGTGGACACAACATCTTTATTTTATTTTTATGTGATGCTGAGGATCGAACCCAGCGCCCTCTTTGCATGCCAGGTGAGCACGCTACCGCTTGAGCCACGTCCCCAGCCCCTTCTATAATTATTTAATTTGAATCTTCTTTAATTTTTAAACAAATTTGAACATTTAAGATAAAAATATGGGTCTTCTTTTCCCTTTTTTTTTGATGGTACTGGTAATTTAACCCAGAGCTTCACACATGCTAGGAAAGTGCTTGACCACTGAGCTACATCCCCAACTCTTCTTATTTTTAATTTTTTTTAATTGGTTGTTCACAACATTACAAAGCTCTTGACATATCATATTTCATACATTAGATTGAAGTGGGTTATGAACTCCCAATTTTACCCCAAATGCAGATTGCAGAATCACGTTGGTTAAACATCCACAATTTTACATAATGCCCTATTAGTAATTGTTGTATTCTGCTACTTTTCCTATCCCCTACTATCCCCCCTCCCCTCCCCTCCCAACTTCTCTCTCTACCCCATCTACTGTAATTCATTTCTCTCCTTGTTTATTTTCCCATTCCCCTCACAACCTCTTATATGTAATTTTGTATAGCAATGAGGGTCTCCCTTCATTTCCATGCATTTTCCCTTTTCTCTCCCTTTCCCTCCCATCTCATGTCTCTGTTTAATGTTAATGTTTTCTTCCTACTCTTCCTCCCTGCTCTGTTCATAGTTGCTCTCATTATATCAAAGAAGACATTTGGTATTTGTTTTTTAGGGATTGGCTAGCTTCACTAAGCATAATCTGCTCTAGTGCCATCCATTTCCCTGCAAATTCTATGATTTTGTCATTTTTTATTGTTGCATAGTACTCCATTGTGTATAAATGCCACATTTTTTTTATCCATTCATCTATTGAAGGGCATCTGGGTTGGTTCCACAGTCTAGCTATTGTGAATTGTGCTGCTATGAACATCGATGTGGCAGTATCCCTGTAGCATGCTCTTTTAAGGTCTTCAGGGAATAGTCTGAGAAGGGCAATAGCAGGGTCAAATGGTGGTTCCATTGCCAGCTTTCCCAGGAATCTCCAAACTGCTTTCCAAATTGGCCGCACCAATTTGCAGTCCCACCAGCAATGTACAAGTGTACCCTTTTCTCCACATCCTCGCCAGCACTTTTTGTTGTTTGACTTCATAGTGGCTGCCAATCTTACTGAAGTGAGATGGTATCTTAGGGTGGTTTTGATTTGCATTTCTCTGACTGCTAGAGATGGAGAGCATTTTTTCATGTACTTGTTGATTGATTGTATATCCTCCTCTGAGAAGTGTCTGTTCAGGTCCTTGGCCCATTTGTTGATTGGGTTATTTGTTATCTTATTGTCTAATTTTTTGAGTTCTTTGTATACTCTGGATGTTACGGCTCTATCTGAAGTGTGAGGAGTAAAAATTTGTTCCCAGGATGTAGGCTCCCTATTTACCTCTCTTATTGTTTCTTTTGCTGAGAAAAAAACTTTTAAGTTTAATTAAGTCCCATTTGTTGATTCTAGTTGTTAACTCTTGTGCTATGGGTGTCCTATTAAGGAATTTGGAGCCCGACCCCACAATCTGTAGATCGGAGCCAACTTTTTCTTCTATCAGACGCAGAGTTTCTGATTTGATATCAAGCTCCTTGATCCATTTTGAGTTAACTTTTGTGCATGGCGAGAGAAAGGGATTCAGTTTCATTTTGTTGCATATGGATTTCCAGTTTTCCCAACACCATTTGTTGAATATGCTATCCTTCCTCCATTGCATGCTTTTAGCCCCTTTATCAAATATAAGATAGTTGTAACTTTGTGGATTAGTCTCTGTGTCCTCTATACTATACCATTGGTCCACCCGCCTGTTTTGGTACCAGTACCATGCTGTTTTTGTCACTATTGTTCTGTAATATAGTTTGAAATCTGGTATCGCTATACCGCCTGATTCACACTTCCTGCTTAGAATTGCTTTTGCTATTCTGGGTCTTTTATTTTTCCATATGAATTTCATGATTGCTTTATCTATTTCTATAAGAAATGCCGTTGGGATTTTGATTGGCATTGCATTAAACCTATAGAGAACTTCTGGTAATATCGCCATTTTGATGATGTTAGTTCTGCCTATCCATGAACAGGGTATATTTTTCCATCTTCTAAGATCTTCTTCTACTTCTCTCTTTAGGGTTCTGTAGTTTTCATTGTATAAATCTTTCACCTCTTTTGTTAGGTTGATTCCCAAGTATTTTATTTTTTTTTGAGGATATTGTGAATGGAGTGTTTTCCCTCATTTCCATTTCAGAAGTTTTGTCGCTGATATACAGAAATGCCTTTGATTTATGCATGTTGATTTTATATCCTGCCACTTTGCTGAATTCATTTATTAGTTCTAGTAGTTTCTTTGTAGGCCCTTTTGGGTCTTCTAGGTATAGAATCATGTCATCCGCAAATAGTGATAATTTAAGTTCTTCTTTTCCAATTTTTATGCCTTTAATTTGTTTCGTCTGTCTAATTGCTCTGGCCAGTGTTTCGAGAACTATATTGAATAGAAGTGGAGATAGAGGGCATCCCTGTCTTGTTCCGGATTTTAGAGGGAATGCCTTCAATTTTTGTCCATTCAGAATGATGCTAGCCTGAGGCTTAGCATAGATAGCTTTTACAATGTCAAGGTAAGTTCCTGTTATCCCTAGTTTTTCTAATGTTTTGAACATAAAGGGATGCTATACTTTGTCGAATGCTTTCTCAGCATCTATCGAGATGATCATATGGTCCTTATCTTTAAGTCTATTGATATGGTGAATAACATTTATTGATTTCCGTATGTTGAACCATCCTTGCATCCCAGGGATGAATCCTACTTGATCATGGTGCACAATTTTTTTGATGTGTTTTTGTATTTGATTCGCCAGAATTTTATTGAGGATTTTTGCATCTATGTTCATTAGAGATATTGGTCTGTAGTTTTCTTTCTTTGAGGTGTCTTTGTCTGGTTTCGGAATCAGGGTGATGTTGGCCTCATAGAATGAATTTGGATGAGCTCCCTCTTTTTCTATTTCCTGAAATAACTTGAAAAGTATTGGTATTAATTCTTCTTTAAAGGTTTTGTAAAACTCCGCTGTATACCCATCCGGTCCTGGGCTTTTTTTGGTTGGTAGTCTTTTGATGGCTTCTTCAATTTCATCCATTGATATTGGTCTGTTCAGATTGTATGTATCCTCCTGACTCAGTCTGGGCAAATCATATGACTTAAGAAATTTATCGATGTCTTCACTATCCTCTATTTTATTGGAATATAGGTTTTCAAAATAATTTCTAATTGTCTTCTGTATTTCTGTAGCATCTGTTGTGATATTGCCTTTTTCATCCCGTATGTTAGTAATCTGAGTTCTCTCTCTTCTTCTCTTCGTTAGCATGGCTGAAGGTCTGTCGATCTTATTTATTTTTTCGAAGAACCAACTTTTAGTTTTGTTAATTTTTTCAATAGTTTCTTTTGTTTCAATTTCATTGATTTCTGCTCTGATTTTAATTATATCTTGCCTTCGGCTACATTTGCTGTTGTTTTGCTCTTCCTTTTCTAGGGCTTTGAGTTGGAGTGTGAGCTCATTTATTTGTTGGTTTTTTCTTTTTTTGAGGAATGACCACCATGTGATGAATTTTCCTCTTAAAACTGCTTTCATTGTGTCCCATAGATTCCGATATGTTGTGTCTGTATTTTCGTTTATCTCTAAGAATTTTTTGATTTCCTCCTTTATGTCTTCTGTAACCCATTGATCATTCAGTACCATATTGTTCATTTTCCATGTGATGTAGGATTTTTCCTTCCTTCTTTTATCATTGATTTCCAGTTTCATTCCATTATGATCAGATAAAATGCATGGTATTATCTCCACCCCTTTATATTTACTGAGGGTTGCCCTATGGCATAATATATGGTCTATTTTTGAGAAGGATCCATGTGCTGCTGAGAAAAAAGTATATCCATTTGATGATGGTTGATATATTCTATATATGTCAGTTAAGTCTAGGTTATTGATTGTGGTATTGAGTTCTATAGTTTCTTTATTCAACTTTTGTTTGGAGGATCTGTCCAATGGTGAGAGAGGTGTGTTGAAGTCACCCATAATTATTGTGTTGTGGTCTATTTGATTCTTGAACTTGAGGAGAATTTGTTTTATAATTGTCACAGCACCATTATTTGGTGCATAAATATTGATAATTGTTATGTCTTGTTGGTGAATGGTTCCTTTTAACAGTATATAATGTCCTTCTTTATCCCTTTTGATTAACTTAGTCTTGAAGTTGATTTTATTCGATATGAGGATGGCCACCCCTGCTTGCTTATGAGGACCATGTGTGTGGTATATTTTTCCCCATCCTTTCACCTTCAGCCTGTGTATGTCTTTTCCAATCAGATGTGTCTCCTGGAGGCAGCATATTGTTGGATTTGTTTTTTTAATCCAAGATACCAGCCTATGTCGCTTTATTGGAGAGTTTAAGCCATTAACATTCAGAGTTACTATTGATATATGGTTTGTACTTCCATCCATGTTTGATTATTTATCCTTTTAATAGAAAATTTAGTTTGTTTCTCCATGATTATCTTTCCCCTCGCCCTCTGTCTTTACTGAGGCACTTCCCACTGATGGTTTTGGTTATTGTTTTTCATTTCTTCCTCGTGTAGTGTTTTGCTCAAAATGCTTTGCAATGCTGGTTTTCTGGCTGCAAATTCTTTTAACTTTTGTTTATCATGAAAGATTTTTATTTTGTTGTCATACCTGAAGCTTAATTTTGCTGGATACAGAATTCTTGGTTGGCATCCATTGTCTTTCAGTGTTTGAAATACATTGTTCCATGACCTTCTTCTTTCAGTGTCTGTGATGAAAAATCCGTTGTTAACCTTATTGGTTTACCCCTGAATGTAATCTGTCTCCTTTCTCTTGTAGCTTTTAATATTTTCTCTTTGTTCTGTATATTGGATATCTTCATAACAATGTGTCTTGGTGTTGGTCTACTGTGATTTTGTGTGATCGGTGTCCTGTATGCATCTTCAATTTGTATATCTGTTTCCTTTTTTATTTCTGGAAAGTTTTCTGTAATTATTTCATTCAGCAGGTTACTCATTCCCTTGGTTTGAATCTCTGTACCTTCTTCTATCCCGATGACTCGTAAGTTTGGTTTTTTTATGTTATCCCATAACTCTTGGATGTTTTTCTCGTGATTTTTTACCAGCTTTTCTGAGTAGGCTAGACTCTTTTCAAGATGATATATTTTGTCTTCATTATCTGACGTTCTGGCTTCTACTTGCTCCACTCTGTTAGTGATACTCTCAATTGAGTTTTTAATTTGGTTTATCGTTTCCTTCATTTCTAGAATTATTGTTTGATTTTTTTTTATAATCTCTATCTCCTGATAAAGATGCTTAACTTCTTCTTTTATGTGTTTATGTAATTCATTCTCAATGTGTTCTTTTGCTGCTTGAATTTGCTGTCTTGTATCCTCTTTAAGGTTCCATTCCATCTGTCTAAGGTGTTCCTTGAGTTCTTTATATGACCATTTTTCTGATGACTCCAGGTCCTCCTGAATATTTAGGCTGTCCTGCATTGTTTGTACTCCTTTTCTTCCTTACTTTTTGAAGCTGCTCATGTTACTTCTTGTTCTGTTTGGCTGCTGAGTTACTGTTTACTCCTATAAATTTATTTGATGCTTGGGAGGAAAGGTGTTAGAAGGGAAGGGAAGAAGTCACTAAAGAGAATGAGAGTAAGCAGGTAGAATTCAAGGAAGGGGGGATAAGAAAAATGAAAAGACAAAAGAAAACATAGGAAATAAAAAAGAAAAAAAAATTAAAAATAATAATAATAATAATAATTAAAATTAGAAGAAAAAAATTTAAAAAATTGTAAAAAAAATTAAAAAAACAACAAGAAAGAAAAATGAAAATGAACGAAAAACCCAAACCAAAAAAAAAAAGAGAAAAGAAAAAAAGGAAAAAATAAACTAATAAATGCAGTGTTAGAGTTTGATTAACTTCTCTTCCAGTAGGTGGCGCTGTGCCCACCAGGCCAAGTTTCTCCTGTCAATACGCGGGAACCAATTACTGTGCAGCATCTCCTCCCAGACTGGGCGAGTCTCCAATCTTGAGTGTCTAGGGCCTCCTCTTGTGTCTAGTCACTTTCCACTTTTCCTGTAGCCAGGCCCCTCTCACAGGTGCCGCTCATCACAATACTGGCTACATGCCAGGTTTGCTGCTCCCGGGAGCCCTGTTTTCCTGAATGACTGGGCACACTCTTCCAGTTTGCCATTCCCTCAGACCCTAAGTTTGTAGAGCTTGGGGCTGAGAATCCTCAGCAAATTTTACTTGCCCTCCGGTAGCCACTCCCCCGGTAGCTGGTGCAAGAGACCTCAGCAGTCAGCCCTGGTGGGAGCGGTAGTTCCGTGCTGCGGGTCCCAAGCCACCTCTGATTCCCTCGGGCTGGCTGTCGCACTCACGGGAGAGCTGTGAGGGGCCCTTAAGGTTTCCCCGATGTGTGGAGAGGGAAGGCTAGGGGATTACACACCTGTAGCCGCAGGTTTCAATGAAGTTATCTCCTCCGCCGCAGTCTGATGACGTCAGTTCTCTGCCATGGTGGTGTCTCTTGCAAATGGCGACAGTTCGTTTCCCTTTGCCGGGCGACCAATGCAACGGGTGACCAATGCAAGGGGTGGGTTCTTACTGTCTCTCCCAAGCCCCGTTTCAAGCCTGTGGCCACTAGCTATGAAGGCTCGGTAGGCATTTACCTCCGTAGGAACAGAAGGGCCGACCAGTTGTTTCAGCCGGATGGATTAGTGCTGAGTCACAGCTGTTTGTCTGCGGGAAGCAGGCGAATGGGAGCTAGAATTCAGCCGATCCGGGCTCAGTGTGTGTTCTGAGAGGCCCAGACTGTTCCCCCCAGATCCACGTCAGCTCAGCATTGCCTTGTGATCCTGAGCAAACAGATTTAGGTTGTTTACGACTCCCTATGCCTGCACAGCTGAAGAGGTCAGAGACTTGATCTCTCCGCGCCAGCCGCCATGTTGGAATCTTTATTTTTAATTTTGACACAGGGTCTCTCTAAGTTGCCAAGGCTGATCTTGAACTTGTGTTCTTTCTGCCTCAGCCTCCCAAGTCAACTGGGATTTACAGGTGTGCACCACCATGCCTGGCAGAAATACAGGTTTAACCATGTCTATTACATTGGGGATACACACATAAAACTATAATAGAGAATGTAGAAAAATTGTCAAGATGATAGGGTGAAGGAACAAAAAGAAATTTGATTAAGTAAGCAAAAGGAGAGGAAAAAAGAAAACCAAAGTATACTAGTAAATATTAAATAAGATGGCAATTAAGGAAAATTTTTGATTTCATTTTTTTGAGAACATGGTAAGGATTTTTGTCAAAACAAGATAACAGACTCAAGTTAGGTGTTCTGATAGTTTTGGACTCCAGGGCTTCTCTAGGAGAACAACTTCTCCTTATGTAAACAAAATGCTATCCACAACAGAAAGCACCAAGTATTCAAGATAGTGTTGAAGACAATGAACATGTACAGGGAGAAGAAAAAGTTCCTCAGTTTCATTTTCTCAGGATATGTGTTGCACTAAAGGTATGAGAATCATCTTGGTGAAAGTGCTTTTATTATAGAAAACTTTAATTCTTCTAGTGCCGGGTTTCTGTTCTCGAGACTAAAAGGCTCAGGGGTCACTCCAGTTGAACTGGGCTGACTGGGCTGCACGAAATAACCACAGAAGAGACACAAATACCTTTTTCTTTGGGGTCGCTGTGACGGCTCCTCTGACCTTAAGGGTCCACAGAAAGAGCGAGAGCACGCACGGGCAGACCCCTTTTATTGAGGAGAAGCTATTCAAATGAGGCAAGGGGTCAGGTTTCAGGGGGCTGAGTCTATCTTCATGATGTCCTGTCCACTGTCAGCAGGTTGACTGACACCTGGGTAGGCCACACCCAAGGGCACAGTAAGAGAAGGGGACCCACACAAGGCACTTCCATGGAAGATTCTATCCTAAACAGGGCAAGGGGTTATATTACAAAGGAACAGGTGAGCATAGCTTCACCCATGGGGCTGTAGCAAGACACACCCATTTCTGTGACTGAGCGCCTCAGCACCCAGCTGGGGAGTGTAACTCAGTCACCCGTAAGGTTGGCCTCCCACATTGTAGCTCCCCTCCAAAAATGTTTCAGGCCCTGACCTGGACAAAGAAAATCAAAATACACTAATTTTACAGGAACCTTAAGTCTATAATATAACTGTACTTACCATCTCTTTTATTCTAAAAAGGTTGAACATCTGGGGCCTGAGTGGGTGCAGCTCAGTGGAAGAGCACCTGCCTGATGTGTGAGGCCCTGGGTTCGATCCTCAGCAGCACAAAACAAAACTTAACATCTATTCATCATTATCATATCCATAGACTTAATTTTTTCTCTTAGGACATTTCCACCCAAATTGGAGTTAAACTACTGTCACTTTAAAGTGCAAGGAAGTATATGCAAGATGAGTGTTTGCTCTGTGACACGTAAAAGAGAAAGCATCCCTCGAACAGCAGTGGCCTAGGAAGAATGAAGAACTGGCTTCAGGACAAAGTTAATCAATAAGCAAGGAGACTCCAGTTTCAGCCTAGAAAAAAGAGTCCCTGCCAAATCTGGCTGTTAACTATGCTCAGACCCGAAAGAGGCCTTAGGTCCCTCAAATTGACAAGGCTGGAGCACAGCATTGGCAGAATCTAGGCCAAAGTGGCCCAAACTCAGAAGGCATCTCCCTGCTCATGCTGATGGGGGTAAGAAGAATCAAGAAGCCTGGGTTTTAGAATAGCATAAACATTATTCACCTAGTAAGCAAAGATCAAAGTTCTGGTCTAGGTTAAATAATAATGGCAATGAGGCCCCCAGGCCACTGCTGAGAATTTTTTTGTCTGATTTTAAAGCAATACAAAATGGTTTCTTCTACATAAGGGCAAGCTTTGCACTAATCTTTCTTAAAACCAATTATGTCTCTAGCTCTAGCTTCAGGTAAGAGTTTTTTTTTTTAATATATATATATATTTTCAAATGAATACACTTTCTTTTTTTTTAATATTTATTTTTTAGTTATTGGTGGACACAACATCGTTGTTTGTATGTGGTGCTGAGGATCGAACCCGGACCGCACGCATGCTAGGCGAGCGCGCTACCGCTTGAGCCACATCCCCAGCCCAAGAGTTTTTTTTAAAAAACATACCATGTCTATCTCATAGGAGTGGAATGAGGAGCAAGAAACCCTCCAGCCAGTATCCCTGGGATGGAAAGCACCCTAGAAACCAGAGTGTATGAACGCATGCACGTCCCGGGGCTTGAGGTTGTGGGTACCCAGCAATTGTTTCTTCCCTTCAATCATGGGACATCCATCTTGGGTGGCTTGAAGGTTGCTGGGTCTTCAGCTATTGGGGTGGTCTGGGCATGGATCAGCTCCAGGGAGAGGGCTTTTTTTTGTAGGTCTGGATGGCAAAACCTCCCAAATCAGACTTCTGAAGGGGTCCATATATCTGATGATATGATATGAGCCCAAAGAGGCTTCATATATCTGATGAGTCTCTGTCCTCCCCAATGCCAGGGCTCGTGGTGCTAGGCCTCGGGCAGGTAAGGATGTAGAAGAATAAGAAGTGAACCAGCCTCTGGGTCTCTGCTTGGGGAGCGTGCTTTTGCCCCTGGGAGGTACATGGTCTTCCCAGTGGTAAGGCCCTTGTGGAGCATGTTGCCAGCACCTCTCACCCTGCTGAATGCTGTCCTGAGTCTGTTTGGTGATCAGAGAATTCATGATGACATGGATAGCTTTAACCTTCACCCCTGGGACCTTATCTATACTGTGGGCGACTGATGACTGATGGTTCAGGGCAGAGGGATACGCTGGCCTTTCCCTCCTCTTGTGCTCTGGATCACTGGCATGCTGCCCGTGTCTAATGGAGAAGCATGGGCACGGGCCCTGGAGGTGGTCATCATAGCTGAATGCCTTGTGGCAGATCCCCATAGCCAGGGGCATCTTGCCAAGAGATCCACTAGGCTCAAGAACAGGCACTTGTGGTTGTCTTGAAACCATTGAAAGACTGGGATTTGGGTTCTTTTTCTATATATATTTGGGAGCTGAGTCCCTGCCACCACTGTGAAATGATGTCATAATGATGTTCATGACTGGTGTTAATGAGGAACATTGTCCAGCTGCTGCACATCAGCAAAGCTTCCCAGAACAGCCCATCCAGGGGTTCTGTTCTGCTGCCATCACTCTGTCTGCAGCCTGACCTCCTCTACTAATGAGGCTCTGGGGCGGTGGCACAGTCCAGACTAAAGCCATCGTGAGGGAAGTGGCGACCCTGCAGGTCCCCACCACTGATCAAGGAGCATAAGCTTTAATTAAGGAAATTTTAACATTGATGGTATCAGATGATATTAAGGAATTATGATATTATCAAGTGTGATAATGCTATAGTATCTATTGAAATTATTCAAGAATGAAATAACATGACTGAAATTTGCTTTAACTGGGGAAAAGAGTAGGAGAAACTAGTTAAGAAAGGGTTAGCAAAATGTTGATCATTTTTGAAATTGGATGATGGGCACATGGAGGTTCATGGGTTTATTTTCTATTTCCATGTATTTACTTCTTCCAGAATGTGAAAGATGAAAGAAAAAAGCACACAAAATGAAGGCTGGTTTTTTATAAACTGGTTTTGGAAGTAAAACTAGAAAATGTCCTCCTCCCTTTAAAAATAGACCTTATTTTTAGAGCTATTTTAGGTTCACAGCAAACTTCAGTGGAAGGTGCAGGCATTTCTCCTATACCCTCTCCCTGACACGCTAACCTCCTTCCTTATCAACATCTCTTACCAGAGTACAGACCATCAGACCAGCCGGTGCAGTGGGGGAAGGTTACAAAGGGTGTGAATACCAGGAGGCAGCCGTCTTTGGGGCCATCTTGGAGCCTGGGCACCACACGTAACAGAACAAAAGACTTATTGCAATAAAGCAGCAGCAAAGAAAGCTAAGAACTACTGAGTTGAGAGGCCTTTGTGATGGTAACTGCTGCTTCTCCTGGCTTATTTCTGCACAGTGGCTTGTTTGTTCTTCATTCTGAAAGAAGACATCTTTGTTTTCCCCTCATACCCTATGCTTTCTCGTGGCCTTTATTCGGTACAATTTACACATGCTACATTCTCTTCCCGGAATGTCCTTGCCACTCTCGTCCACTTAACAAAACTGTTATGTCTTTCAGATTTTCTCAGGCTCAACTTCTTTCTGAGGGCTCTTTCAATCCTCATCAGGGCAACTGTTGAGTCACTCCTGGGCTAATTAAATAATTAGATCCTTGCATGTTTTATACTGCAATACATTACTTTTAGGATTGCCTGACTCATACTTGAAACTTGGTTTTCAAAAATATTTTTTAAATGCAAAATTTCAAACATATACCAAAATATTATTAATGCCTACTGAATTCATATGCCAGCAATGACCAATACTTGATCTTCTTATTTCATCTACATTCCTGTCTCCTTTCTACTTCTCTAAAATCCAAATTATTTAACCCACAAATATTTTACATGCATCTGTAAAAGGACTCAAAATAACATAAACATAATACTATCATTCCTGAAAATATTTTTCAGTAATCCTTGAATGTCAAATACCCAGTAAGAAATTTTCTTTAACTCAAAAATTTTTGTTATTGATTTGCTTGAAACATTATCCAAATAAGATTTGTACACTGCATTAGATGCTATGAGTCACACATTCTTTTTTCAAACTCTCCACTTTTTTTTTTTTGCAATTCATTTATTTTTAAGAGAAACTGATCATTTGTAAAGTTTCCCACATTCTGGATTTTGTTCATTGAATTCCTATGATGTTAACTCACTCCTCTGTTTCCTATAAACTGGAAGATTTTGAGCAGTAGTTCTCAAACAGTTTTTCACTGAGATCCTTTTACAGTCTCAAAAACTACTGAGGATTCTAAAAGAATGGTTATGAGGATTATATCTAGTGATGTCTATATATTAGAATTTAAAACTGAGAAATTAAAAAATTAAAAATTAAACTTACTACATATTAACATTTTTAAATGATTTTTTTCAAAAACAAAATTAGTGATGAGTTACATTTTTACTTTTTTTTTTTTTTAACACATCCCAGTAATTTCTGGCCTAAAAGAAGGCAATTGGGTTCTCATATCTGTTTCTGCATTCAATCTTTTGCAATGTTTTACTTTGGTGAAGTATATGAAGAAAGTGTGGCTCACACAAACATGAAGTTAGAACAGGGAGTATTTTAATAGCTTTCCTGACAATTATGGATATTCCTTTTTTTAATTTTTTAAAAAATTTTAATTTATTTTTTTTTAAAAATGACAGGAATGCATTACAATTCTTATTACACATATATACAATTTTTACACATATATTTTTGTATGTGTAAATATATATGCATATATATGTATATATAACAAATATATACATATGTTGTATATATTTTTACACCTATATATTACACATATATACAATTTTTCATATCTCTGTTTGTATATAAAGTGTTTTGACACCCAATTCATGTCTTCATTCATGTACTTTGGATAAGGATGTCTATCAAAACTTGACAAGTGTCTGTTGAAATCTGAAACCATATCATACTGTTCTTATAAGATCTATTGGTCTATCTTGCACTTAGAAGGATACTATAATTAATTATACAGTTTGGTGCCACTGCCTTGATTTGTGCTAAGGCTCCAGCAGTCTCACCTACTATTGCTTTTGCACCATCAAATATCACCACAATAAAAAAGGCAAAAATGTCTTAGTATTATTAAGAAGATAGTTTGACTCATGGATTCTTTCATCAAAGAATCTTGGGAACTTTAAGGGTCTTTAGACCACACTTTGAGAACCACTGATTTAGAGGCTTGGGGTTTCAGTCCACGGACAGTTGGCCAGTTGAGACATAGAACGCAGGAGCATATAGTGAAGATGGCCGTTCACCTCATGGAGAAGAGAGGAGGGAGGTAGGGTCCCAATATCCCCTTCAAAAGTATACCTCCAATGACCTAATTTCCTCCCATTTGGTCCTACTCCTGTAAGGGTTCATCACCTTCAACTACTACCAGGGGCTGGGGAAATTTTAGATCCACACTACAGCAGTCTAATGACTTATTTTGTTCCAGGCCATGTTCCTGGTAGGCTTGTAGTGGCAGGGGGGCATATAGAGAGATGGGGTGGGGATCTAATGTCAGTTCTGTCATTAGTTGACTATTTAATTTTAGGTAGACTTACTTGGTTTTCAGATTTAGATCAACGTAATAGATGGGTTTGGATTAAATGTCTTTTTAACTTAAAACTGTATGGCTCTAAGTTTTACATCAGAAAATATATTTATAGATCAGGTAATATAAAATATATAATAAGTGCTAATTCTAGCTGGCAACCTTTGTTCTTTCAAGTTTAAGCTCTCATAACCAACTTTACATAAAAGTAATACAAATGATAAAGAAATAGAAAACCCAAATTAAATTGCAAAGGTACTACAAGCATTAAAAAGCAATCATTAGGGCTGGGGATGTGGCTCAAGCGGTAGCGCGCTTGCCTGGCATGCGTGAGGCCCAGGTTCGATCCTCAGCACCACATACAAACAAAGATGTTGTGTCCGCCGAAAAACTAAAAAATAAAAAAATATTAAAAAAAAGCAATCATTAGAATTTATGGTAAATACTACCTTTATTTAAAAAAGTTATACATGCTAGAAAAAAGCATAAATGATACATGTAAACAATTGTTTACCAAATACTTTTTTTCCTTGAAAAAGGTGCAAATGATCTTTAAATGTAAACACAAAAGTTGCCAAACTTTTTACTGTAGGGGAGAAAGTGAAGATTATTCTTTTATTGTAGAGGAGAAAGCAAAGGTTATTCCTTCTGGTTGTGGTTAAAGTCTTTTTTTTTTTTTTTTTTTTTTTGCTGTGGGTGTTGGTGACAGAACCCAGGACCTTGCACCAGGCAAGCATTCCACCACTGAGCCACATCCACAGCCCTTTTTATTTTGAGACAGGGTCTTGCTAAGTTGCCCAGGCTGGCCTCCAACTTGCAATCCTCCTGCCTCAGCCTCTCGAGTAGCTGGGATTACAGACGCGCACCACCATGCCCAGTGTGCGGTTAAAGTCTTATTCAAAGATTTTCCTGCAAAATAATTGAAAAAATTGGTCTATGAATATAATGAGGGAAAAAAACTTTAACCACTGAATATCATTTATTTCCTTAAAAATTTTAACTTTTCACCAGAAAATGCAATTTGAGAGAAATAGTTACAGTGGCCTTATAGAGTGAAGCTAATGATGTATAGTTTGCATAAAAGAACCCAGATATTGATAAAATGCCTCAGTTGATTATGTGAACTGAAGACTTCATTCCTTTGGAGGCTGTTATTAAAGGTAAGCCTCAGCTTCACCAGGCCTGAGTATCAAGGGTAAATTACTCAACAGAATTCACTGCTGGGGAGAGGACATTTCTCCCTGCCATCCTGGGCAGCAATGAGGAAACAGCAAGGGAAGTGGCTTCCACTGGTAAGTCTGTGAGTGAAAACTCTTGCAGAGCTGCATGTGGTTGGGGGGTCTCAAGACAGCAAATGAGATGCATTCCCATTTTTATAAGAGGCACTGATCAAAGTATAGGTCTAGCAGAAACTCCATGAGAATATTATGATAAAAAAAGACTTTAGTAACTAGAGTTGAAAACAAGTTCATTAGAAGGAAATAAGACGAAAACTTCCACTGATGAAAACTGCAGCATTAGACTCCTGCTTTTGATGATTTAATATCCCTTCTGAATTGTACTATTTAATGAGATGTTTCCTTTTTATTTTAGATTTTCAAGTCTTGTGGTGCTGAGTATGAGAATGATGAGTAGTTCACACACTGTGCATTCCCATCTCTGTCACTGGGAGTCCTGGTAAGTGGTGGAGGACATGGATGGAGTGTCCAGTAGATACGACCACCAGACCATAATAGCCCTTCTGCCCTTATCAGTATTTGTATTTTCAAAATTAAGTTAATACCTTAAAAATCAAAGTAAGTTTTGCTGCTTGGAACTGTAGTCGTTGTCTTCTTGGGAGGAAGGATAAGTAAAAACAAAAACAAAAAAACAAAGCCCCAAACACCCCCAAACCAAAATACCATGATAAGTTAAAACCAAAAATAAATATTCTTCTGCACAGAGTTGGAAATTATTGTGCAAAGGTGGCATCTTGCAGGTGAAGCACTGTCATCAGATTTGCATTCCCATATGTTGAGGCACCAGCAAAGAATAAAATTTGTTTTAATGTTTTCTCAAGCTGTACAAAGCTTCAAAGTCAGAGCTCTCCAGAATACAGAGAAGCAGGTTCAAGACAGTCTTCTACATATTCACCATATATGGGATTCACAATGTGTCATTTTAATAACTCCTACACCCCCTCCTAGCCGACGGTAATTCATCCCGCCATATAACCTGCAAAGATAGAAACAAAATCAGATTTTCTAGCTGGGAAAAGCACTGTTCTAATATAACCACAAGTCAAACACAACTACTTCCAGCTTCATACAACTCTTCCAAAGATTCGAAGCCAGAGTTGAGCACTGGCAAGGAGCATAATTATTTCAGACACCGACTGAAAAGCTCTCATTCACAGGCTGTTTAAAGAGTCAAGAGCACCATATTTACTTTGTGCATCAGAACCTTACAACTCTACAACTAGAATGGCTTCTAAAAATTGTACAAAAAAAGTTAAAAAACAAACCCAACAATGACAGAGAATCTTCTGTCTGCCCTGTAGCTTTGTGTCTAACTTTGCCCTGTTACGTTGACTTTCCTATCCCATTCCCTCTGCCTAGCCTTCCTCAGTGGTTTCCTTTTATCTCTTTGTCTTCCATGCACTCTTTTGACTCTTCTCAAATCCTGTGGAGAACACAACTAGAGTCAAGCAAAGAGTGTTGGCAGCCAGGAGGTGAACAAGATCATCTTCAACACTACAGACTTTCATGGACAACGCCAGATCCTCAGTTAGCAGGGAGGTGAAACTGGTTTTAAGCTGGGCATCTATAACTGCAAAAATTTAGACATTAATCTCTACAATTTCATGAATGATATCATCATGATACAACTCTAGTGGTGGTTACTGAGCAGCAAGTCCTTATATAAATTGGATTACACCTGATTAAGTAGCAAAAGTAAATTTGGCAATTTTTCCAAATTATTCTTACTCACAAATTCTTACAAAAAATATAAAACTCTATATGGAAGAATCCCAGGAGAAGGAGGCTTCCATTCATGAAAACCTGCAGCCTTTAACTTGTAGTAGGTTTTGCCAGAATGTTTCCTTGTCAGTGAGGCCCTCAATGGCCCTTGGCGGCAGACTCCTCCCTAGCTTCCAAATGCCCCGCTCTCCTGCTCACCTGCACTTCTACCTCCTGTGAGCCCAGCTAGTCTGAGCACAGGCTGGCTCCAGGAGGGCAATGAACTTTGTTTTGTTCACCTTTGGATCTCCAGGGCCTGGAATACTCAGTAAATCTTCAATGAACAGGCTGGTGAAAATATGAGGTTTTGGAGCACAAAATACTCCAGTGTCGCATGCTGGCTTTAGTATTTTAGGCACACAGAGCTGCGAGAGCCATGCAGATAAAGCAAGTTATTTAAACATCTGTAAGATATTCCTGAGGTGAAGACTGGGAACAACTCAGTGAATGTATTAGTTGATCCAACGGGGAGAGGAAAAAACTTGGTGGTTAGTTGCAGGCTCTACATTATGAAGTGATTCACTGGGACCCAGTGGGAATGGCCTCCGAGATGAGTTCAGCTTGTCTCTCAGGATGGACCTGAGAACCTCCCGGAGTGTGATGAGACCTCACGTTCACACTCGTCACCCTGTTTGATGTTCTGCCTCAGTCACTGAGCTGGGAACTTTAAAATTTGCTGAGGCAAGGAAGCTCAATTTGTGGAGAAGAGAACCCTTAATTGCTTGGAAGGTGAATTTGATTTCTTGGAAGACTAATTTATTTTATTTTTTTGTGGTGCTGGGGATTGAACTCAGGGGGTGCTCTAACACTGAACTACTTCACCGGTCCTTTTTAAATTTTGAGACAGGGTCTTGCTTAATTGGGATCACAGGTATATACTACCATACCCAGGTCTTGGAAGAATTAGAATTTTAGTTAAAAAATATTTTTTATTAAGTTTGAGAACTAACTCTTACAAATTTGAGTTCTTATAATATCTAAGACAGGGGCTGGGGATGTGGCTCAAGCGGTAGCGCGCTCGCCTGGCATGCGTGCGGCCCGGGTTCGATCCTCAGCACCGCATACAAAGATGTTGTGTCTGCTGAGAACTAAAAAAAATAAGTAAATAAATAAAATTTAAAAAAAATTAATATCTAAGACAATTTGGCATTTTAGGGCCTCTATTAGATTCATTTTTTTTTTGCGGGGGTGGGGGGGGGTACTGGCAATTGAATTTAGATATACTCAACCACTGAGCCCCATCCTCTGTTTTGTATTTTATTTAGAGACAGTGTCTCACTGAGTTGCTTAGCGCCTTGCTTTTTGCTGAGGTTGGCTTTGAACTCATGATCCTCCTGCCTCAGCCTCCCGCTGGAGCCACTGGGATCACAGATGTGAGCCACCATGCTGGGCTTCAGCCCTCTTTAGAGTACAACGGCGGGTATTTCAAAGCCCTGACCATCCCAGTTTCAAGGATTTCAAGTCAGAGTCAGAGTGAGCAGAACTGCACACAGCCTAGGTTTACCTCCAGGTATTGGCATCGGGGTCAAACACTTCGATGGTCTTCAGGTAGGTTGTGCCATCAAAACCTCCCACGGCCATAAGTTGTCCATTGACCACGGCCAGGCCCACCTACAGAACGAGAGCATAGTGGCTGCTGAAGAGCTAGACAATTACTGGGAGACGTCAGCCCCGCTTCTACATTGATCTCTTTAGTTCTTTATGGTTTTACATCCTGGTTGAACACAGAGGAAAAAAGTAACAATGAATATCTGTGAAATATGGGAACCATAAAATTATATATTCAATTACAATATTTATAGAATCCAAAACATATTTCTTAAATTTTAGAAGAAACGTTCATTAGAAGAAAGCACTAAGGCCTGAACTGCTAACTTCCTCTGGTACCCGCCAGCTCTAACGCACTTTCTACACTGCTACTAAGATTCCCTTTCACAGTGCTTCGGACTGAAATGGGGGCACCCAACCACTGCGTTCCAGGCCTTTTTAAAATTTAGTTTTGAGACAGGGTCTTGCTATGTTGCTGAGGCTGGACTCCAATTTGGAATCCTCCTACCTCTGCCTCCTAAAACAAAAACTTTCTAAGCATCCCTCCCCCCTAAAAATAAGTTTGAAGTCCTTACTATGTGACTCAAGCCTTTCAGGAACCCATTGTAGGCCACTGTATGTCTAGCCTCCTAAACTGTCCCCTTCTTCCTCTTCATGACTCATGCTGCAGAAATACTGGATTAACTGCTGGTCTTTTTAAGTACATTTCTATACCTCCGTGGTTTTGCACATGTCATTTCTTGACTGGTGTTTCTGTCCCTCCAGGAAAACCTTACTCTTTCTTCATGACCCAGCCTATGTGGACTGTCCCTGGGTGCTTCACTACCCGCCCACTTGGATGCTTTTCCACACAACCCAAGGCATCTCCTGCCATGCTCTCCAATAGCACGCCACTGTGGCTGCTGCATTGGCTTATTACAGTCAGCGGCAAACCTTTCAATTTCCTTCCCTAAATTAGGAGTTCCTTGAAGAGAAGCCCGCTTCCTCAGCACAGCGAGCACTTAATAAAGGCTTGCTAAATGAGGGAAAATATGGTCAACAGGATATAGCAGTGAAAATAACAGGAATGTGACTAAGAAGCTGTCGAGTTACCAGTAATGAAAAGCCACATGTGAATGCTTTGACTTGTTGACACCTCCCACTGTGGTCCTTGATCTCTGCAAACTTGAATTCATTCGTTTCATCCTCAGATTGTGGAGTTTCCAGTCCTTTCTCTTATGGCTGCGTCCTATAGTGATGGACTCCTGACATGGTCATTACATGTGGGTTATATTTCAGTAAGCCAAATGTTCCAGGATGGATGAATTCTATTTTTTTGGTGCTGGGAACTAAACCAAGGGGCACTCTACTCTACCACTGGGCTATTTTGAGACAGGGTCTTACTAAGTTGCCCAGGCTGGCCTCAAGCTTGTAATCTTCTGCCTCAGCCTCCCAAGTTGCTGGGATTGCAAGCGTGCACCACTGCACCTGGCTCCAGGGTGGGTGAATTGGGTACTCCACTCTGGAAGCCGCATGTAGCCAGAGGTCATTAATGGTTTACAGCATGACATGGGCCAGCCAGATCTGGCCTCTCCTCTGGGTGGGACTGATTCAAATCAGCTATGGAGACTAGTGGGGGATGGGGCAGGTACATTTTTGCCTAAATATCTGCATACAATGTATGTAAATTTTTGGACTACTAGCTAGAAATGTTATGTAAGAATACTGAGCTCTAACGGATCTGAAGTTAGAGAAGGTAGTAGTAATAAAGGGAAATGCCTTCCAGAGAATGACCTGATTCAAAGTAAATCAGAAGAAACTAATTATCTAATAAAAGAAATGAATGGATATAAGATAATTATTAGAGTTGAAAGCAATCAAAATAATTTTTTCTAGTATAAAATCAGCAGGCATCATTTTGTCTTAAAGCACCCCACAGCATCGGGTGACGCAGCTGAAGACTTAACACCTGCAGGCACCAGCAGGTCACCTCCCCCCTGTGGCAGCACAGTGGATTCACAGACCAGCGCGCCCTTATCACCGTGCTCCCCTGGTGCCTGGTTTCCACAGCTCCAATCTCCTGGCAGCTGGGCACTTACTCCACTGCGGCGGGATGTCATGGCCACCACCGGAGACCACTGGTTAGTTCTGGGGTTGTATCTCTCAGCACTGCTGAGCTCTGTGGTGTCATCTCTCCCTCCCACGGCATAAATCATGTCCTGATACACTGCACAGCCCAGGTGTTTCCGCCGGGTCCCCATAGGGGCTATGGTGTGCCATCTGTTTTCCTGAGGATTGTAGCGCTCCACTGCAGGGAAAAGAAAGACCAAGATGTGACCACTCAACCGCTTCCTCTCATGCAAGTTTTCCTGAAACAGTGATAACACTTATTTCCAAGAAGCAATTTAATACTTGCTTCTGAGTAGGATTTGTGGACTTTGGACAAAACCACATCTGTTCTCGTCAGACTAGCGTCCTCAGGTGTGTTAGAGTGGAAAGGGCACGTGCTGGAGTCACGACATTCCAGCTCTCGTTTTGGCTATAATTAATTAGCAATGGTAGCCTCAGCCTTGCTCTCCTGACCTTTACAGAGGGGACCGGACTACAGGAGCCATAAATGCCATTCACTACTCATTATTTTGGCATAGACAGCCTCCCTTGCTCATAGCCACCTATAGTTTAAGCCACCCAACAGAGGACAAGCTACATGATCATGATCGGGGTCTGAAGAGAGTGCCACTGGCAATATCCTTAGGCAAAGATGCCCACTGCTTCTAAACAGAAAGGACGACACACAAAGTTTGTGGTTCTAAAATTTTATTTATTTATTCTCAGACTGTAATATTATTCTTTTCTCTTTCTCTTTTTTTTTTTTTTTTTGGAGAGGTGGAGACTGTGGTGGGGGGAGGTGAAAATAATTTTTCAGAAAGGAGTTTTAATTCATTATAAATTTTCATCAGTTTGCGAAGCTGAGGGAGAAAGAAACACTTCAGGAATGTATACAAGAGTATGGATGCAGAAGGAGCTAAGAGCTGCATCCTCCTAGAAGGAAGAGAAAACATTTTCCTAGTAAACTACAGCATAACCTGGACCTTCAATAGTTTTTGTAGGGGGAGTCTCCTCAGGGAAATGTGCTGTTTGGGGGGAACCAGAAGACCTCTGGGAGGGACTAACCTGTGTTGAGTGGAGATGTCCCATCAGAGCCACCTACGGCATACAAGAACCCTCCCAACACGGCCACGGCCACGCCGAGTCTTCTGGTACTCATTGACGCTACCCGAGTCCACTTGTTCTCCTTTGGGTCATACCTATGTGACAGAGACCAGGATGTGTACATGTTCTTACTGAGTGAAGCTGTTTCCATAAGGTCTGAAATAACACTAAGATATACTGGATATTTAAATTACAATAGTATAAAAAAATCATACACACACACATGCAATAGCATTTATCCTTTTTTTAATATTTATTTTTTAGTTATAGGTGGATACATACCTTGATTTTATTTTTATGTGGTGCTGAGAATCGAACCCAGTGCCTCAAGCATGCTAGGCGAGCGCGCTACCACTTGAGCCACATCCCCAGCACCCAGCATTTATTCTTTTTAAAATTTTTTTTTAATGTTTATTTTTTAGTTTTCGGCGGACACAACATCTTTGTTGGTATGTGGTGCTGAGGATTGAACCCAGGCCACACGCATGCCAGGCGAGCGCGCTACCGCTTGAGCCACATCCCCAGCCCAAGCATTTATTCTTAATAGAGAAAAGTCTTGTCATTTGTGACAACATGGTTGAACTTGGAGGACATTATATTATGTGAAATAAACCAGGCAAAGAAAAATAAATTTTATACAAGTTTACTTGTATGTGAAATCTAAAAGAAAGTCTAACTCAGAAGCAGAAAGTAGAATGTGCTCTATTCTCTACTAGGCTGGGTGGGGGGTTGGGAGCATTGGGAAGATGCAGTCAAAGGATGCAAAATTTCAGGAATAAGTTCAAGAGACTTAATGTTCAATAATGGTGACTACAGTTCATAATAATATACTGTATACTTGAAAACTGCTGTGAGATTTTAAGTACATTCACCATGAAACATGGTAAGTATTTGGGGTAATACGCTGTCAGGCAGCTTGACTTAGGTCTTCTACATGGTATACATATTTTAAAACATCATGTTGTTCAACATGGACTTATATAATTTGTTGATTAAACATAAAATTTAAAAATCTTTTTTATGTCTTTCATCTTTCCAGACTTCAACATTTTCCTGAAAACGTATGGGAAATCTACTAAATAGTGGATCTATCAGTGTCCTAAATTCAGCTGTAATTGTTTTTTTCTTTTTTTTAATTGAAAGTGACTTTAAAAAAAAATTACCTTTCAACAATGTTGAGGCAAGACACACCATCCTGGCCCCCCACAGCATACAGGAAGCCTCCGAGGACGGCCACCCCCACGCTGGTCCTGCAGGTGCTTGTAGGGGCCACATCACTGCTCCACTGGTTTGTTTTGGGGTCATATCTGTAAGGAACATATCAAGAGCAGAGCTCATACTGCATAATGGAAGCTTGGCTATGTTTACGTATTTCAAAACAAAGGATTTACATATTCTTTCCCCAAAATATGGGTGGATTAATAATTGAAGCATTTATATCTAATTTATATTTTTATATTCTGAAATCTATTTTTACTTAAACAAGTTACATATGAGTATATTTTCTTTTTTGAAAAATCAGAATGTTATTGATAAAGCTATAATCCCTGGAGTTCCACCTGAAATCTGTTCTCTATCCAGTTTGAACTGGCACATATCTTCAAGACTTTCCAGTAAAATGCTCTTAAAAAGGCAAATAAGTACCTACATATGTATTTCTTTATGCACAAGCATTTTTTTACATAAAATTATATATATTAATACCACACAGTAAGCACTATTTTTTTCTCTCAATAATTTTTGACATCTATTATGCAAACGTAACTCTAGAATTTTTCCTTTGAACTATTTTATTTTTTTTTATAAATACCTTTATTTTATTTATTTATTTTTATGTGGTGCTGAGGATTGAACCCAGCAACTCATAAGTGCCAGGCAAGTGCTCTGCCACTGAACCACAATCTCAGCCCCTGAACTATTTTATTATACAGTATGTGCCATCCATTTTTTTTTTAAAGAGAGAGTGAGAGAGAGGAGAGAGGAGAGAGAGAATTTTTAATATTTATTTTTTAGTTCTCGGCGGACACAACATCTTTGTTGGTATGTGGTGCTGAGGATCGAACCCGGGCCGTATGCATGCCAGGTGAGCGCGCTACCGCTTGAGCCACATCCCCAGCCCCTGTGCCATCCATTTTTTAATCATATTCCTACTAACATCAGTAGGAATTCTTACTGAATCTTAGGCTGTTTGACATTTTTCCTATGAAAAACAATAAATATTAGGCTGGAGGTGTAGTTCAGTGGTAGAGAACTTGAAGGTTCTTGCTTTCATCCCTAGTAACACAAAAACAAAATAAACTAAACCCAAAACTATCAAATTGCTCTTTTTTTACAGTTATCTTAATTTAATTTTAATTTTATTTTTTTGGTACTGGGGTTTGAACTCAGGGACACTCAACCACTGAGCCACATCCCCAGCCCTATTTTGTATTTTATTTAGAGACAGGGTCTCACTGAGTTACTTAGTGCCTAGCCATTGCTGAGGCTGGCTTTAAACCCGTGATCCTCTTTTCTCAGCCTCCTAAACTGCTGGGATTACAGGCGTGTGCCACCATGCCCAGCCAATAGTAATTTCAATTTTTAAAAGTTATTTTTAGTTGTAGATGGACACAATACCTTTAGTTAATTAATTTATTTCTGTGTGGTGCTGAGGATCAAACCCAGTGCCTCACATGTGTGAGGCAAGTGCTAAACCACTGAGCCACAACCCCAGCCCTAATTCTCTCAATTTTAATTTTTTCAATTTTGTTAATATTTTCTCATTATTTTTTTCTTTCTGTTTTGTTGCTCTTTGTTGTATACCTTCTTGATTTAAACACAGGGTTCATTTTTCATCTGTCTTATTTTCAAATGCAGGTAACAAGTTGTATGAATTAATATAAGCTAACATTCATTTACCTTTGCCTTTGTATTACATTCTATATATTTTGACCTGCACAGGCTTAACTGTTAAGTTATAAATATTCAATTTTTTCTACTCTGATTTCTTATATTCATCAATTTATTTTCAAGAGTTCTTCCCTGCAACCTGCCCCATTCAACGGAGTCCTCTGTCCCATTCCGCCCCAGCTTATATATGCTACAGGGTTTCATAGATGTATTATGTAAATATAAAAAACCATAATAAATCAACATGGTAGAATGAAAAAAGGTGTGTGAGAACAAGAAGCTACTCAAACACAGCTTTCGGTGTGCTAGGCATTGTGGCACGTGGAAACGGGAACAGACTTTCAACACACAATTACAGCACGATGTGATATGTACACGCATGTTTAAAACACTCATGGAGGAGCAGAGGAATGAATAACTCTTCTGTATAGTTAGAGAAATTTTTATGTAGAAAGAAACAGTTGAGTTTTTGAAGGATTTCTAAGTCCTTAAGGGACAGAGATATTCTAGGGAAGAAAGAAGAGCATGCCTACTTGTAGGGAAAAGGTATGAAAAACACAGCACACCCAAAGGACTGCAGGGAACTTGCTGGGTCTGCACTAGCATGTGCAGAGAACAGCGATGACAATGAGAAGCTGGACAAGCAGGGGGAAGTGAGTTCATAAAGGACTTGTATGTCATGCTAAGTGGTCTAGGTTGCTAACTGGTGCCACAGTGAAATAGTAAAGAAGTCACATCTGGATTGACATCTAAAATGAAAATATTTAAAATTAGCCTCACTCACCTTTCAACACTATTTAGGTAAGAGGATCCATCGTGGCCTCCTACTGCATATAATAGGTCATCAAGAACACTGACCCCAACTCCACATCGCCTTTTGCTCATTGAAGCTACCATTCGCCATTCATTGGTCTGAGGATCATATCGTTCAACACTGGAAATGGCATCTCCACTGCACCAACCACCAACTGGGAAGGAAAGAGAAGGTTAAGAGAGTACCTGTCCTAAAGGCAGAATATATCCCTGCTAGCCTCACTGGGACCTAAAGCATGGACTAACAAATGTGTCTAAAAGCAGATTAAAATGTAGATTACAGCCATAGGACAGTTGGCTTGGACCTTGGTCGTGGATTTCCACTTTACAACTGTAAGAAAATAAATTTATTTTTGTTTAAATTACCCAGTATTTTGTTATGGCAGACTGAACATATTAATAGAGTAGGTAGTGTTCAGAATAACACTTTCAAACTGAGTTCCATGAAGCTCCTCTAAATGACCCTTAAAAAAAGGTAAGTTATGGTAGGTAAGCTTAATTTGCTTTTTTTTTTTTTTTTTTTCCTTTCAACCAGGGATTGAACCTGGGGGTGCTCTACCACTGAATCACATCCTGTACTTTTTTTTTTTTTTAACAACTAATTTTGTTTTGGAGTTGTAGATGGACAGAATGCCTTTATTTTGTTTATCTTTATGTGGTGCTAGGGATCAAACCCAGTGCCTCATACATGCGAAGCAAGTGCTCTGCCATTGAGGTACAGCCCCAGCCCCAGCCCCCTTCCTTATTTTTTGAGTCAGGGTTTCATTAAGTTGCTCAGGGCCTCACTGAGTTGCTGAGGTTGGTTATGATCCTCTTGCCTTAGTCTCCTGAGGTTCTGAGATTGTCGGCGTGTATCACTATGCCTAGCTTAACATGTTTTTCTTTTAAATCATCTCTATTTCAATCCAAAATAAGAGCTGGATTCTTAAAAAATAAAGTGTCATGGTATTGTAACCTCTAAACCTTTGAAAATGACTTGTTTCTTAGGGTCTCGGGTAAATTCCTGAGTCAGACTACTAAGGCAATAACGTTCCTAGTCATCTTCAAGATAAATCTAAAAATTCACTTTTTAAAGTTCAAATTTCAATGTGATATACAAATTTTACTTTATTATGCTTTCATTTAAATCAGAATATACAACTAATACTAAATCACAGAAAGTTTTTTGAATAGCAATTTGTTAAGTTTGAATTCTGTAACTAAATATATACCAGGAATTTCAGTATCAGGGAAAGCATTCTTAACTCTAAAATAAAGTCAGACTGGAAATGTGAGGGTTTACAATACTTGAGACCTATCAAATAGCCTAATAGCTGTTCACTGCTTTATACTGCTCCAAACCAAATAAATATTTCATAAATGGTGATGTTCAATACCAAAGGGAAAAATAGGCCTTTAGGAAACCAAATTTAAATCTTTCATGTGACTTAGGAAAGCAAGAAAATGTTTGTTAAATTCCACTGCCTGTGGCAATTCATCTGTGCATTATGATTTCCAAGGCAGCAACTGATGTCATAACTGGTATTACGGACTGTCCTTCGAAATTCACAAGTGGATGCCAAAGCCCCATGACCACTGTATTTGGACACAGGGCCTTTCAGGAAGTTACTGAGGTTAAATGAGTGAGTCCTTTATCTGCTAGGACTGGTGTACACGTAGAAGGAAGGGACATCAGAGTTCTCTTTTTACCTTTGCACACAGAGAAAAGGCCATGTGAAAAGGAGACAGAAGACACTCTCTGCAAGCTGAAGAGAGAGGCCTCAGCAGAAGCCAACCCTGCCCACACTTTGCTTTTAGACTTCCAGTTTCAAGAACTGTGAGAAAATAAATTTCTATTATTTAACACACCTAGGCTATGACACTTTGTTATGGTAGCCCAAGGAGACTTATACACTGTAGCTAGCAAAATCCAAGTCCTTCTCTTGGAACTCTCAATTTGTGTTAAGCAGCATACTGAAGAAAAAACACTAGGGAAGGGGGATATACAGTTTTATACATATGAGATGTTGACTAACAAGAAGCACTTCACAAAGATTTGGTCAAAAAGTGTTAAAGAAGGCAACTGAAAATTGACAGATGTCAATAAGACTAGGAGAGAATAAGAGGAAAAGCCAGAAACAAAGATATCAATAGGATGTAAAAGGCTCCTGAGTCAAAAACTACTGAGATTACACATCTGCTCTTAGGCTTCCAGTGTTTATTTCCACAGAATGATGAAGAAAGATGGATTCCACTTTCCAAGGATATGTGAAAATTAGTGACTTGGCATTTCAAAGATTAAAAAAATAAAAATAAAAACCAAAACAAACTGAACATTATAGACATATGGGTCCAGATCTAAATTATGTTGGTGAACAGTGTTGGTCAAGAACAGAGTTGAGCTGGGCGTGACACACACCTGTAATCCCAATGGCTTGGAAGGCTGAGGCAGGAGGTTCACGAGTTCCAAGCCAGTCTCAGCAACTTAGTGAGACCCTGTCTCTAAAAAAATATAAATATAAAAAAAGGGCTGGGGATGTGGCTTCCTGGGTTCAATCCCTGGTACCAAAAAAAAAAAAAAAAAAAAAAAAAAGAGTTCAGGCTAAGCTTGGTGGTGTGGTGGTGTACACCTGTAATTCCAGTGTCTCAGAAGGCTGCGGCAGGAGGACTGCAAAGTTTGAGGCCAGCCCGGGCAACTTAGCAAGAAGACCCTTAGCAACACGACAAGATCTGGTCTCAAAAAACAAAAAGGGATGGAGTTGTAGCTCAGTGATAAAGCACCCCTGGGTTTAATCTCCAGTATTTAAAATAAAATAGAGTTCAGAAAACCCATACTGGTGGTAAAGGAAAAGAGCTAATGGCTCTTCTCTACAAATGAAACCTGACTAGTGTAAGAAAGGTGACAGATGATTTTATTTTCCTGCTTTATATTTTCTGTGCTAATCAAAATTTCTATACTACTTGCACATTTACTTATATAGTGAGAAAAAATGTGTTTTTTAAAAGTAGGTTATCTGACTGCAGCACTGAAAAAAAACCCACAAACCTACAAAAACAGGCCATCTTTCATATATAAGTGAATTCATAAATTACTACTGCTGCTAGAATGTGGCTTTGGTTTTTCTTTTTCCAATACTTTTGAAGGATCAGGGCTAATTTCTTACTAGAGTTCCTCATGTTCAGTTATTCTTCAGTGAGTGACTACTCTGACAAGTCCAAAATGCAATCTGGAAACTATGAGAACGAATTAGAAATGGTCCTTGACCTTAGTACTTAATGATAATACAGTGGAGGAACCAGACACCAAATCAGCAATAACCAACAATGAGACCATGAAACAGATCCAATTTAACAGGCTTCTGAAGAAGGTGAAGTGGGTGTAGCTTCATCAACATCATGATATAGCCAGGCGCGGCACACACCTGTAATCCCAGTGCCTCAAGAGGCTGACACAGGAGGATTGCGAGTTCAAAGCCAGCTTCAGCAACTTAGTGAGGCCCTAAGCAGCTCAGTGAGACCCTGTCTCTAAATAAAATACAAAAAGGGCTGGGGATGTAACTCAGTGGTTAAGCACCTCTGAGTTCAATCCACGGTACAAAAAGAAAATCATCATGATGTAATCAAAAGAGGCAACTGAGATTTTATTAGGGAGAGTCACAAATAGAAAACTTGTCACCCAGTCTGTAGTGCACAACTATAATCCCAGAATCTGGGCAGGAGGATCAAAAGTTCAAGGTCAGGCTCAGCAACTCAGCAAAACGCGGTCTAAAAATAAAAAATAAAAAAAAAAAGCTGGGGATGTAGCTCAGTTGAATAGAGCCCCTGGGTTCAATCTCCAATGCCAAGGGGGAGGGGGAAGGAAGGAAGGAAAGGGTATTATACCCTAAAGACTGCATAAAATTCTCTGATGAAAAGAAGAGATCACTTCATGTATCAAAATGAAGAACAGAATCAGAGAATGGCCATATCTAAGAGCATGGAATTACTGAAATCTGGAAGCTTAAATAAAAAAGGCTATAATAAGTTACAGCCAGCTTGATGAAGCAGGATTTGAAAAAATCTGGAGTGCAGGTTGAGTATCCATCCCTTATATGAAATGTTTGGGACCAGAAGTGATTCAGATTTTGAAGTATTTGCATAGATCACCAGCTTAGCATCCTTAATCTGAACATCTGAGATATGAAAGTGCTCCAAAATACCAAAATAGTTTGAGTCCGGACATGATTTTGGAGCATTTTTTGATTTTAGATAAAGGATATTCAACATGTAAGAAGTTGTAATAGGGGGCTGGGGATGTGGCTCAAGCGGTAGCGCGCTCGCCTGGCATGCGTGCGGCCCGGGTTCGATCCTCAGCACCACATACCAACAAAGATGTTGTGTCCGCCGAGAACTAAAAAAAAATAAATATTAAAAAATTCTCTCTCTCTCTCTCTCTCTCTCTCTCTCTCTCTCCCCTCTCACTCTCTCTTTAAAAAAAAAAAAAAAAAAAAAAAGAAGTTGTAATAGTAAGAAAGCTGTTATTCCGTGTTATTCAGGTGGGTAAGGGAGCTGACTGCAGGGCAGAACTGAAGCACATGAAATTGGAAGATCTCAAAGACAGGGGCAGATAGAAGGAGTAAAATAATATAGCATGCTGTCTTGAGCTCAATGTAGGATAACAGAGCCAAGAAAGGGTCTGTGTCATATAACATATAAGGTGATGTTGTTTGGCAACTCCATGAAATTACGAGTTGATACACACACACTGGTATATAAATTAATGCATGTGACTCATTTTTTAAAAAAATTTTAATATTTGTTTTTTAGTTATAGGTGGACACAATATCTTTATTTTATTTGTGTGGTGCTGAGGTTTGAACCCAATGCTTCATGCATGCTAGGCGAGCGCTCTACCTCTGAGCCACAACCCCAGCCTGCATATGACTCATTTTAACAAAACATACCTGCAGGATATTTTTAGAAGTATAAAAATAGAGCACTCTTTCTTTTCTTCAGTACTGGGGATTGAACCCAGGGCTCTCTACCCCTGAACTATAGCCCCACCCCTTTTTATTTTGTCTTTTGAGACATGGTCTAGCTAAGTTGCCCAGGCTGGCCTTGAACTTGCCATCATCCTGTTTACCTCCTAAGTAGCTGGAATTACAGGTGTGTGTCACCATGCCCAGTAAAAATACATCACTCTTTGGGAGACTACCACTGTTGTACTATGGGTTTAGAGTTAAGCTACCTGATGACTTAATATGTACAGTCGATATCACAACTGTCTAAACAATTATTCAAGTCACATTGGAAAATATTTGACTTAGTTATGGGAATATTAAAATTCCAACCTGCAAAGAGTACTTCTCCACATCGGATAGGTTTCCGTGGTCTTGTCCTTGGTCCTTGCATTAGTGGTCGTTCTTGAGGCAACAGGAGGTAGTTTTTAGCCTCATCCACCAAGTCTCTGTAGAAAAAAGATTTTGCCTTTATTCTAATGTAGAAATAACATTGCCATTCAAGTCCCAATATGGTTTAGGAATATATACATTGGCAAAAGGGAGCAAGCATAAATCAAATTATGAATGCCAGCCAATATTAAATTGGCACAAACATAGAAGCAGTGATGCCAGTCACACTATGAATTGTGGATTCATCGGATTTCCATCATGACTTAATATCTCAGTGAAGATTTAGCCTAAAGCTCAACATGCTTACAGCCAACAATAACTTATAAAAAACTAAAAATTACAACTCAATTACCAGCTTGCATAGTTACTACTTTCTAATGAGTTTTATTAGATTCTGCAGAATACTGGAAAAGCAGCACATTAGCCGGGGCATTAGATACTTGCTATATTAATTAAGGTAACAGAACTGGGTCAAATATTGGATTGCTAAAAAGAAATAGTCTAGAGTTACTTAATACTAATTTATTATCTGGTATCATATGAATAATTTAATCTTAACAAGCACAGTGAGATGAATAAAAATTTCTTCTAATTAAGCTGCTTTAAGAACCTGATAATTATGCTTGTGAATACAGTACTCTAAAACAAACTGTTAGTGTATGTACTTGTTTCACTTGAGTCCTTCATGTAATACAGTGCCTTCTTATTGCAAATTCTGTTCCTCTCTTCTTCCTTAACTAAAGTGTTGCCTAAAATACTCTATATTTTGATTTCTCTTATTATTTATGTTACAAAGAGTTAATTTATTCCTGTCAGACCAGTCCCAGGAATCACTCAATAATGCACTTTCCAACATAAGCTTTTGTTAAAGCTCCTTCTGAGTTATCTATTCTAAAAACAAAAATTGACACAACAAAAAGGCCAGGAGCAAGAGTGCACGCCTGTAATCCCAGAGTCTTAGGAGGCTAAGGCAGGAGGATCTAGGTTCAAAGTCAGCCTCGGCAACTTAGCAAGGACCTAAGCAACTTAGCCAGACCCTGTCTCAAAATGAAAAAATAAAAAAGGCTGGGGATATGGCTCAGTGGTAAAGTCCCTCTGGGTTCAATCCCTGGCACCAAAAAAAAAAAAAAAAACAAAAAAAACAAAACCACCCCAAAAGCCAAAAGTTTTTTCAAGCTTCATACTTGAAAGACTTTGATCTCCTAATTGCCAGTTTTTAAGTTAGTCAAGGGTTCCTAGAAAGAGCACTACAGGGCTAATACTTAGAAAGCCAATGCAAAATTAATAGTAACAACAATGTAGTAACATGCTGCTCCCTATTTTACATGCTTCATATATATTAACTCATTTAATCTTTATAGCAGCCCTATGGAATAGGCACTATTATTAACCTACTTCCTGGATGAAGAAACTGTAGCACAGAGAGGTTAAAGTAACTTGCTCAAGGTCACAAAATTAATAAATTGTGAGGTTAAGATATCAGGAAGGCTCTTTTAAAAGTAACTTCACAAGTATCATTAAATTTCTACATCAGAATTAAAATGATCTGATTATGCTTAATAAAGGAGGAGAGTTATCAGTGTTTTGTTTCTTCAGATTTCAGTGCATATAATTCATATGGTTTCCTTTTTTGCTATTGCAAATATTTAGGGGAATTAATTAAAATTTAAAAGACAGATATCTTAAAATCACCTGTAGCATCTCCTGTTAAACAACAGGCCTTGGATTATAGAAGAAATGCAGTGAATCTGCATGTCCTACCTCTGTTATAGAATTAGGGTTAATCCCAAATTTCTTTAATCACCAAGAGAGGCACAGAGATGAGTGCAGTTTTAAGGAGTACTGACTTGTTCTTTCACCTTTATATTTAGAACATTCTTCATAATTGGAAAAAAATTATTAAAAATGATTTCATTTTTAATGGTTTCAGACTTGAACCTAAATCTTAAGATATTTCAAACTGGAAAATTAATTTGTTAAATTTTGTGTCTGTTACAGAGACAGTCTAGTAAAATAGTTTTTTGTTTTGTTATGTTTTAGTCAAAAAACATTTGGAAACTAGCTCCAGTGGAAATCTTTCCAAAGTTACTTTAGGAGTTGGTCTTTAACTCTTTAACTCTGTCCACAGTTTAGAAAGCAAGTCTGGTCCTATTTCCCAACAAGACGTATGTGATGGAATGAAAGAGTGCTCACTAACAGAGTCAACAGCATTGTCCATTTTATCTCAAGAGAAAAAAGAAGAGATTGCCTCTTCAAAGTCAAGCTAGCATTAAAATCTTAGAAATCTACCTCTTTATTGCCACTTCTACACCAATAAGCACCACACATAAAAAACTAATGGAATGGAATACTGGAGGCTCAGTCCTCTCTTCTTCATTCTCTTCCTCTTGACCCTAGCCCAGAAGAAAAACCTGTTAAATACCGCCCCGGTTTCAGCACTAAGAAATATAACATTTTAGAAGCAATAGGAGAGTAAAAGAAAACATTATGTTTATTTTTCTCCTCTAGGGCCACTCATACCTGCATTCTTCATCACTTTTAATGAGAGGATCAGAGCCTACTGTGCCCACCAGGAACTTGGGACTAAGCAAGGGCAAACGGACATGCTGTAGCACCTATGAGATAAGAAATACTATTAATACTAAAGGCATGAAGTCTACCCATAAGATTGTCAAGGAAATACAAGACCCATGCTCCCCTACTCTGCTTCCAAGTATTATGGTAGCTAGTTGAACATGATAAACAAGGAAGAAGGATGACAGGCACAAACACTAAAACTAAATGACTTATTCTAACTAACAAGTTAGTAATGTGAAATGACTGAAATAACACTAACATCACTTTAGAATGTTACTTTAAGTTTTAACAATGTTACAAGCTCTTCTGTAACTGTACTCAAATTCACTCACAATCTGAAAAAATATTCTGTTAATTACTAAAGAATATAATAGTCCCCTGTTATCTGCAATTTCACTTTCAGTGGTTTCAGTTACTGGTAGTCAACCTTGGCAGAAAATTTTAAATGGAAAGTTCCAGAAATAAACAATTCAATATAAGTTTTAAATAACTATTTTCACAGTATATTGCTGTAATTGTTACTATTGTTGTTGATCTTCTATATTGCCTAATTTATAAATTTAACTTCACCACAGATATGCAATGTATAGGAAAAAAATTAGTATACATAGGGTTTGAAGGTTTCAGGCATCTAGCTGATCTTGAATTGTATCCCCTGCAGATAAAAGGGAACTACTGTATAGTCATAACAAGTGATCATTCCTGCCCCAATTTATCCATTTATTATTCAAGGTATAATAGGATTTCTAAGCTATCGGAAAAGCATCCTTGCTTTTTGTTCATTTTATATAATTTAGATTTTTGAATCGTGCTATAGCTCAAAAGTAGAGTCCAAAATAGAAGGGAAGCAAAGAAGTAAAAAGTTCACTATGATAAGCACTCAAATGCTTCTAAACACTTCCTTGGAAACAGGTAAACTGTCTTGGAGTCTAATACAAGGGTTTCATTTTTGCAAGACAAGTGCATACTGTTTCTTCTGGTACAAAGCAGTTTAGAGAAGTGTTTCTAGTATTACCTGGGGCAACTGAGGGCGTCTTTCCTGAATACTGTACTTGACCCACGCCATCACTGCATTGAACACTTGCTCTTCACTGCGAACATTCAGCTCATCACTAGAGATGATATCAATGAGTTGATTGGCTGGAAGTAACATGAACTCTTCACTCTCCATTACCTGTTCAAAGTTAGGTAAGAATGAAAGGGGCCGGGGGAAGAAAAGAAAAGAAAGAAAACTTATGAGCACATTTGATTTAATTTTTCTTCAGGGTTATATGGCAATACTATTTCACAATGGAATGTAAGTTTAAAACAATATCTGAAGTAAGGTTTAAAAATAAAGTATAGAGATCACAATCAAAATTTTACAAAAATAATCACTTGTGACTTAAGCAATTTAAGAAAAATGACATTTTCCCTTAAAGATCAAAATAAGCCAAATTAACTATATCCAAATAAAATTCCACAAATGTCCAGAGGTACATAAAGAGTCAGGAAAAGCTTTCAGAGGAAGATTAGTTGATAAAGAGCAGTATTTAGGGTAGAAATACTAAGGGGTCAGTTTTAAAAAAAGAATGAGGCTACCTACAATTCTGCAACATGAATATGAGGAGAGCAGGAGACCAACCTCTGAGGACCACACTACTCTGATACATATTCTAATGAGAACTACAAACTGCCAGGATTTATCTTTACTCAAGTCTAGGGAACTGTAAGATGGAGGTGCAGGAAGCCACAGATTCCAGGCCCTCCTGAGTGTACTCCTCAGGGTGTGACTAAGGGCAGGATGCAGCAGAAAAGGTAGCGGCCACTGCTCCATCCCTCCAGACGGGGCTACCTGGAATGTCTGCTGGTCCAGCAGGATTGGCCGGGAGCTGGTTCCCTCTGTGCTGCCTGAGGCAGACCAAAGTTTCTCTTGAGACTGGGTTATTTTCATCCTCATCAAAGTCAACCGACTATTTAGCAGGATATATAAGGCTATAACAATAATTTAAATATTTGGTCGTTTTCCTCAAACACATTAGAAAAAACGCAAATCTCAAAATGAAACAGTTAAGGGCCATTAGGTCAGTTATACCTTTTAATAGCTCAAGTTTTCAAATGATCTCTGTGAAATACTTTCCAGGGTTCAGGAAATAAATATTAGCTAAGGCTGCTTAGTCAGGCAACAATAAGTAGAATGGTTGCATTTTATTCTTTGTAGTAGGGTTGCCAGATTTAGCAAATAAAAATATAGCACATACTTATACTAAAAATTATTTGTTGTTTGTCTGGAATTTAAATTTAATGGACAGCATTGTTTTATCTGGCTTCCCTGTGTTGGGAGTGGGTGGAGGGCTACAACATCGAGAACTGTTTGGAGTCTAGTTCCTAGTGTGTTGGCTTCATATCAAGCACAACTTTAGCCATGGCTGAATCTTCCTTTCCCCTTTTTTATTCTCTGATGTCCTCTCTTAAGTACAAGTATGGTATCATGTATCTTTGTAAAGTGTCTTAACATTCTTTTAAGCTCTTGTCAAAGAGTAAGATTTTTTTCCTTTTCCCAACATATTGACTAAAAACCAAATGTTACTGAAATATCACCAGGTTTAAAGTTTATGAATAAACCACTATGATACTAATAATTATTTAACAAAAACATGACATAGCAGGAAGGCATGAAAATTTGTGTAAAAATATATTTGGCATAAAATAAGAGCAGAAAGTAAAAAAAATAATACTGGTGATAGACAAAGTCTGCTAAAATGCCAATTCTTTTTCAGCAACAAGAAATAGATATTAGTAATATATCATCAGGGCAAATCTAACACTGAAATCTATCCTTGAACCAAATGACAGGTTAAGAAAACATGATTAAAATTTTTTCTTAACTAAGAGTTTAGAGGAGATTGAATTTTAAGACCCACACTATTGGGGCTGGGGATGTGGCTCAAGTGGTAGTGCGCTCGCCTCGCATGCATGCGGCCCGGGTTCGATCCTCAGCACCACATACAAACAAAGATGTTGTGTCCGCCGAGAACTAAAAAATAAATATTAAAAATTCTCTCTCTCTCTCTCTCACTCCTCTCTCACTCTCTCTTTAAAAAAAAAAAAAGACCCACACTATTATGGTAATCATAGTTTGCTTTCCGTTTCTTCAGATGAATGCAGATACTATTTGAGAAATGAACAAAGCTAAAAACAAGCAGAGTGAATAAGCAAAGTCACCTAGACTTTTTCTAATGGAGTATATGGTGAACTTGTGCTGCTGAGTTTAAAGACAATTTTAAAATTTGTTTCTGAATAAGAATGACACTGTATGCATTAGGCTAGGTCTAATAAAACAGAAGGAAATTAAGGATAAATCTGATAAAGTTCAGAAGTAATTTAAATGTGTCATAAGTGTTAACCCCCAAATGGTGATCCTTGTTTTACACCTATGTGGACTAATACACTGCAATTTCATTATGGTATGTATCAAATTCCCTTGAAAGGCAAGCTCAGAACTAGAAGAGACTGCAGAATTTCCTTATGGTTAATAGTGTTCTGATCTAAGAAAAAGTTATGATTAAAGCAGAACTTTAAAAAAATCAACTTATGACTGAAAAATAAGAAATATAAACTATTAATATGCACACAATAAGACAGGATGCCAAGAACACTCTAAAGAATCAAGAACAGGGTATATGCTGATGATGCTACTCAGGAGATTAAAGCAGGAAGATCACAAGATCAGGCCAATCTGGGCAATTTAGCAAGACTGTCTCCCAAAACAAAACAAAACAAAAAGGGCTAGGGATATAGCTCAGTGATAAAGTGTGCTTGGGTTCAATTTCCAGTTTCTTTTTTGGTTCTGGAGATTGAACTCAGGGGCACTAGACCACTGAGCCACATCCCCAGCCCTATTTTGTATTTTATTTAGAGATAGAGTCTCACTGAATTGCTTAGTGCCTCACTAAGTTGCTGAAGTTGGCTGTGAACTCACGATCCTCTTGCCTCATACTCCGGAGCCACTGGGATTATAGGCGTGCGCCACTGTGCCGGGGTTCAATTCCCAGTTTAAAAAAAAAATGGTAGAAGTAACTCAATAAGAAATTCAGTAAGTAACTTTCATATACATTAATGATAACCAGTTAGAAGATATAGTGGAAGAGAAAAACTAAATAGGAAAGGGAAAAAAAAAACAAATCTACTTAATAAAGAAATCTGTAAAACCTACATGAAGAAAACGATAGAACGTTCCTGAGTGATTCAAAATAGTTAAAGAAATGAAATCTTGTTCTTTGATATGTCATCATATATAGGACTGTTCTTAACTTATAGATTAATATGATTCCATAAATATATAAAAAAGTTTTTTCTTAGAGTTGGATAAGGTGATATTAAAGATCATCTGGGAAAATAAACATGCAAAAAGAGTTCAGGTACAAGAGAACCCGCTCAGCATGCATAGCCCAGCACTGCAGGGTGGTGGTGGTGGGAGTCACATGTAAACAAGCAAGAAAGCTGGAAACCACTGGAAACTAGGCCTATCACATGTAAGGATATATTGTAAAGCCTTAATAAATAAACCATTACAGAAAACAGTGGAGTACATTGTCAAATACAAAGGTACAAAAGCAAATACATACAGAAATCTAGTACATAACAAAGATGCTACCTTGAGTTACAGTCTACCTCACACTACAAGTTGACCATTTAGAAAAAGACAAAACTTGGCTCATATTTCACACAATACACAAAGATAAACAGACCACATACATAGTAGAAAAAAAAATCTGTGAATTTTTCTGTAACTTGATATAGGGAAAGGCTTTTGAATTCTGTCTTGAAATTCTAAATGTAATAAGACTGATACATTTGACAACATTAAAAAAAGCAAAAATTGCTGGGTGTGGTGACACATGCCTGTAATCCCAGTGGCTCAGGAGGCTAGGGCAGGAGGATTGTGGGTTTGAAGCCAGTCTCAGCAATTTAGTGAGGCTGTATGAAAACTAGTGAGACCCTGCCTCAAAATGAAAAATATAAAGTGCTGGGTTGTGGCTCAGTGCTTAAGCACCCCTGGGTTCAATCCCCAATAAACAAAACAAAACAAACTCAAAACCAAAAACTTTTGCATAACCAAAAATATAACAAGCAAAGTTGAAAGACAAATGTAAACTGGAATATTTATATCATTTATATCATAGATAAAAGGTTGTTATTGTTAATAGGGGGAAAACTCTAAAAGCTTAATAGAATAATGGGCAAAAGATATTTAAAACATAATTTGCAAGAATTATAAAAATGATCCTTAAACACATAAAAGATGTTTGACTTTGCTTATTTTAAGAGAAATGCAATTTAAAACTATATTACTCTAAAGATTAAGTCTCAAATTCTTACCATGGTCTATCAACTCTGGTGTGATTGGGCCTTCTTCCTTCTGTGAAATCATGAGGTAACATCCTACCCCAGGTCTTGGGGTCTAGAGTAGGTTGTTTGTTTTGTTTTCAGTTCTTCAAACTTGTTTAGTGTCTCAGAATTTTGCATGAGCTGTTCCAGAATCCAAGTTAAATACTTCTACACACTTCCAAATCACCCAAGGCTTCCTTCTCTGCAGACCCCAGTGATGATAATTATTTGTGTAACAGGCCCACAATAGCCATCTAGATTAGCTAAATTATAAACTCCATGAGTAGAGACTGCGGGTGTTCGTTTACTACTGTATAGCCTATGTGGATGAAACACAATAGGCTTTATAAAAATCTGTTCAATGAATAAGTGCAAAATAGTGTTCACTGAAAAGTTCTTTGATACCATATAAATTTTTCTGATTATTGCTTGGTATTTTGGTTACTCACAAATAACCTCTGTCTATAATTTATTCTGCTGACTAATTCATATAATCAGGAAGAAAAGGCCTTGAGCAAATGACTGACTGCAGTTATTCTATCAGGTGATATCCTCTTATGAATTAATGGACTGTATTTTGGTTTATAAATTAACTCTTTATGAATTGGCTAGTGAGAAATGACTTTTACTGGCAAAACACAACATTGGCCTCTAAAGTAAAAACCAAGTTTAGCCAGGTACAGTGGTGCATGCTTGTAACCCCAACAACTGGGGAGGCTGAGGCAGGAGGATTTCAAGTTTGAGGCCAGCTCAGCAACTTAATGAGACCCTGTCACAGAATAAAAAGAGGGGCTGGGGATGTGGCTCAGTGGTTAAGCTCTGTTGGGTTCAATTCTTGATATCAAAAAAAAAAAAAAAAAAAACACCAAAAAACAAAACAACAAAAAAAACCCAGGTTTAGAATTTAAAACAACTTGATATTATGAATGAGAACCAGTAGTAAATATCCAAGCAGATGTCATTTATTGGAGACTGTGAACCCATATTGTCCTTCCAACAAATAGGTTAAGAATGCATTCAAATAACCACGTACAGCTCACCTCTTGAAAGTTATGCTGAGTGAACTTGTCTGCTATCCTCAGCAACTCACGGCAAGAATGTGTGTCAGCAAAAGCCCGAATGCCCAGGCAGTTAGAAGGATCTAATTGTCTCTTTAAGAATTCACAGCAGGCTTCCTGTATTTCTGCCAGCTGGAGGAGGCAGGCAGCTGGCAAAAGGGTCTGAACGTTGCCTTCTTCCACAGTTATCTGGGAGGTATATGCAAAGTCAATCAGAAGCTCCATGGCCCTCTCATCTATGTCTCTGATCACGACCTCTGTCTGACGGCTCTCCGCCAATTCTCCCGTAAACATAGCTCGGAAGTAGGGACTACAGGCTGACAAAATGACTCGATGAGCATATATCTTTTTAGCGCCCACAACTAGCACCACATCGCATAGCTCCCGGTGCTTTCTCAGTAGGTTAATCACTTCCAAGGTTTGTCGAGGGTGCTTGTCTGAGATGTAGGGCATACGGGCAGGTTGGGGAACCCCTTCTGGCAGTTTGTTGGGGTCTCCAAGGGTGCAGCGGCTTGTTACGTCCATTCCAGTCTCTCCTGGGCGAATGTTGGTACACCTATGGGAATGGGGAACAGGAGAGAAGGTGACAATTATTAGAAGCTCTCTTTTGCCCTAACTAAAGTGTTCCTAAGTCCAGAGGTAAGGAAACTTGCAATTACTGAGAGAAAGAAAGACACCCCTAAAGAATTCCTTTTCTAAGAACTCTAAAGCTCAAATTTCTTCAGAGTCTCTTAAATTGGTATTAATTCCAAGTCAGAACTCTTTTACTACATAATCCCATAAAATAAAGGGTAATTCATCCCAGAAGTATCAGAAAATAACCAGAATAATTTACATGATATTAAAACAGTAAAGAAAATGGCCAGTAAAGTACTGATTTATTTAGCAGGGCTATTAAGAGCCTGTAGAGTCGGGTCTCAGTGGTGGAACATTTGCTTAGCATGTATGAGGCACTGGGCTCGATGCACACAGCACATAAAAATAAATAAATAAAATAAAGGTATTATGCCTATCTATAATTTAAAAAAATTAAAAAAGAAGAGTCTTTGATTGTTTGAGATTCATTTGGGTCTGGAAACATTAAATATGACAATGAGCCTCATTTGAAAGTACTACATATGTGCTGAGCAAGTGGTACCTGCTTATAATCCCTGAGACTCGGGAGTCTAAGGAAGGAGAATCCCAAGTTTGAGGCCAACCTGGGCAACTGAGTAAGAACCTGTCAGAAAAAAAAAAAAAAGTGAAATAAAATAAGAAGGGCTGGGGATGGGCTAGTGGAGTAGCATCCCGTTTCAGTTGGGGTTTAATCCCCACTACAAAAACCAAAACAAAATAAAACAGAACAAAAAACTACATTATGTCAAATTCTCCCTCCAGATCAGTCTGAATTAGTAAAGCTTTACTCTGATTACAGAAGAAAAGAATAAACCCACATACACTTTTTAATTTATAAGTAAGTAGTTTCCAAAGGTTTGAGTTTTGTTGGCAGTTTAGAGGTTTAGATTTTCCTAATAAGAGTGTTATGAATAGGGACAAGGTTTAGTTATAAAAATTTAGTGCCTTATAAGAAGCATTAAACATGAAACAGGATGAGAAAATACTGGCATACATTCCATACATTTAGTTAAGTATGTTCAACTGCGTGCATATACACGTTCACATATGTTTTCATAACTGGTTCCCTTTGTAAATTGCAGGTTATATAAAATGAGTTTGAAAGTCACTATGTAGAGTTCTGGCCAAAGATTTAAAGTTCTAAGCCACAAGGGCCAAAAGATACAAAAAAGGAAAAGAAATAGAACATTTCTTTTTTTGGATTATTCAAAAAGACTTTTAAAAAAACATTTATTTTTTTAGTTACAGGTGGACACAAGGTCCTCCTTTTACTTTATGTGGTGCTGAGGATTGAACCCAGTGCCTCTGCTTGCTAAGCGAATGCTCTACCTCTGAGCCACAAGCCCAGCCCTCAAAGATTTTTTTGCTGCTATTGTTTTTGGTTTTTAAGTAAACAGTTTGGGGTAGGGTGACACTGGCGCTTGGGGAATTGACACTGATACTTTTCTCCATCACGGTGGAAGACTATAAACTGTATATTCAAGTGTGTGTGGCCTACCTGTGTTAAAAGATATACTGTTCAGAGGCTGAAATAATAATTTTATTTTAAAAAGGGATATGAGGGAAAAATTGACACAAGTATTTTATTTTGTTTTGGTTTTTGTAGTGGGGATTAAAACCAGGGATGCTATACCACTAAGCCCATCCCCAGCCCTTCTTATTTTATTTCATTTTTGTTTGTTCGTTTTGAGACAGGTTCTCACTCCTTGGAGGAGTGTCTATAAATTACCCAAATTCAATGAACACTGAATTATAGGACCAGGGCAAAATATATATGTTTCAACATCTATAAATTGTACAAGCTTTAAGTATGCAAACTGTGCTTCCTCACTTGGCATAATCTGTTACCCAGCTCCTCTTACATAAGAGCTTGACTCCTTATTCCAGAAAGGTTCTTCTCCCAAACATCTGCAGAACTCTCTCCCTCATTTCTTTCAGATATTTGCTCAATTGTCAACTTACATACCACCCTATATGAAACCCCAACTCTTACTCCAATTACTTCCTTTACCCTTCTTCATGAATATATCACCTCCTCACATAATACACTGGCTGTCTCCCCCAACCAGAATGTAAACTTGGTGAGGACAAATGCTTTTGTCCGCTTGCTCACTCCTTTATTTTAATATCTGAGTCCAGGGCCTGCTAAATAATTGCTAATGAATTCAACTTTTCTTGTCAAAATAAGTTATACCCATCAATTTACTTGTCTAGTTCTCATGAAAAAGTACTCTGTTTGAAGCCAGGCAAGCATCGGACAAACCACTATGCTCTATCACATACTAGGTATAATCTTGGGGAAATCACCTTCCGTACCTCCCAGGAATGACAATGCTGAGTTTGTCTGAATGTTAGGTCCTCTTATTCCAAATTCTGTGCTTTATTATCCCAAACTCTCTTAGGCAATGGGACTGAGTATTTAAAATGGAAATGACCTGGGCTGGGGATGTGGCTCAAGCGGTAGCGCGCTTGCCTGGCATGCGTGCGGCCCGGGTTCGATCCTCAGCACCACATACCAACAAAAATGTGTGTCCGCCGAGAACTAAAAAATAAACATTAAAAAAAAATTCTCTCTCTCTCTCTCTCCTCTCTCTCTTTAAAAAAAAATAAAATGGAAATGACCTTAGAAATCTGGTCTATGTTGCTATTATTCTCCGATGGGAGAAAAAGCAAACACATAGCCACTTGATTACACCACACTACTCTTTTAGGAGAATGAGAGGGCACAAGAACAGGGATCACCAGTATGCTGAAAATTTAAGGGGCACCTCATTTTAAATATTACAAGAAGTTGTACTTAATTCTATACAGAAAGTTATTTTTTCCTGTATTTGTGCTATTCATCTTTTAAATGCACTTTTTTGTGGGGGGGGGGACTGGGGATTTAGCCTAGGGATTCACTACCACTGAGCCACATCCTTAGTCCATTTTTTAAAAAATTTTGAGACTGGGTCTTGCTAAGTTGATGAGGCTGGCCTTGAACTTGGGATTCTCCTGCCTCAGCCTCCTGAGTTGCTGGGATTACAGGTATGCACCACCATGCCTGGCTATAAATGCACACTTAAAAAAAAAAAAATCTAAGCTCACACCTTTCATCATTTTCATTATGTCCAGAAGGTTTTATTGGTAGAAAGTAATTCTTTTCTATATGTTTTCCAGGTGCTTTTGAAGGGAAATTATAATAAGAGACCTAGAAATAGATTGTATTCACACCTTGCCACATGTACGTTCACAACTTCTTTGTTTGGAGTCTGATGGAATAAATGCTCTAAAGATCTGAGGGGTGAGGGTTGATTTGAAGCTTTAACTGCTCCCCTCCCCAGGATGGAGCAGAATCCTAGGAAAGATTTCTTTGAAGGCTTGAAGGGAGCAAGCTTTATTGTCCAAGTAAAAATTCAACTAGAGAAACCAGGGGGTCTCAGATTACTTGCTTTTTCAATATGTGGATTTCTATTCAAAAACTGAATTAATGACATTATAAAAATAAAGGAAAAGAAACTAAAACTAAAACTTTACATTTTTAGTAAATGTCAAGTTTGTGAAAGAATCAATATTTTTAAAATCAAAAGGAAGAAAATCTACTAATGATAACTTCAGCAGATATTTTACTCTTTTAGAAGTTATAAAAAACATAACTTCAAGATAAACTCTAGTAATGACATTTTACCAACAATTATTTCAAGCTTTAAAATAATTCTGATTTTATTCCTCTACCCCACCATAGATGTCAAGGAAAACTTAACTATTTATCCAGTTTTAAGGATGAATTCTCAGTTCTCTTAAATCATTAACTGATGGCATTCCCTTATCTAAGATGGCAGTTAACACAAAGGAAAAGACTTATATTCCATGATTCCGGAAGAGGTTCTTTTGCTGGGCATTAACAAGAAGGCAGCACTGGTAGTGGTGGTAGAAAGGACTGGTTGAGAGGAAACTAATGCAATAGCAACCACATGAGAGAGAAGGAAGGAATTTGGGTCTAAATGGTATCATCAAGCTATGGCATGATCCATCCCTGAAGCCCACCCTCTGGTCTTGCAGTAAATAAATTATTCCAGTGATGAAGCCGGGCTGCATCAAGACTTTGTGTGACTTTCAGCCCCAAACATTATGACATCCAAAATACAGCAGCTAAAATGTGAAACAGCAAAACTAGTCACATATTCTAAATTTACTAACCAACCAAGTACAGAAACTTATTATTGTTTTGACTGGTTAATTACTGCTGTTTCCAGAGGGGCCCCCCACCATCTATAATTGCTGTGTTTTTCTATAGATACTATTGAGAGTTTAGAACTATGGTTTGAATTTGTGCCTTTTCTTACAGATGAAAAGAAGACATGAGAAGATCTATCACTGAGCTATTTCACCAGCCAAAGACATACCAGGATTTAAAAGACTTCTATTCTAGAGATACCAGGATTGTAATAAAGAGAACTAAACTGCTCATAACAGTAATTTGGAGGGATAAAGTTGTAGGTGGAGGGCTGGGGTTGTAGCTCAGCGGTAGAGCACTTGCCTAGCACATGTGAGGCACTGGATTCAATCCTCAGCACCACATAAAAGTAAATAAATAAAATAAAGGTACTGTGTCCATCTATAACTAAAAAAATATTTTAAAAAGTTGTAGGTGGTGAAAGAACAAGAAGAGAAAAACTGACTAAAAATGGTGGCAGACAGTGATCTAAGGAGAAAGACAGCTAGTAAACTGCTGACAAACTCTATGACCTCCCCAAGGTATTCAAGAGCCTCGAGGTCATGGTGATGGGGAAACCAAGCTTTCAATGGCAGTGTTCAATGAAGGAGGAGAGACAGTGAGTATGGAGTGTTTCTGGAGAAAACTGGTGTGAAAAGGGGAGACATATAGTAAGATGTCCATTTGCTACTGGGGCAGGGGAGGACTTGAAAATGAATAAATACTGATGCAAAGAAATTTAAAAATATAAGGAGGAGAGAATAAATGCTGGAGCAAGATCCTTGAAGAGTGGGAGTGCACATAACCAAAATGCAGATGAAATGAATCTTAGAATAAAGGAAGAAGAGCTCACCTTGGGAGATCAGAGGAAGGATATAACAGGGAAAATAATGCAGAAAAAAGACATGTTTATTCTGGGGAAGCATCAGGAAATTGGGGAAGTTCATTACCTCATGGCCTCTATTTCTTTTCTGTGAGGTCCAAAAATGGGAGCAACACGTCATTTGCTCCCAGTGAGAGTGGTGATGGGATCATGAGGATGGGTAAGGATGTGAAATACCTGCTGTGGAACAAGTAAGCAATAACCAGGACTCACAGCAGCACTGCGGGATGACACTGTCGGCCCAAATGATTTTGAAGAGCATGGATACAGCAGCATGATTTCCCTGTGGTTAGTTTTATTCAGCAATACCCAACAGCCAAGATAAAAGAATATAAACTCATGGATTAATCTAGAGTTGGGAAATGCCTCAAACTAAGGAGTTGGGTGATGATGAGAAACTGGATGCAGTGGTTGTAGCTCAGCATCTGTAGCTCACTGAGGGTTGTAGCTCAGTCAGAGCACACATTTAACACACACAAGGTCCTGGATTCTACCCAGGTACCACAAGGAAAAGTGCAGGCATGCTGTTTCTGACTGGTCAGAGAAGACATGGAATATACATTCAAGAAGGGTTAGTCAGAGGACAAATTAGTCATGTTTAAAATTTCAGGGAGATTTTTGAGTGATGAAGTGAACTGTTGAAATGAGAGAAGTCAAAGTCAGGAGTTTAGGAAGACAAGGATAAACAGATGGTTATCCCATGAATACTGATGTATCCTAAAATGACAGTGAGGAGAATAATTAAATCATGTGCAAGTACAAAGCATGAACCAAAGAACAAATCAAATATTTTTAAAAAAACTTTTTTAGTTGTTGTTGGACATAATACCTTTATTTAATTTATTTATTTTTATGTGGTGCTGTGGCTCAAACCCAGAGCCTCGCATGCAAGTGCTAGGCGAGAGCTCTACCACTGAGCCACAACCCCAGCCCCACAAATCAAATATCTTAATTACTACTTCACCTTTACCAAAGAAATGCTACAATTTTTTAATATCTTGCTAATAAGCAAATAACATTTCTGCCCTCCCTGAGAGAGTCAACTTCAAATTTCAGAGTTATTAGGTCACATCATACTCTCAGATTTACTAATCCATGATTTAATTAAGGAACTGAATCATTTTCTGTAAGTGGCTAAGATAATTTTAAAATTAAACACAATAGTTTAGAAAACATATCTTGGTTCTAAGGCATTTGTAATCAAATTTTATCTCTTAGTCCAAAGATATGTGGAATGTTTCCTTCGACTGGAACTGTGCTCCCTGTCTACTGGAATCCCTCTTCTATGTTTATGCTTCCAGTTCTGCTTATATGAAGGGTGTCCACCAGGCATTGTATGCATTTTCTGATTTCATACTAAAAAGCCAGGCTGCCTAACCTTTATCTGAAAAGAGTGTGAATGTTTTAGCCTCAAGATACCTCATCACTGCTTACTAGATAAAATGAGTATAAGCTTTGGGCCAGGGATCAAGGCAAGGAGGAGGAAGTGCAAGAAGCCATGTCAGCAAGCTGGTCTCCCTGTGTGTCAGGAAAACCTCCCTAGAATACCTCTCAGCAACTTCTGCTAACACTCTGTGGGCAACATAGTATAACATAGCCACCCCCAAATGCAAAAAAGCTTAAGAAGTAGAGCACAGTATTTAATTTTCTCATGAGCCTTGTGAAGGTGGGAAGGGTAGAGGTGCTGAGCAGGCAGACCTATTGTGTATGCATGCCAGGGGACATCAGATCAAGCAGATCTATTTTCCACTATTTTAAGTATACCTTTTAGAAAATCTTTAAAGATAAAAGATCTAAATAAATTTTTTTCTTTTGTAATTAAATTCATGGAATAGCTTATATGATCTTCACTATGGGCAAAAAGTTATCAGTAAAACCTCTAGATACAAGTAAATAATACCCAAAGCACCTAACGCCTCTATCCATTTTAGAATTTTTAGTGGGTTTCCCTCCTAGGTGCCACCTTAAACACCCCTGGCACTGCCTAGGGTTCTGTCCTTGGCATTCTCCTTTCCTGTTCTACCCTCATTCATGTCAATAGCCGGAAGAACCTTCTGCATACTGATGACTTAGAATTTTGGGGCGGGGGCAGCTATGGGGGATTGAACTCAGGGGTACTCCATCACTGAGCCACATCACAGGCCTATTTTGTATTTTTTTTAGAGACAGGGTCTCACTGAGTTGCTTACCACCTTGCTTTTGCTAAGGCTGGCTTTGAACTTGTGATCCTCCTTGCCTCAGCCTCCCTAGCCACTGAGGATGACTTAGAATTTTTAAAAGAAATTCCCAGCTCAAATCTCTCTTCAGTTCCAGACCCATAATCCAGTTATAAGCTGAATACAGACAAAATAATCCTCAAGTGAACAAAACAGACTGTATTCGTGGCTTACTGAAACCTATCCTCTTCCTTTTTTTTTTTTTTTTTGGTGGTACTGAGGATTGAACTCAGGGTGAAAAATGGAAAACTATATTATAAAATGTTTTAGTCTCTCTAAATTATTAAAAATAACATCTTAGGACATTATTAGTGTTGTTATAATATTGTTGGTAAGATTGCAAATTTGTACAATCTTTGAGGAGGAAAATCAGTCCTTATTATATTTTATTTTGAGACAAGGTCTATTGGCTCTTAAATATGTCAAGAATAAAGGTCAAACCCTTTCCCATGGCTGTAGTTTTGTTCTCCATGTTTTTCTGGTTTCCACTTCATTCCCCATATACCTTACACTCCATAAACTCACATTCCATACATGTCTGATTTGGGGTTCCATTATGTTTGTTTCTTTACAAATTCTTCCTTCTGTTTATGGTGTCATTAATTTACTTGCTTCTTCAGAAGTAAGTTATTACCCTTTCTAGAAGATCCAGCTTAAATATCACCATCTCTGTGATGCTCTCCACATCACCACAGAGCAGAAGTTCCCTCCTCAGGATTTACATCTCTATTAAAATACTGATGTCTGTTTCTATCACTTCATCTGTATACAATCAGTATACCGACACATACAGGTATTATATAAACACTTGATGATAAATGAGCCAATTTCTAATAGAATTAGACTCAGTTTCCAATTTATATTTTTATGGAAAAATGGAAAACGATATTATAAAATGTTTTAGTTTCTCTAAATTATTAAAAATAATATCTTAGGACGTTATTAGTATTATTATAATATTGTTGGTAAGATTGCAAATTGGTACAATCTCTGAGGAGGAAAATTAGTCAATATCTACCAACATTTTAAAATGTGCATACTCATCAAGAGTGGTGGTACACATCTGTAATCCCAGAGTTTCAGGAGGCTGTGGCAGGAGGATTTCAAAGTCAAGGCCAGCCTCAGCAACTTAAAATGCCCATTTACTTTGCTTGGTTAATTCTACATCTAAGAATTTATTCTACTCTTACACATTTTAGTAAAAACCACCTACAAAGATGTTCACTGCAGGGCTGGGGATACAACTCAGTTGGTAGAATGCTTGCCTAGCATGCATAAGGCCCTGGGTTCAATCCCTGGTACTATAAAAACAGCAACAACAACAACAACAACAACAAAGGATATTTACTGCAGAACTGGTTGTAACAGCAAAATTCTGAATAACTTATTTATTGAAAATTGCCTACATCAATTTTTTTTTTTATAAAGAGCAGATATTCTTCATGTTTTATATGTATTACAATGCCTCTGAAAGAATGTATAAGGTTGCCTTTGGAGAAGAAAACTAGGAGCTGGGATCAACACTGGGAGATTCACTTTTCACTGAATATGCTAGTATATTTTTAAAATTTTGCATCATGTACACATAATACTTAAGTGAATAACTTTACTAAACATGCCAGTTAATTTCATAAACTTTATAATTAAGAATTAGAATATCTAGCATTTATCATTTATTTGTGTTGGGAACCTTCAAATTCTTCTCTTCTAGTTCTTTATAAAATATCATAAAGTGTTGTAAACTATGGTTACCCTACTGTGCTGTAAAACACTAGAAGTTATTCCTCCTATCTACTGTATTTTGGTACCCATTATCTAACCTCCCTGAATTCCTCTCCCCTTCCCCCAATTCCTAGCCACTATTCTATTCTCTACTACTTCTTCTTCTTCTTCTTCTTCTTTTTTTTTTTTTTTTTTTTTTTTTTTTGCGGGGAAGGGCAGGGGTACTGAGGATTGAACTCAGAGGCACTCGACCACTGAGCCACATCCCCAGCTCTATTTTGTATTTTATTTAGAGACTGGGTCGCACTGAGTTGCTTAATGCCTCGATTTTGCTGAGTCTGGCTTTTAACTCACCATCCCTCCTGAGCTGCTGGGATTACAGGCATGGGCCACCTTGCCCAGCTTCTATTCCCTACTTCTATGAAATCAACTTTTTTTGGCTTCTACGTTTGAATGAGACTATGTAACATTTGTCCTTCTGTACCTGGCTTATCTCATTTAACAAAATGTCCTATAGTTCCACTGAGATTACTGTGACAAGATTCCACTCTTTTTTATAGCTACATAATATTCCTGTGTGTGTACATGTGTTTATTATATTTTCTGTATCTATTCATCCATCAGTGGATACCTCAATTGATTTCATGTCTTAGCTATTATAAAGAGTGCTATAATAAACATGGGAATGCATATATCTGTTCTTTAGTATTTTTTTGTTGTAGTTGGATGCAATACTTTTATTTTATTTATTTTCATGTGGTGCTGAGAATTGAACCCAGAGCCCCATACGTGCTAGGCGAGTGCTCTACCGATGAGCCACAACCCCAGCCCAGGAATGCATATATCTTTGATGTAGTAATTTCCTTTGTATACATACCTCATAAGGTGATAGTTGGATATACAGTAGCTTTAGGTTTTTTAGGAATTTCCATACTGTTTTAATAATGGCTATACTAATTCACATCAGAAGATGGAAATGCTAATTACCTTGATTAAACTATTACACCTGTATACATGTATTGAATTATCACACTGTACTCCATAAATATGAACTCAAAATAATTCTGAGTGGGGAAAAAAAGCACACAAAAAGAATACCTTTAATACTAATTTGAAACTGTGTGTGTGTGTGTGTATGGCACTGGAGCTTTCTGCCTCTGAGCCACATCCTCAGCTCTTTCTAAATTTTATTTTGAGACAGGACTCACTAAGTTGCTGAGGCTGGCCTCAAACTTGTCACCCATCTGCCTCAGCCTCTTGATAGCTGGTATACCGAGTCATTGTGCATAGCTCAGTCTCTTCTTTTTCATAGCCCTCTACCAGATTGTCTGCAGAAGCTGTTCATTCAATTATTCAGTGATCATTAGGTGTTAGGGGTGCAAACATATAAAGACCTATGAAACTCAGCTCCCAATCTAACAGGGAGAATGAACTTGTATTCAAATAATCTCATTAAAGTTACTTCTCATCCAAAGCTTCTTTAATAGCAGCTGAGTATAAACCCAACGTTATTTTACAGAGACTACCTTCTGGGATGCAGCTGCAACTGACAGCCAAACAAAAAAAGGTAGGGAAGTGTGACAGAAGTTAATAGGCAGCAGGTAAAAGTAAGACAAGAGAGCAATGGCAGGCCAGCCTCTGGCCAAGTGAGAGTGATGAAGAAAGAGCTGTTATTTAACAATGGCACTGGAATCATCCAACAAAAGTTTGAATACCTGACAGTATTATGTAATAGAGCAAGAAAAAAAAAGAACAGATTAAAAAAAGAACAGATATGAGTAATTAAGTGAATATTTTATATAGAAATTATTAATAAACCAAAAACATTCCCACACACACTACCTTTCCTTAAAAAGGTCTAATTTTAGCAATTACATAAGATATTTATGGCAGATGAGGAAGAGAAGCAATCAATGGTTTTTGCAATGTTAGAAAATGAAGTGAAGCATTTAATGTTTCTTCATGTACTTTACAAATATTTCTATTGTAGAGAAAGACATATAAGAAAACAGAATGTGTCACTTCCACAACATCTTTTCATTTAGTAATATCAAAACATCAGCAAACATTCACGAATTACCAACATCCTGGTCAGATATACTAGAAAAGTAAACTGGGCTACAGAGGTGTAAAGCTTAAGGTCCATTGAAAATAACAGAACTAGAAAAGGAAATATATTCTGATTCTAGCTCCTAGTTCTTACTCATACCCTCATCATGAAATGATTCTCTTAAAAAGGGCTCCAAGAGTTATCTTTGCTGTTAAATAACAAACGATTAAATAGAGTTCAGTAACCATAAAACATGTTTGAACAAAGAAGAATATGATTTATTTTAGAACAAAAATCATTTGTTCTAAGCAAAATTTAATAAGATTTGAGAACCTTTTATTAAAAAAAAAGCCTTGAGTTTAAACATGCTGAATTTCGTTTAGTGTAACTTATGGTTTTCTTCCTAAATGCCTACCTGCGCATTGGCTTTCCTTCCATGCACCATGAAAAGTATCCTTCACTACACTCTAAAGCCGAACCTAAAACAAACAAACAAACAAAAACCAGTAACTTAATAAAAGTTATTTCTGATTTTTCCAGCAAAAAAACCTTTTATAATAATTTCACTTATTTTGTCAGTAATCAAGAACTTCATATAGTAATATCCCTCAGACTTCTAATCACCACGGAGTCCAGGGCGGGTAGGAGGACTATCCTTCCTCTGCAGGCTCAGACTGTCACCTGCGAGGTGCAGGAAAGTGCGATAAATGGTCCTGACTGTAGATAAGTCTTGTCCCTCCTCAAAAACTCCCCAGAGACTCTTAATTCCGCCTTCGCCAACAAGTGCATTTCCAGAGTAACCGCCGCTACCCACAACCGTGCCCACCGGACGGAGCGGGTGGGAATGCGCGGGTTGACACGGGACCTGAAGGGTGTGAACTTGCTCCTCAGTGACAAGGCACAGGGCAGGGGGAGGACGGCTGCGGACTCGCGAGCCCTTCCCTTGGCCCCAGAAACGCTGCTGGCCCCCACTTGGCGGGATCTCGCCGGACCGAGGGTTCCACGGGACGCCCAGGACTCGCTTCCTTGCCCGCCTTCACGCACCGCCGGAGGCAGCCGTGCGGGGCGCGGACCCCCGGCACCTCCCCCGGGTCCAGGACAGGCTGTCAGCCGGCGAGCGCGCAGCCTGGCGCCCCGCGAGGCCCGGCCCGGCGCCCCAACAGCCTCTTTTCGGCGCCGACTGACAGGCGACCGACGACGCTCTGGCTTCACCCGAGCGGGCAGCTCGGCAACTCGGGATCCCGCATTAGCAAAGCGAGACCTGGCGCGCCGTCCGGTGTCCGCGGCTCTACGGCAGCTCACTTACCGGCTCTGACACTTTCTTCTCTGCCGCAGCCTCCTCCGCCTCCTCCGCCCTCCTCTCCTCTCTGCCTCCGCCTCTGCCGCCGCTAGCGCAGGCAGGACGCCGCTCCGCGAACTATTTCCTTTCCCCGCACCCTCCCCTAACCAGAAGCAGGAAGTGGTCCTCTCTCTAAATCCTTCCCGCAGAAACTCACATATCCCGGCAAGAGATTCCGACGCCGCTCCGGAAGTAGCCGCGCCCTTTGTTGGAAATTCCAAAAACCTCAAAGACTACCAGTGCTCGGTCCCTTTCTTGTACCCAAATAGTGACCCCTTAGTTTACTGCTAAACTGGTAGTAGTTGAAGCTTCCTCCTTTCTATGAAGATATGTATATGATATTATATATAAAATATTATATATGTGTATTATATCTCAGGCCCTTACTATGTGAAGAGCTCAGGATACACAGACAAATCAGAAACAGACCTACCCTCCACATTCCCCACACTATAGCTTTCAAGGAACCACGATTTTATCCAGACTCCAAGGCTGTGCCTTTTCTGCCTACTATTTACCACCAGGCACAGCTTCTGTGGACTCACTTTCCTATTAGGGGAAAACATAGTGTTCCCCTTCCAATTTGTCTTTTCTTCAAATTCCCCATAGTATGTAGCCCTGTGATTTTTTATTTATATATATATTGAAAGGAAATAAATGCTGCAAAGGTAAGGTATGATATTTTTACAATTTTAAGAATATCAGAAAAAGATCACTGCTGATTTCCTGATAACTATCCTAGGCTAAGCGTTAGTTTAACTGATTTTTCTTTTGCTGTTCTTTACATGAAATCTATTTAGTTAGTTGTTTCTGAAAGGGAAAGGATGCCTCTTGTTAATAAGAATGTGATGAGGAATGAATGGTGTTTAGGTCCAAAGAACTATAGTTTCCAGTCCTAGTGCTGTGATTATCACTACTTGTACACATGTAAATTTTTTTTTATGTTTTAAAATTACGTATATGGTATCAAATTGTATGCCATCTTTTGCAACTTGTCTTTTCAACTTAACATTCTGTTTGTAAGATCTGTCCATGCTGACTAATGGCTGTTCAATTCAGAGAATTCTTAAAAGTGTAGTCCTGGATCAACAGCATCAACATCACTTGAGAAATGAAAATCCTTGGGGGTCACCACAGATCTACTGAATCAGAAACTCTGGAAATGGGGTCCAGTAACTTGTAATTTTTTTTTAAATAGATTTTTTTAGTTGTAGATGGACACAATACTTTTAAAAATTTATTTATTTATTTTTTTAGTTGTAGTTGGACACAATACGTTTATTTTATTTATTTATCAATTGAATCCAGGGCCTCACATGTGCTAGGCAAGTGCTCTACCACTGAGCTACAACCCCAGACCCAGTAACTTGTATTCTAACAAGTTCTCTGGGTGATTATAATGCATTTAAAGTTCAAAAACCACTGCAATAACATTTCTTTTCACTGCTATATGGTATTCTTTTATAAATATCCCACAGATTTTGATAAATCCATTATCCTACAGTAAGGTTCCATGTTGACATATCTACAGCTATCTTGGGTTATAATCACCCTTTTTCCCACCTGGTGATAATAGCACTCATCCCAAACCCTGTGAGACAAAGTCAGTTAGGATAGTTGGCTGAACGTGCCTTATCAGCCACTGATGCCCAGACTGTTTTTTAACTGATATTTAACTTAATACTTTTTGAAAAAAACCCACATACATTCTAGTTGACCATGGCCCATCTTTGCCTACCTTAACATACAACCCCCTTCCTAATGTTTAGGGGTGCAGGGATCCTGCTGTCTTGCTGCCACTGAAGTCACACTACTCTCTGCCAGTTCTTAACAAAGTAAACGTGTAATTCTGCCTCTCTTTGCCTTTTTCTTTGGCCTCACAACACCTTCCATCTTTGGCAACCTGTTCTAATACACCAAGAATGTTTTTTTCTGAAATATTCACAGATGGATATTTTCACTGTTTCCAGTTTTCCATTACAAACATGCTGCAATGTAAATTCTTGCATATGCCTCCTGTATGCATCTCTAAGAATGTCTCTAGGGTATGCAATTAAAGTAAAATTGCTGAGTGTGCTATGCACAGCTTCAAGTTTACTAGCACTAGTGAAAGTTGTTCTGTTTTAATAACATTAGCAAAAATATAGCATGTTTTGTTATCTCATCAATAACCATTAGTCCTCTTGAGGAAGGTTCTAATATCATCATTCGGATTTTACGGATGATGTCAAGATAATACATAACTTGCCCAAAGTCAGGTGCTTCTGGGAAACACCTTTCTGGGATACACAGCAAGTCAGAGGCAGAGCCGGGACTGGATGCCGTGCCCAGTGGCTCAGGACTCCCTGCCTTCAGCCACAGTGTTATGTTGCCTCTCCCACAAGAAGGGTTTAGAGTTTTGTTGGTCTGTATCATCCTCATACTTGGTGTTCCCCAACTTTAAACTTGTTTGTGCCAATCTTATGGGTATAAAATGGCTTGAATGTATATTTCTCTGATAACTAGTGAGATATCTTTGAAATGTTATCATTTGCTAACACGTTTTTAATTTTAAAAAAATTATTTCGTTTTACATTTTACTTTTATTGGTGCATGTTGTGGCTTGGATATGAGGTGTCTGCTGAAGGCTCACAATTAGATTATGAGGGCTGTAAACTAATCAGTGGATCAATCCATTTGAGTGACTGATAATCTGAAAGGCGTCTATGCTGGGTAATAACTGTAGGCAGTAGGGTGTGGTTGGAGCACGTAGGCCATTGGAGGCATGCCTGTGGAATTATATTTTGTCCCAAGCACCTCATGCTTTCTTTCTGCGTCCTGTCTGCCACGTAGCTTTCCTCTGCCATGCCTTTCTGCCGTACCTCTGCCTCACCTTGTGCCCAGAGAAATGGGTCAGCTGACCATCGATTGAACCTCTAAAACTGTGAGCCAAAATAAATTTTTGTTGGATATTTTGGTCACAGTGACAAAAAAGCAGACTAACAGAGTACATTATAATTACACCTAACGGTAGGATTTGTTGTTACATATTTCTACTTGCACACAATAGAACAATGTAATTTGGGTAAAGCATGTTTTATGTGTGAAAAGCTGGCTTTAAGGTTTTCACATGTGAATTGCCTATAGTAAAAAAAAATCTTCAAAGTGACCTTAGGCTTTTTCCAAAATATGAATTATATTTTAAATTATTTGTAGTGATAATATTGAAGAAGGTATGAAAATGTAAGGAATACAACAAACCAAAGACTGATTTTTAAACTCTGGGCCAGATAAGAGCAGTCCCTCCTCCTTTTGTGAATCTGTGATTCACTCTCCAACTCTCTGCAATCTGGCTTCTGCTTCTGCTACTCTATTTCTTTTTAAAGTAGAGCAGTTCAATGTGAATCCACTCTTTCTACTTACGTTAAGCGCAGGAAACTCCATTTAGAAATATACATATGGCAAACCTGGCATTTACAATAAGTACATGACCTCCATCATTTTAGAAAGATGATGCTGTTGGAGGCCTTGAGTTTCTAGTTGAAGATACACCCAAAATAGATGTTACCTAGATTCAGTGTGAGGCAGTGGCAGCAGCCTAGCACTTCTTCAGGGGTTGCTGAGCTAACTCTTAGTCTTTCTGTCTTTTGTTTCTCCCCATTTTCTACCATGCATTGTAGTTGTACAGCATGGTGGGATCTGTTGTTACAATGTAACTGTACAATCTGGCTAATGTCACTTTCCAGCACTTCCCTTTCCCTCTCTCCCGTCCTTCACCCTCCCCTCTACTCTACTGATCTCCCTTCAATTTCATCAACTCAATTAGAAATCACATCTTGTTTAACTGTAGGCAGGTAGAGAGTGGTTGGAGGACGTAGGCCACTGGAGAATAAAATACTGTGCAGGGGCCCCAGATTCAGTGGTAAACAAGACCCATAGGCCCCTTATTTTGTGGAATTTTCATTCTTGAGAAGATAGGCATTATAAAATTGAACCATGAGTTACGTAGTTGTTTACCATTGAGACACAATTGAAAGTGACAGACGGGTGCTAAGAACCAGCTATCAGGGCATCCTATCTACACTAGAGGGTAAGGGCAAGTGTGGTAAGATGTCCCTCCACTTCTGCAGGTGCATTTTTGTCCCTTCAAAATGGTCTTTTCCCTTCCCACTTCTTTTAACGCAGTGGGGGGTGGAGTATGGGGTGGGAAGGAGTGCACCAGGAGTTCACCAGATGTTATGCTGTTTGGACTTTCCAGATACAAGAGTAATTAGCTAAACAGACTTGTTTTATTTTTAAAACACCCAGCCTCCAGCATTCCGTCAGAGCAACACATAACTGACCAAGACAGGTGGTATAACAGGAAGTGCTGTGATGGGAGCCAGAAGACCTGGTCTCAGATCTGACCCCGTGACGTCAAGCAATCACTTAGTCCTTCTAATCCTCAGTTTCTCATCTGTAAGTTGAAATTTGAATCCTTACAACCTCTGAATCAATAGTTATTAGTTATATGAGACTTGTATGAGGCAAGTTATAAAACCCCCCTGAAAAAGACAAAAGTGGACTTTCAAACATATATGAAAAACTTTCCATGCTATTGGATAGGATGACTCAATTTCATAAAGCTAACAGTGCCCCTGTATCAGGAAGATAGATGGCCGCAGGATGTCTCAGGAAGACAGATGGCTGCAGGATGTCTCCCAGGCGGGATGTTTCCCAGGGGGCTGTTTCTGGTAACTGTCAGGCTATTCTTTGAAGGAGAACTCCCTTTTAGTCCCTGGCAAAGAAACATTTTAAAAATGGCACAGAAAAAAGACAAATGAAGTAAAAAAATGACAATAGGAAAGTATTTGCAATATCTATCATAAAGGGTTCATAATGACATATAAAAAAGGCTTCTAAAAGGGAGGAAGAACAGAAAATATAGATAAGTGGGAAGAAAGCACCAACAGCCAGTACACATTAAAATAGAATGTCCTGGGGCTGGGGATGTGGTTCAAGCGGTAGCGCGCTCACCTGGCATGCGTGTGGCCTGGGTTCGATCCTCAGCACCACATACAAACAAAGATGTTGTGTCGGCCAATAACTAAAAAATAAAAATATATAAAAAAATAGAATGTCCTTACTCATTTGAAAATGTTTATTTGCTCCTAATAAGATAAATGAAAATTATAGCTAGATTGGGACCCATTTATCACCTACAAAGTAGGAAAAAATCCAAAATTAGATTACCTGCTTTGTTTGCACAACTGTGGGGAAGCAGACATATATTTGTGACTGGTGTGTGTGCAAAAATGCTAAAATGTCTATGGATGGAGATTTGGCAAGATCTAGAAAAATTACATTCATATTTACTCTTTGACCTAGTAATGTTGTTTTCCTTAACCTAGCAATTCTGTTATCTTAAGGAAACACGTGCAAAAGTAAATTTTTTAAAAAGTGTAAATAAAAGGAAACAAAATACAAAATTATGCATAAGTTGTGTCGTTGCAGGATTCTTTGTAATGGCAAAAAGTGGAAATAATCCAAAAGCCTTTCAACGGGGGCTGATTACATAACCAGGGGATATCCACGTATTGCATGCTCCTCAGGTATATTGTTGAGTGATAAAAATGGAATGTCTCATCCTATAACCAAATGCTTGAGACAATTAACTTATAAGAAAGAGTTTTATTTCGGCTGACAGTTTTGGAGGTTCAAGCCCATGGTCAATTGGCCCCATTGTTTTGGGGCCTGGGGTGAGAAGGAGCGTCATGACGGGAACTCCGGAACTCGTGGAGAAGCAAAACCTCTGCTCACTTCATTGCCAGGAAGCAGAATGAGGAAAAGCTTTAGGGGTATTGTCTCAATGAACTAAGGACCTGCTAGGGCCCTGCCTCTAAAGGTCCCACCATCTTCCAAAAGCATGAACCAGGGACCAAACTTTTAACACATGGCCTTTGGGAGACATTGAACATCCAAACTATAGCACCAAGTGAAGTTCACAGCACACTAACTTTTTTTTTTTTTTTTTTTTTGGCACTGGGGATTGAACTCAGGGCCACTTGACCACTGAGCCACATCCTCAGCCCTATTTTATATTTATTTAGAGAAAGGGTCTCACTGAGTTGCTTAGTGCCTCGCTTTTGCTGAGGCTGGATTTGAACCTGCAATCCTCCTGCCTCAGCCTCCAGAGCTGCTGGGATTACAGGCGTGCACCACCACCCTGACCAACATGCTAACTTTAAGATGGGGATAGAAATACAACCTGTGAGCATGTACATATGCATATGTATTTACCTATATTTAAAAATCTTTACTTCCATATTTAAAAACGGAAAGATAAATGGAGAATTAATAAAAAGGGTCATCTGTAGGGGAAGGAGGAAATGAGGTAGAAAGGTTAAGAATGGAAGTGGATTGCTTTGAAAATGTTAGTTTTTCTATATTTAGTATATGTTCTTTTTAATATTAAATAGTCTTAATAATTTAAAAATCACTCAAGAAAAATCTGTGTTAAGAAACAGCTTATTATTTTATTAATATTATATTTATTTTAACAAATTAAAAAACATTTTCTTTGTTTCTTAACAATTTTAAAACAAAATTTAGTCAAAAAAGAAAAAAAGCAGTTCCCGAATGTTGAAAAGTAAATGAACTCAAGTTAGTGTCAAACTGGTGGCATAAAGTTAATGCTGCAACGTGACACCCAGATATCTGGACATCACCAGTGGCTGGAGGTGGTGCTGACAGAGGGGCTCAGCATCAGCCCTCTCTGGGTGCCTCTTGGCTGAAGTGTGCTGCTTGCTCAAGCCTCATGCTTTCCAGGGCACATTTCGACATACATGCATGGAATATAATTTGTTCCATTTCAGTCCCAGGGCTTCCTCTTTCCTCTTTTTCTCCCTCCCCCATTCCCCTTCCTTTACTCTGCTGGTCTTCCCTCTATTTATTTAATTTTTTAAACTGGTGCTGTATAGATATACAGAAAGGTGGAACTCACTGTGGTACAACATATACCTACATAGCATAATTTTGTCATTTCTTTCTGCATTTCTTCCCTTTTCCAATCCCTCCTCCCTTCTCCTCAACCATCTTCCTTTACTCCATGATTTATCTTCCCTCTATTTTGGAGGGATCTGTCCCCCCATGCACCTTTCTCCTTACTTTGTTCTAGCTTCTTTTTATGAGAGAAAACATTTGGCCCTTGACTTTCTGAGTCTGGTTTATTTTACTCAGCATCATGTTCTGCAGTTCCTCCCATTTACCAGAAAATGGTGTAATTTCATTCTTGTTTATGGCTGAGTAAACTCCACTGTGTGTTAACACATTTTCTTTATCCATTCATCTGTTGACGGGTACCTGGGCTGTTCCATAATGGCTGTTGTGAGTTGTGCTGCTATGGACATTGATGTGCCTGTGTCACTTAAGGTGGATTTTAGTTCTTTGGAATACTACTGAGAAATGGATCTAGGTCAGATGGTGGTTCCATTCCTAGTCTTTTGAGGAACCTCCATACTGCTTTCCAGAGTGGTTGCCCTAATTTGCAGTCCCACCAACAGTGTATGAATGTACCTTTTCCTCCGCATCCCTACTAGCAATTATTATTTGTATTCTTGATGACTGCCATTGCAACTGGAGTGAGATGAATCATAATGTAGTTTTGATTTGCATTTCCTTGACTGTCAGGGATGTTGAACATCCTGAATTTTCATTTATTTGCTGGGCATTTATTTCTTCTTTTGAGAAATGTCTGTTTGGTACTTTTGCCCACTTACTGATTGGGTTGTCTTCTTGGTCTTAAGTTTTTTGAATTCTTTATGTACTCTGGATATTAATACCCTGTCAGAGAAGCAGCTAACAAAAATTTTCTCCCTTTTGTAGGCTCTCTTTTCCTTTCCTTTGTTATGCAGAAGGAAAAGATTAGGGGCTCATCTTGGAAAGGCTGGTGCAATCAAAGAACATAGCCCTAGGGAGGAGGGGATTATTTTTCTATGATCAGAGTTCAGGAAACTTTGGCCATTAGAGATTTTCGGGTGCAGAAGCTGGGCATGGTAATAGTTTAGTGAAACAAACACATGAGTGTTTATAGCAGCACAATTCACAACAGCCGAGTTATGGAACCAACCCAGGTGCCTGTCAATTTGATGCCCACTTTCTGATTCTTGGTTTCATTTCTTGAGCTTTAGGGATCTTGTTAAGAAAGTTGGTGCCTGTGTCAATATGATGGAGTATTGAGTCTATGTTTTCTTCTAGCAGTCACAAGCTTTCTGGTCTAATTCCTAGGTCTTTCATCTACTCTGAGTTCTCTTTCTCATGCAGAGTGAGAGATGGGAATCTATCTTCATTCTTCTACACACCAATATCCAGTTTTTACAGCATCATCTGTTAAAAAGGCTGTCTTTTCTCCAACATATATTTTGGGTTTACTTTGGTGGACTATATTGATGTGGGTTTGTCTTTGTGTTTTCCATTCTATTTCATTGGTCTTCATGTCTATTTTGAAGTCAATACTATGCTGTGTTTGTTACTATATCTCTGTAGTATAATTTGAGATCAGGTATTGTAATACTTCCCGTGTTACTCTTCTTCTTCAGTATTGCCTGGGCTATTCTGGGTCTTTTATTCTTCCAAATGAGTTTTAAGACTGTTTTTATTCTAGTACTGTGAAGAATGACCTTGGTATTTTGATGGGATATTGAATCTGTATAATACTTTTGGTAACATCCCAGACCTTTTAAACTTTGAGATAGGGTTTCACTAAGTTGCTGGGGGTCTTGCTAAATTGCTGAAGCTGGCCTCAAATTTGAGATCCTCCTGCCTTGGCCTCCCAAGCTGCTGAGATTACAGGTGTAGGTTACCCTCCTCCTTGCCACTAGGCCATTAATTAGAATTAAGTCACAAAATAACTTGGGTCTGATAATGTATTGGTTTGCTAGGGCTGAATGGCTGGGTGGCCTAATTGCATGAGGCCCTTCCTCAGGAGAGGAAGGATGGGCAGGTGAAGACAATGGTGTCCCCCACTTCCTTCCCCCCTGCTGTGGACATCAGCTGTATGCATAAGCAGGTTTCTAGCGACACACCAGGGCAGTGGCTTTAATATTATCTAATTACTAATGGAAAGACTTGCTTAAGATAAACCATTTTGACACAAAATTACTACTTTGGGTGGGCATCTTCTAATATGTAATTAATTTATAGTTAAGCAGTGGCAATCTTTCACATGTTTCAAACCAGATTGAACTGGGTTCAAATCCTGGTCCAGTTCCTTACTAGTTGTGTCGTCTTAGGTAGTAGCTCAACCTTCCTAAATATCAGTTTCAAGAACATCATCACCTTCACAGGGTTGCTACAAAGATCACAGGAAATTTGCATGAAGCCAGGCATGATGGCACATAACTGAAATTCAGCTTCTTGGGAGGCCGAGGCAGGCAGATCACAAGCTCAAGACCAGGTGGGCAACTTAACAAGACTCTGTCTCAAAATAAAATAATTTTTAAAAAAGGGCTGGGGATGCATTTCAAGGGTAAAGCATTTACTGTGTATTTACAAAGCCCTGGGTTCAATCCCTAGCAACACACACACATGCACACACACACATACGCACACACACACACCAATTTATATGTACTTAACATACCTTCAAATAACTTTTTGTATCTTAGCATGTAAAGTTACCTTGGAGTAATTTTCTTAACTAGTTTATCCTGGTAATAATTTTCTGGAGCTGATCTAATTTCTGAGTCAGAAGGTCTGAACAGTGCCTACATCATCTGCTCCTTAGCCATCTGCTCACCAGGCCTTCACTGACTTGTATGGATCTCCATACTTAGTACCCAAGAGTTATTGCTGAGGTGTCTCCTGCATACTGCACTTAGCCCCTTCAGATCCAGTGGCTTTTTACAAAACAGCACTCTCATGTCAAGTTTGGAGGGGGCATGGCTAGGGGTTGGAGGGGATCAGGGAGCCTTCCTGCTACATCTGGGCCTTACCTGGGCTCAACTCTCCTGCAAAAGCCTATTTTTAACCTGACCTACTAAAATGTATCACATGGTTATTTGACATGGAGTTCAAGCAGAGAACAGGGTTGCTTTGTTTTTAGGGTTGTCAGACCTACTTAGTGTCTTGCCACCTTTGAAGTACTGGCATTCAGAGCTCTAAAAATAATCTTTAAGAACTCTAAATTTGAGTTCTTTAATGACACATAAAGTTTTCAAGAGGGGCTGGGGTTGTGGCTCAGCGGTAGAGTGCTTGCCTAGCAGGCACTGGGTTCGATTCTCAACACCACATACAAATAAATAAAATAAAGGTCCATCAACAACTAAAAAATATTTTTTTTACTTGTACATTTTATATTGAAACCCATTAACAAAAATATTTACTGCAGAGCTTTCTTTTTCATTTACCTATGTGCCAACTCCAGCTTTCACAGTTTTGATTCTTTATTCATCAGCCATTGTCACTTGCAAAACCAAAGACAGGGCAGGGACCAATATTTCTGCACTGTGTTTGGTTTTCATTGTCAAACCTTGGCATAGAATGAATTGCAGATATAAAGATTCAGAAGGTGTGGCAACAGGAATAGTTTACAGTCATACTATATTACATTACAAAGAAAATCACACATTTAGCTATTTTAAAATGTTCTATGGTAACCACTATTACCTTAAAATTTAAATACTAGGTATATCCAAAGAACATAATTAGAATTCTTAGAAAACAATTGCTTAGAATTGGCAGACGCAGGAAGGAAAATATAGTTATTTTTTATTCTAAGAAAATACTATTTTTAGAGAAGCATAAAGTACATTCTAATAGGTGATAGTTAATTTAATAAGATTAACTAAGATACAACTAATACTAAACATCTAAGTGTAGATGAACATAAATGCTGTTTCTAAAATAACTAAAATGGCCAATGTAGGGCATTTTAGCTTTTAGATGATGGTTACATTTGTATTTTTTAAAATTTATTTATTTATTTTTAGTATGGTGAAAGATCTATGTGCTTTGGGGTTATACAAGGTAAAATGAAAGATCCAAACTGCAGGGGCTGAGATAAATCTTGAATATTGCAAATAGCCAACTAGCTACTTAGGAATAACATCCAAGTAAGAAATTATAATGACTCTTATTTTGAATGACCCCTGTTTATTTTGAGAAAAGATCAATTTTCAAAATGATTAAAGCTTTTATAGCTCTGTCTCTTGCTTTCAGACATGGTTCATGGAAAAAAAGATTGGTGAATCACTTAGGATGTTCTCAGTGGCTACCATTTGCAGACATCTTGAAAAATTACAGAACCATCTCCTGTGCCCTGTAAAAATCCCAGTGAGGTTTTATAAATGCAAAGTCCATAAAAACATTGGAAGAGTTCATAATTTAGAATATTTTTACAGATGTCAATCAAAGAAAGCCATGGTCATGGAACAGATACTCTCTAAAAATGTAGGACTAGGAAGAGCCAATTAATAAGAGAAGGGTGATTCCAAATTCTCTTACGTTTTATAATTTCTTTTGGGCCTGGGCACACCCATCTGTTTATCTCGCTCCCTGAATACCTGTTGACCTATCTTGCATTTTGAACATCGCACTGGACAATAATTAGGCATTGTATACCATCCACTGACCAGGAAACACCTGAAAAAGCAAGTCCCACGGAGCTCTGAGCCTAGAAAGAGAAGGTTTCTGCACCGCATGGTCTGATGGGATTACTAACCAGCCTCCGAATATCCCGCTCCGACTCCCACTTGATCTTGGAGATGGCTTCTTGGTGGGACTGATGCTCACTCCTGAGGTCCCCAGCCTTGATTTTATCCGCTTGGATCATATTGCTCAGAGCCTCGTCCACCTGCTTAAAAAAGATTTCAAGAAACACTTGTATTTGGGAATTCTTCATGTCCTGTGAAGTTGAATCAAAAACAGAATCAGGTAAAATTACTCATCTAAGTTATCTTCTGTCTGAATATTTAAAAATCCCAAAAATAAAGCCCACAAAAACGAGAGAACATATTAAAAGTGAAATAACTAAGTTTTGCTCATCACCAATCTCAGTAGGAAGTGAGTGTATGGAGGAGCAATGTGCTGCACGGTAATATCAGCAGTAAGATTGCAGCTGATAGAACTTCTAGACTGTTGTTCTTGTCCATAATGCCGAATTCCAAGATCTTGACTACCACCATTTACTAAAGAAAAGTTTAACAATAATTACATTAAAAATTCAGATTTGTTCTTATATTCCAGAATTTCACATTTACAATGATGATATTTTGCTTGGGCCATAGGGCAAGTATTCATTTTAAAACTAAGCTGTTGAAGTTGGATGCAGAGGTGCATACCAGTAATTGCGGAGGCTCTGGAGGTTGAGGCAGAAGGATTGCAAGTTCGAGGCCAGTCTCAGCAACTTATAGGGCCCTAAGCAACTTAGGGAGACTCTGTCTCAAACAAAACAAAAAACGAAGTTATTCAAACCTTTGAATCAATGTTCAGGACCTCAGGACCCCTCTAAACTCTTACCTTATTAATGATTTCTTTATAAAAATAGGAAAGAAAAAAAATACTTTCCTTCACACTTGTCTTCAGCACAAAAATTTCCCAGTCTTCACCCCGTGATTGACGTGAGCTTTTATGTACCTCACTGTGCAAGCCTGGCCCTTCTCCGCTGGTTTCTTTCTATACCCCATCCTCCTCCTCTGCCTCCCCTTCCCCCCCCCCCCCGTGGTGTTCTGAATCTCAAATTCCTGAATCCAGAGGCATCCGGTGTCCAGGTTCCTCTGCTCCGACCTAGTTGGCACTCTGAAGCCAGGAAACGCTCCTGGGAGGTGATGAGGACCATAACCAGAGGAGAAAGAGCCCCGGGACCTAGAGTGGACCGCGCCGTTGTCATCAGGTCCCTCGCAGTTTGCAGAAAGCATCATCCCTGCGGCAAAGGCTTCCATCCTCAACCCACGCGCACCCCTTAGTGTCACATTTTAAATCGTAAAATAAACGAAGATCAGATTACGGAGAATTCACAGAATCAGACCGAACCCGCACGCCAGGGTCCGGACCGCGACCTGTCACTGGCCCCGGCTCCTGCTCCCCGGCTCCGGCTCCTGCTCCCCGAGCCCCGGCCCCCGCTCCCCGCGCCCGCGCAGCGCCCCGCACCTTTGCAGCGCCGACTCGCGCGGGAGGCGCCGTCGCCATGGTGACGCGAGGCCGCGCGGGCGAGCGGTGAGTGGGGTCGGCGGGCCGCTGGCCCGGGGTCGCGGCGGGGTGGCGGGCATCGTCTCGGGGCTGCCCGGGCCGGGCCGGTGGCCTCTGCGCGGCCCCCGGGCTCCGCGCCCCTCGCCCCGCGCGGCCGTGGCCACCCGCACCCCGCAGCCGCGGCCCCTCGCGCAGGACCCCTGGTTGGCGGCGGGGCTGCCGCGCCGCATCCCGCGGGCCTGGGTCAGCGCCTGGGCGCTCAGAGCGGGGCGCGCGGCCTCCTGGAGCCGCGGCTCGGGGTCCGGGGAGACCACGACGGCGACTTTTTCTATTTCTTTTTTTAAAGAAAGAATTCAGTTGTCTTGAACGACCCTTCGGGGTCTACCCGCGTCACAACTTCAGACCGCCCGTCGCCTCCTACCCCTTGTTTTTGCCCCGGATTCCTCCCTCCACTCCGCAGCCCCTCTCCGGGGAGGCGCGCCGGGACCTCTCCACCCGGCTGGTGTGGAAGTCCGTCCTCTTCTCCCTCCATCGTCCTTGGCTTTCCGTCCCGTGTCTGCGGTCGCTGCTCGTGTACTGGAGTCTTCCCCAGAGACTGTGAAGGCCTGACCTCTGTGATTTCCTATTGTGGGGCCTCAGAAGTCTCAAAAGGCTGCAGAGCGTGTAGGTGGAAGGAAAAGGTGCTGCAACTGCTGCCCCCCAGGCAGTCATTGAGGCCCAGCGTAGTTGCCTCATTTCAGAAAAGTTGCCTCATTAATAATCAGGGTTAAGATTTGCCCTTCTGCCTTTGTAGTTCCTTCTCTCTATCCCCTCCAATGCTCATATTCTCTATGAAACCTGTTACATGTAGCAGGGTTGCAATTCTGTTACATATTATTTCTTGGGTGGACAAAGAAATTTACTTTTGTCTATTAATCCTCTAGTTTCTTATTCAGTATTTGGACAGAAAGAATTTAAATGTCCAATTGGTTTTAAAGTTTAGCTCAATCTACAATTGATTTCTTCAACTGGTGTTTAATTTCTTAGGTTCAAATGCTTAGGTTCTTAGATAACGTCTCTGATTCTCCTTGAGATGGTGCTCTGGGTATATATATGGGTGCTGGTGATGGCTCATGAAACCAATTTTGGAGAAGTGGCAGCCCTCTGCCGTCTCTGGGGCCTCTCTCTTGGTCAGTTGGTGTTTCTTGCCTTGATGGTGCTCTTGGTTAGATACAACCTGTGTTCCTTGGTGGCTCTCAGGCTGCACCAAGCTACTGCTGTGACTCCCTTCAGCCCTGGTTGGAGTGTTTTCTACACAGCCTTCCCTCAAACATTTTGGTCTCAGGACTCCACTATACTCTTTTTTTTTTTTTTTTTAAGAGAGAGTGAGAGAGGAGAGAGAGTGAGAGAGAGAGAGAGAGAGAGAGAGAATTTTTTAATACTTATACTTTTATTATTTTTTTTTAGTTCTCGGCGGACACAACATCTTTGTTGGTATGTGGTGCTGAGGATCGAACCCGGGCTGCACACGTGCCAGGCGAGCGCGCTACCGCTTGAGCCACATCCCCAGCCCACAAAAAATGACTTCTAAAAAATTAACAAGAAAGTGGCATTGTTTTACACAAGTGCAGATGTCTTAAATTCCTGGTCTCATGGAGCACAGGGATTTCTTTTTGCTTCTCTAGTCATTTGTTGCAATATGTTGCTTTTGTTGAAATATATAAGGAAAATTCCTTTTCATATGGTATAGTTGGAGAAAGGAATATTTAAATAGTATTTTCAGATAATTGTGCATGTTCTTCATTTGATTGCACAGAAACTTGAAAAGTGGTAGTTTATTAAAGCTAGTTGCAATGTGGAATCTGAAGCTCTAGCAATGAGATTTTCATACTGTGTTTGATTAAAACCTATTTCTCTGTCTTATCTTTGTGTTTTAAGCCATGAGGTCTGGCTATGATGCCTGGGCTCATAAGACCCTCCTGCATCAGCCTCCCTAGTAGTTGGGACTATAGGTGTGCACCACCATTCCTGGCTTGTCTTATGCTGGATCTTTTACATGTTCCTGATTTTGTGACATCATGGAAGATGGTGAAGAGTAAATCAGATTTGATAAAATAATGGTTCACTTAGTCATATCAGTTTTCCAAGTGTTAGCATATGTCATGCTGTAATATTTTTAAAAAACCACTTTCATTAGTATCACCACTAATCACAGAACAGTACTGGGGAACTGTTATGGTCACATTAGCCAATGCATAGCCAATACAAGTTTTTTTTTGTATTAGTTGATGTTTTCCAGAACCAATACAGTGTGTGTGTGTGTGTGTGTGTGTGTGTGTTTTGAATAAATAAAAAAAGATTTATTAATCCCCAAATCAGAAATTTGAAATGCTTCAAAATCCAGTTAAGCCTATGCAAATATTTCAAAATACAAAAAAAAAAAAAAAAAAAAAGAAGAAGAAGAAGAAAAGAAAAGAAAAAAAAAAGGGACATACTTCTGGTCTTAAGGGGTTGACCATAGACTGCAGTGGGTTGAGGGTTGTCCCTGGTCCAGTGGTCTTGAATCCCTGGGGATCCCAAGGCATTTTCAGGAAGTCTACCAGTCCAACTTTTTTCCTAAGAAGTGTTCACCAGTGAGACATTTCCAGCCTTTGCACATCACTCACGTGTGTATGTGGCTCTCCGAGGGTGATGGATGATCACAGCACCGCCTGTCTCGGCCGCATTTTCTAATTGATTAAATAAGTGAATAAATAAATACTGATGGATTTGGAATCTCTATTCCTTATCATTACCATTTTTTTTGTTTAGGTATTTTTGGAGTTAATGGAGCCAGAAGGACACTTAGAGTCAGAGAGTTCAGAAAAATCTGTCTTCTCACAGCCAGAAGAAGATGAAGAATCCCAACAATCAAAGGCAGCGAGCCGTGAGAACCCTCTCCTGCGGCCTCTTCTCACAGGGGACATAGAAGGCTTGCGTAGGATTTTTGAGGACCCTGAAGATCCTCATCATGACCATGCCATGGAGCTCCTCTTGGAAGAAGACATCATTGGGAGAAATCTGTTGTACGCAGCTTGCATGGCTGGGCAAAATGACGTCATTAGAGCCTTGGCAAAGTATGGTGTGAATCTGAATGAGAAAACCACTGGAGGTATTTTGTCTTTTCTCTCTCGTCAGTATTCCTTATGACTACCTAAAGATGCCAGGTACTGTCTTTAAGGTTAGATAATTTCGATGGGCCTGATGTATACTTTACATATATGCATGCACATATGTGAACAAGTGTATGGTGTATGCCTGTAAATATATCAGTGTTGATATTGTGTTGCATAGTATTTTAAGAACACAGACTTCACTATTTATTATCTCTGTGGCTTAGCAAATTACCTAAGCTTTTTCATTTCTATTTCTTCATCTCAGAAATGAGGATAATAGTTATATTTTTCTTATAGGGTGTTCTGAGGATTTAACTTAGCTAATAAATACAAAAATATCACTGTGCGTGGCACATAGTGAAATGATATATTGTAAATGCCCAATAGTATTACTGTTTTCTCTTTGAAATTTTATTAACTTTTAGCAGTCATTATTGGATTATCTCTTTTAATTCAGTAATTTTTTTTCTGATAACAAATATGATACATGATCTTGGTGGAAAATGAAAGAAAACAATCATCTCCAGTGAATAAGGATTATATATTCTCTCCCCACTCACATGGAACATTGAAAAAACTGATCATATATTGAGTCATAAGGGACATCTCAGCAGTATCACAAAATCTATAGCATGCAGTCTGTGGTCTCTGGCCATCACAAAATAAACTTAGAAAATGTAACAAAAGATAACCATAATTTTGGAAACAAACACTTTAAATAACCTGTTGGTCACGGAAGATATCATGGAAATTAAAAAATCTTTAAGTGACAATAGGATCACCATGTATTAAAATTCTAGTTGAATGCATATATTAAACTGTAGGAAACAGTTAAGATCAATAAGAAAAGCATTTAACTCAAGAAGTTAGAAGGAAAAAAAAAAAAAAAAAACAACCCTGAGGGCCAGGGAGGGGCTCAGTGGTGGATCACTGGCCTGGCATACAGAGCCCCTGGGCCCAGTCCCCTGCACGGTGATGATGACACAAAGACCAAGTGAGTAACCAAAGGAAATGAAAGGAACAAAGCAGTAGGGGGAATAATAACACTGGAAATAAGGAGTCAAAATCTGGCTTGGTGATAATATCGATCAAGCAAGATAGAGAGAACACAATTTGTATTTGGAATTGAAAACATGGAATATGAACAGATAAAAGCCTAAGATTAAAATGTAAGGGTCCGGCGAAACGTCGGAGAAGGAAAGACCACACGAGACTAGCTTCATGCAATGGCAAGGGGGATTTTTATTAGGGATCCGTTCCAACGCGTTGGGACTCTGTGCTCACTCAAGAAGGGAGAGCAGCCCAGAGCCCAGAGCAGAGGTCAAGCAGAGCTTAAGTACACTTTTTGGAGAGGGTGGGGGGCTTTGCATACATCAGAACAAATCATCATGAGGCGCGGGGAAATTGAACAACAATTCTGATACATGATTAGTCCATTCATTGGAGGGAACAGTTTGGGCAGGGATAATTGGTCACTTCTAAGTGGGGTACACATTCAAACTGATTGGTTCTGGGGCCTGGATGCCTACGTGCCATGTTACCTGGAGCCCTTAGCTATTAAACAACCAGGGAATCAATGGAGATATTTACTGAGCAGCTCCCGCATTGTCCTAACAACTTACAGGTTCCGGGGATAGCAGAGGAATTGTAACAATAGGCTTTTACCTTTTAGCCCAGGCCTTGTAATCTAGAAGCTTTACAATGCCCTAGTCTTTTACACTTTAACTCAGACTTTTGCAGCTTAGAATCAGCTTAGAAATTTTACCTTTACAAAAAAAATAATTAGAAACTATCATAACCAACTTTGTGACAATGCACTTGAAAACTTGGATGAAATGGATATATTTCCAAAAACATAAATTATCAAAATTGATTCAAGGAAAAAATAGAATTATTGACTAGATCATTGGTTATTAAAGAAATTGAGTAAGCAATCCAAATCTGTCTCTTTTGCCCTTATGTCACCACCAAATTCCAAATGTAAAGGTAAGATTTACTAATTTTTTTTTGTACCAGGGATTGAACCCAGGGGTCTTAATCACTGAGCCAGATCCCCAGCCCTTTTTAACATTTTATTTTGAGACAGGGTCTTGCTAAGTTGCTTAGGGCCTCGATAATTACTGAGGCTGGCTTTGAACTTGCATACTCCTGGCTCAGCCTCCTGAGCTGTGGGATGACAGGTGTATGTTACCATGTGTGGCTTATTTAAACCTTGTGGTTTTGTGTAGTGATAAGGTTTGAGTCCTCTTTCTTGTCATTTGGATGTTTTCCCTGTCAGTGAGCTTTATATTTTCACTTGTTTTCATGATGGGATGGAACGCTCCTTAAGAATTTCTTATAAGGCCAGTTTAGTGGTGATGAATTCTTTCAATTTCTGCTCCTCTTATAAAGATCTTCTTTTTCGTTTCTGAAGGAAAGCTTTTCTGGGTATGGAATTCTTGGCTGGCAGCTTTTCTTCTTTCAGGGCTCTGAATATATCATTAGTCTAACGGGAATTCCCTTGTAAGTGACTGTTTTCTCTTTCTGACTTTAGCTTTTAACAGCTTAATTATCATGTGCCCTGAAGAGGGCCTTTTGTTAATGGGGGTTTCTTTGCTTCATGAATCTGGATGTCCCTTTCCATCTGTCTTGGGAAATGTTAAACTACTCCTTCTTTCTTTTTCAGCTACCATTTCTTTACGTGTACTTTTTATGCCTTTCTTTGTCTCTCCTGCCTTAGGAGCCACCATCATGTGATTGGTTTCTTTATTGGTATCTCATAGATTCTGTGAGCTTTCCTCACTCTTTTTCGTTCTTTATTCCTTCTTCTATATTTTTCATCAAAATACTTGACTTCAAGTTCAGAAATTATTTCTGCTTCATCTGATCTGTTTTTTTGGCTTTCAGTTGTATATATATATTTTTTTCATTTCATTCATTGACTATCCCAGATGCAAAATGTCTGCTTGGTTCTTTTTTATATTTATCTTTTTGTTGAACTTTTAATTCAGATCATGAGTTTCTTTCTGATTTTATTGAATTTTTTGTCTGTATGATCTTATATTTTCTGAACTTCCTTAAGATTATTATTTTGAATTCCCTCTTGGGCACTTTATAAATTTCCTTTTCTTTGGAGTCTGTTGCTGGAGAATTAGTATGTCCTTGCCGGTGGTACTTTCCTTGCTTTTCCGTGTTTCTTCTGTCTCTCACAGTGGTATCTACACATCTAGTGCAATAATTTCTTTTTCCAGTTGAATGGATGATTTTGTCTTTTCCCCCATAGAGAGAGGCCTTTTCTTGTGAACAGAGGGTAGGGTGTATTAGCTTTGATTGTGGATGGACCCATGGCATGGATTTGTTCAGCTGCAGTCCTGGTAGTGATGTCTGCGGTAGCATCAGTGGCCTGTGCTGTGTTTGTAACCAGGGTGGTATGACACTGTATTTTGTGGAGGGAGATTTGGTACGGGGCTGGCTGCTGGGCCATTTGTGGGTGTTTGCAAGTGCCATGGGCTGTTGGTGTGCTGCTGTCCACCTTGCTGCCAGGCTGGGTTTGGAGATGCAGGGCCACTGCAGTTTAGCTAACCTGTTTGGCTAACTGATGGACTATTCTTGTATGCACAGGTGCTGCACCTTGGCTGGCTGTGTTGACAGGCTCCGTGGTGTGACAGGGCTGACTTTTGGCTGGCTGTTACATTGGGTGTGGGTGCACATGGGCCACCAGCCATGTTAGTTTCACCTTTGTGAAAATCTGCCAATTCTCTGGGGTTGGGGTATAATATGGGTTTGAAAACCCGGGTCTTGGTCTTTCTCCCAGGCCTGTGCTTTGGCCGGGTCATGGTGCTGTGGCTATGTACACGGGAGAATGACAGCCAAGTCTTGGGAATGGAGGTACACTGTGGACACTAACCTCTAGGACAGGGTATCCTCTACAAGTAGGTTGAGTTTCAGGATGGTGCCAACCATAGCAGCTTAGCTCATGCAGGGTGTCGGGGGCATTTACAATGTGGGCTCCCTTTGTGGCAATACATCCATGTGAACTCTGGGAAGTTCTCCAAACTGTATTTGGGACCTGTGGGGGCTGATGAGTCTCCTGTGTGATCATCTGCCACAGCAACAGGGACTGTTGGGGGTCTCTAGCTTGAAGTCCATCTTGGCCAAGTCAATACAGAATTCATACAGGAGAGGAGAGACGGGGTGTCTTGCTCTCCTCTCTATGGTGTTCCATTAGGTTTTGCATTCCACGGGGATCCTGCCACTTCCTAGCTATTCTCTAGTGAACTTCCTCAATCCCTCTGGCCAGAATATACATGTTTATCTTTGTTGTGGTATTTTTTGTGGCGGTGGATGAGTGGTAGGCTATTCTGTTCAGCCATCCTGCTAATATCACTCTCCATTTTTTTCTATTTATGAACATAACGTTCATTATTTGTTTAATTTTTATGTCACTTTGAAGTGCTACTCAGCAAGTTCTGAAGATTCTAAGAAAAATATTTCAAGGGAAAGAAATTAAAATTGAGAACATTTGTACTATTATAGTTTCTGTGAATTAAGGAAAGACTGTGGTTATTCAGGGGTAGCTGTGGAATACACTCAACCAGAATCTAGAATGCTAGAGCTCTGTTGGGGCGTAAGAAACCACCCGCCAGAATTAAAAGACTTTGGGGTGAAGACTGCAGTGTATGGGTCTCTGTAAAGTGAGAAGATATGTGCTGTTTATTTGTGGGTGATACTCAGAAATGAAAGAAGGAAACTCATTTTTAAGATTAGCGATGAATCATGTTTGCATTCAGGATATCCTTTCCTTTAGATATTAATTTTGGAGAGTTGGATGTTTTGATCCAGAGAGAGGAGTATGAAACTGTTTTTGGTCTCAGCTCTGTGCATTGCTGGCTTTCAGCCTATTTGGAAGTGGCTTGTTTTGTGACTGAGCCGAGGACAGGCCCTCGAATCACTCAGTTCATTGACCATGGAGCTCTGTCTGGTCCTGGCGAGGCTTTGGTCACCAAATCCGACTGTACTTAAACAGGCGTAATCCGAACCCGTTGCCATTTGGTGAGTTTGTGGTTGGGCAAGAAACAGAAATGTAAACAAATGACGACATATGGTAGGGTAAGGGCCAGCGGTATCTCAGGGCCGAGATTAGCCAGCTTTACCTGGGAGCCTTGGGAACGTTCAGGGAAGGTTTCACAGAGGGGAAATGTTTATGTTGAATCTTGAAGAAGGTCTAAGAGTTTACCTAACAGTGAAGGAGAGGGGAGGGATGGGGAAGGGCAAGCAGCAGTGATTGCATGATCAGGTACTAGCGTTCCAGTATTTCTGCTCTTCTGGAATGCTCACCTACCATTTTTAAAAATATTTACTTTTTTTAGTTGTAGTTGGAAAGAATACCTTTATTTTATTTTTTATTTATTTTCATGTGGTGCTGAGGATTGAACCCAGGGCCTCACACATGCTAGGGGAGCGCTCTGCCGCTGAGCCATAACCCCAGCCCCTCGCCTACCATTTTAAGAAACCAAAACAGTGGTCTTTAAGAAAACAGATATGATGGTATTATTTGTTGTTTTTCAAATTTATTGATTGATTTATTTCAATTGTCAGATAAAATATATATATTTATCATGTACAACATGGGTGTTGAAGTATGTATACACGGAGGAATGGTTAAGTCTAGTTAATTGACATTTGTATTAACTCACATTGTGTATTAGTCCATTTTCCATTGCTGTAACAAAATACCAGAGGTTGGGTAATTTATAAAGAGAAGAGTTTATTTAGCTCTTTTAGTTTTGGAGGCTCAATGACGTGGTGCCAGCATTGGCTCAGCATGGCCCGAACCATTCAGCTCATGGAAGACTTCCAACTTTAGACAGACATCATGCTGGATGGCATCATGGTGGGAGCATGTATGAGAGGGAGAGACCACAAGGTGAGACTGGAAGGCAGAGTAGGGGCCTGGCCTGATCTTTTTGTACAACCCTCTCATGAGAACGAATTCAGAGTCTTGTGGAGGTCTCTTAGTCCTTTCCAACAACAGCACTGGCAGTGGCCCAACCAGCACCCACTAGGTTCTTCCTCTTAAAGGTCCTACCACCTCTTAGATCAACACATGGGGACCACGCTTCCACCACACGAACCCTTGGGGAAACTCAAGACTGTATTCACAGTTATCATTTTTTGCTGTGACAATGGCATTTTATTTATTTTATTTGATTTTTTTTTTTTTTTTTTTTTTTTTTTTTTTTAGTTTTAGGTGGACACAATACCTTTGTTTTTATGTTGTGCTGAGCTCAGCTCAAACCCAGTGCCTCACACATGCTAGGTGAGCACTCTACCACTGAGCCACAGCCCCAACCTGACAATGGCATTTTAAAAATAAGAGATTTCAATCATTTATGGGTTGAGAACAGTATCAGTGATTTAATTAGTCAATGTTTACAGAAAGCAAGCTGAGGTCTACAAAATTAGATGGTCCATGTTGTGATGCTGCAAAATTGGTTATAAAAAATTTAATGTGAATCCTACAGTTTTGAAATTGGTTGAGAAGATGTTATGGAATTTTCTTTTGTATGTGAAGAAAGTAAAAATGATAAATATAAACCTGTAATTTTTGGTGGGAGAGAGCTTACTCTCAAAAATAAGAAGGTTTTAGCACTAACTGAAATGCAGAAAGCTGTTCAAAGAGACACATTTCTGTTTTCAAGTTGGTGATGAGATAACTTTAAGATAATTTGAAGGAAAGTGTTTGGTCTTAGTATTAACAACCTTCTCATTATACTTATTGAGTCATAAAAATTTCGGTGGCTGAAAAATTTTGTATAAAAATATCCTGGTGATACTACTGACATACTTGAAAAAAAGATCCACCAATGTTTCATTTATAATTGCCATGGTTAAACATTTTATTCACTTTACAGTGTGTTTGTTTCATTAAACCTTCATTTTATTATTAATTTTATCTGATGATTTATAATGCTAACAGAATGACTGTATTAGTTATGCTAATTAGAAGAGCATTCCAAGCCCAGTTTTGTAAAATATTGGCGTTAATACTATGCAAACATAAAATGAACATTCATTTTATTCTACTACTGTAATTACTGTTCCAGGCAGAAGAACAGCATTGTGAGGTCCTGGCAGTGAGCAGCAGCGTGGTTGGGGGAATTCACACAGTCTGTACTGCTGGAGGTAGGCAGGCTGTGAGATGGGAACTAAACAGGTGAATCGTCTGCTGCATGGCCCGCTCCTAGCTCCTGATTGTTCTGGATTTGATCTCCTCCTTGGGAGCTCATGACTTTATATATGAAAGTGCTCATCCGCTCTGGGCTTCCCTTTCCTCCTTTGCAGCTGAGAACACTGGTACCCAACGCCCAGGCCACAGGATCAGAATGAGTTTAAAGGAGAGCAATCTCTGCACAGGGGAGAAGTTCCCTGCTCCTCTCTGGTCTTTTGCTCTACCATGAACTGCCTCTCAATTGACTCTGCTTTCCAGTAATCTTCCACAAAGAGGTTTTTCTCCTCCCAGACTCAGTCCGAATGCTTCCCAGGTCCAGCGTGGCCCCTTGCTTCCTGTGGGGGTTCCCAGCATCCCCCTCCTGGAATGCAGCACTCATCGCTGATGTTACCAGAGAACTTCAGGAAAACTGCTTTCTTATCTGGATGTTTTCTTAAATAATCTCCATTAGATGTTTTCTGTCTCTTGGGAAAGTGATGAGGTTAGTGCCCTGTGAGGATCTGTGTGTTTCTTTCTAGAAAACAGACCATTCCAAGAAGGGATAAAACATGTAAAAGTTGCAAATCCTTGTAAAATCATTTGCCACTTCACCTATTTAATTCAAGTCTCTCACAACCTGCCTACCACCTGGTAAAAGTCTCTGTTTAGAAATCTTGCTTGATTTTTTTTTTTTTTTGTACCAGGGATTGAACTCAGGGGCACTTGACCACAGAGCCATATCCCCAGCCCCATTTTGTATTTTATTTAGATATGAGTCTCACTGAGTTGCTTAGCGCCTCACTTTTGCTGAGGCTGGCTTTGAACTCGTGATCCTCTTGTCTCAGCCTCCTGAGCCACTGGGATTATAGGCGTGCACCACCACGCCCAGCATTTGATTTTTTTAAAAACTATGTTAAAAAATAGAAAATACCCCCATCCCACCCTTATAGGGTCGCAGGTGAACTTAAGAGTGTTCTGATTAGATGTCAGCACTGGGCTATGACTTCAGCCCAGAGGGACTCGATGTGGGGAGAATATTTCCCCATTTGGAACGGCCTCAGCCGTGTTAGCAGTGTCTGGCCTGTACAGAAGGTCTTTCTCCCCCAGCAGTCCAGGGGCCCGAACCATTCAGCTGATGGAAGACTCCCAACTTTAGGCAGGAGGCAGTAATAATGGTGATATCTGGGTAGTTCTTGCACCTGCCCCTTTTAGAAGGTGCTGTGGAGAGATGTGTTCCTCCAATTTTATTTGTTGAAAACTTAATGATCAACAATGTTGGGAGGCGGGCCCTTTGGGGAGGTGTTTGGGTCACAAGGAGCCGTCGTGAGTGGATTAGTGACACTGTACCAAGGTGCGTGGGAGTGGAGTCACTCTTCTTGCTCTTCTGCCTCCTACACTGTGAGGGACCAGCAAGAAAGCCTGCATCTGAATGCTAGGCCCTGATGGTGGACTTCTCAGACCCACTGGGAGGAAACACCTTCCGTTCATTATAAATGACCAGTGTGTGGCATTGTGTGACAGACTAAGACAGGAATAAAGACTTAATAGAATTCTTGGGTGAGTTTCTGGTAGTATTTTAATCTTTCTCACTTGATATTAAAAAAAAATGTTGTGCCAAAAAGTGGAGGTGATTCCTATTTTGGCTGATATTCGTGTAGTTCATTTCATCTCCTTTGGATTTCCTTTGGATTTCTTATAAACTGTTATCCTTTCTGGTTATGACAGTTCATCACTTGGTCTAAAATAGTCCCATGAGTATGGGAATGTGGCAAATCAGGAGTCAAGAAACTTCCAAAACCGGAGGCAAATATTTGGGTGCTGTTTCCTGCCCCTTATAAACCTTCCATCGACAATAGCCTCAGGTTTTAATCTTGCTTTGGTTAGTGTGGCCCTGGGGAAGGTAGGGACTCTTTGACTTTGGCTTTGTCCTGGGCCCTTTGATGGGCTGATACTACCTACCTCACAGTGTTATGGATTAAGTGAAAGAAGAGTGACTGGCACTCAATAGAGTCAACACATGGTTCATCCTGCGGCTTAGTTCTTCTTGTGGTGTATAGTATGTAGTCAAGGGAGTTGTGTGTCCTTATCTAGGTCAATGTAATGGATTGTTGTGCTTTCGTGTTGCTTCAGCCTTCACTGTGAACCTACGTTTAACTTTCTGGCACCAGAAGCAGGGTTCATTCACTTTCCACACCAGCTCCACATCCAAATGGCTCGAGCTGGAGGCCGGAGTAAGAACTGAGATGCGTCTCTCCTGTCTAGCACAGTGGCTCCCCACTCTCACTGTGTCTTTTAAGTGAACCGCCCAGCATTTGCCCACAAATGTGAAGTTTCGTCCCGTGTCCCTATATACTCTCTCTCGGCCTCTTTATTCCTGCCTTGCGTGACTTGGGCACAGAGGGCTGTCCTCTGACTCATCACACCCTTCTTGCCAGAGCCTGAGAGTCAGAGTCCTGAACACGCGCCCCGACGCGGTGGTGCGTTGATCTTGCTCCTTCCATCTGAGGAACCTGGGCTTCCCTGGAGGGGTTTTCCTGGGGCCTCTGAGGAAGACGCGAGGTCAGGGTCCTAGTGCCAGAGTGCTGGTCAGGCAGGCATAGGCTGAAGCTCACACAGAGCCACAGGACAAATGCCAGTGTAAACACGCTTCAGGTGTGAGGGACCCTGGGTCATGGACTGGTCACGGCTTTAGGCTGTCCACCAGGGAAAGCAGTGTCCTGTGAAAGGCACACCAGCCTTCTGTTCCACGTCATTTCCTGCTGGGGCCTGGTTGCCAGTTGCTCTGCTGCTGGGGGCTCTCAAAACAGTTAAAACAGTGAACTTTGATTTTCAAAAACAAACAGTCTGAAAAAGTCGTAAGGAAGCACCCCCTTTACAATTCATTCCTCCTGGTGGTCACCTCAGTAGGACTTAAGAAATCACTTTCTAGGGCTGGGGATGTGGCTCAAGCGGTAGCGCGCTCGCCTGGCATGCGTGCAGCCTGGGTTCGATCCTCAGCACCACATACCAACAAAGATGTTGTGTCCGCCGAGAACTAAAAAATAAATATTAAAATTCTCTCTCTCTAAAAAAAATTCTCTTTCTCTGTCTCTCACTCTTTTTTTTTTAAAAAAAGAAATCACTTTCTAATTTAGTAAGTCATAATTTTAGCTTTAATACAAATTATTTATTTCTAAACCAAAGCACACACAGTTGTGGCAATTTGTGTGACGCTGTTATCAGTAGTGCTAGAGTACTTTGAATTCTATGAAAATTCCTTAACTTAGGAGATTCAGTTCTTCCAAATAGACAATTACTGGGGAAGTTATCTTCTTCAGACGCTGTGTCAGAGCTCAGGCCTCAGGCTGCCTGTGTCAGTGCCTTGTGTCCATCGTTTACGGGTTGTGTCCCTCTGACAAGTCTCTTAACTTCTCTGGACTTTAGTTTCCTTATCTGTAAGAAGAGAATTATAATAATTCTGACACCATCAAATTTTTATGAAATTAAATGAGTTCACCATATGTAAAGTACTTAGTACCTGGCCCATAGTAATTGTTTAATACTTGTGATTATGATATTCTACTGCAAAAAAGAATAGCCTAAAATATACAGATGTGCTTTGACTTATGATGGGGTCATGACCAATAGACTTATTGTAAAATACCATATAAGGAGAAGGCGTATACATATCCGACCTATTACAGCTCATCAACACTGTACACTAGAGAGTGCCTGGTTGCAGGCTGCCTGGGAGCTGGGGCTCACTGTTGCTTTCCAGCATCACATGAGTATTGGATGCCCATTGCTAGCCTTGGGAAAGATCATAGATCAAAATTCCAAGTATGGTTTCCACTGAACAATACAGCTTTCCCGCCATCTTAAAGTCAAAACATCGTGTCAAACCATCCTATGTTGGGGACTTGTCCATAGTCTGTTTGACCTGACCATCTTCATTCTGTCTGACAGGGTACACACTGCTACACTGTGCTGCAGCCTGGGGTCGTCTGGAAACTTTGAAAGCACTAGTGGAGCTGGATGTTGACATAGAAGCTTTAAACTACAACGACGAAAGAGCTCGGGACGTTGCCGCTCGGTATTCCCAGACTGAGTGTGTTGAGTTTCTGGACCTGGCAGGTGAGGAAGCTCCACAGTGGAAACGGATTGATCTGATGGACGGGGACAGTTAGCATCTTCACCCTCCATCTAGATGTTTTATTGTAGGTACCTCCACAGTAACTTTTGGCAATAACATGAAATCTTCTTTTCTGTTTCACTATTGGCCTAACCTATTGCACTTAGTAGGAGCTGTATGTATTGGAAATTGTGAACTTACCAGCTGATAACGATTTAACAACTTATTTTTTATAAGCCTATGCATACAACATGTTCAAGGCTGTTTTCTTACTCAGGCAAAGTAAATGATTCCTTAATTGTTTAAAAATTAGCATATTTTAGTAATATGTTCAATTTCCCAGATAAAAAATTTTATAATTAAGAAAATATTTGTTTGGGTAAAGTTGATCTATGGTGTTAGTAATCAGAATAGTAGTTACCCTGAGGGCATGGAGGATTTCTGGGATGTAGTGTCTTTTTCTTAATTTGGATGCAGGTTCTGAAAATTTATTGAGCTGTATACTTATAATTTGTCACTTTTTTGTTTGCATATTGCAGACTTCAATACGAAGTTCAGAAAGCTACGTGCTATGGCCATATAGATAGAGCTGAAAGAAGTTTTAGGAAAATATGCCCGCATAACTTCGTATGTGTGCAAACATTGGCTTAAAAACCCAGTACTTATGGAACTCACAGCATGCATTTTGCCCTGCATTCAGGTTTTTAGCAAGCATTTATTCAATGCCCACTATTCCATATGCCAGTCTTCTTGTGGGTACAACTGGTTCCCGCCTCTGGATATTTGTTGGATAAACACAGCCAACGGTTACGTAACTACAGCAGGAAGATCATGATGAAGGCAGAGCAGGTAGTCCGTGCCATGGGGCCGTCGGAGAGGATGAGGTCAACCTATTGGGGCTGAGCTGGGCCTTGGGGGATGGGTGGGATTTGAAGGCACAATAAAAGGGAAGGAGCATGAGCAAAGACGACTCGGAATGAAGGTGGTATGTGGGGGTCAGGGGGAAGGTCGCTTTACTGGAGCAGCAGGTCATGGTTGGCACAGGTAGGCTGTAGCCCAGGTAGAATAATGGAAGGGTTAACTACATGGCCTCTGGTGTCTCCACCCGAAACCTCTGTGACCTTGGACAGTTACTTCAGTTCTCTATACCTCAGTTTCCCTTTCTGAAAAAGGGGCAATGGCAGTGTTTTCTCGAGGGTTTGAGAGTGAAATGAGGTGTGCAGAGCACTGAGCACAATACCTGTCATGTGGTCAACGCTTGCAAAATGCTGCTGCCGCAACCGCAGCCAGAGCTCACCCTGAGTGCCAGGCCCAGCTGCTCTCATTAGGTTCTGGGAGCACGTTAGTGAGTTAGTTGAATGGAAATCCAGACATCTTTGGAAAATTTCAGCAATAATTGTGGCCAAAAAAAAAAAAAAAAAAAAAGGTTGAGGCTCCTAAAGAACCTTAGATAAGTTCCTCTCAACAGATTCCTTTGCAATCTCCATATTTGACTGAGCTACATTTGCATGTGTGCATGTTTAGTGTCCTCTGGCTCCTCCTCCTCCTCCTCCTCCACTTTTCTTCCTCTTTAATTCGCAGTGCTTAACTTTCTTAGAGGAAGAATGGTGGGACACCTGCTTCAGGTACTTGGTCATCATTGACGTGGTGGCCAGCAGTCTGCAGAGTATTTGGTCAATGTCATAGATGGATGGGCTTTCTAGAGCTTTGCCAGATTTATCTAAGGAGGCTTGCTTTTTCAGCTGAAAGGAGAGAAGCGAATGACATAGATTGCATCTTAGTTTGAATTTAATTCATATTCTGAACATATAAGCTTAAATTCTATTAAAATACACAATCCATTATTTACGCAAAAGAAAACTTACTCTAGAAGAAAAGTATAAATGCAGAAGAAATGCTCATTTATATACACACACACGGTATCGGACTAGCATGACCTCGATCACTGTCAGCCAACGTGTGACTAGTGCTGTCTGTGTTAGAGCACTCTGCTGGGAGGAATTATTTCAATATTAGCAGAATGTTTTCCTTCCTAAACATGCAAGACCATAAAATCAAAGGCATTTTTAAAATAGGGTAACACTTGTAGATGTCTAAGTTTTCCTGAAGATCAGGGGGTTTTTCTGGTTGGTGTCTGTTGTCTGGGCTTGGCCAGTGAGTCTTTAAGATTGTCTCAAACTGTGGTGTCATCTGCTGGCAAAGTAGTGAATTAGTTAAGGAGCTCTGTTCCCCTAAAAGCCATCCTAACATTAGAAATGAGTTTACAGTCCATTTTAAAAGTACATGCCAACTTTCTTACTTAGCTTTTTAGATAGATCACTGTCATCCAAGAGATCTGTTGTTCCAGACCCTTGGTTTTACAGGGCAGCCCAGACAGAGCCCAGACAGACAGTGCCCCTTTCTGCACATTCCTCCCGCGGTGACACCCTGTGTTCCTGCTGTGCTTTGAGACTTGAAACAGAAGGGCTGGGCCAGGTGATTTTAAGGCCCTTCTATTCATTACACACTTGTCGAGCACCTGGTACCAGCAAGTCACTCTGCAGGATGCTGGGGAGGAGCGGGAGGGGCAGGTGGCAAAAAGGAATAACCCTTCTTCACAGAAATGGCTGATCTTATGTTCTAAACTCTGAGATGCTGTGACTGTTACCATTTACATCATGAATTCACCTTTTTTTGGTGTTTCTTCCATTTTATCCACAGATAATGCCCAGATAAGACGGACAGGATTACAATGAGAGCTTGTGCTATGATATAAGTGAGGTGCAAACAACTCTGAAGTAGATCCATGTTAGCGAAGCTGCAGCACAGTCTGTCCAGGGGGTAGGGTAGACAGTGAGAGGGAGAAGGCTTAACTTTCAGATAGTGCACTTCTTCTGGAAAAATCTCCCATCCAACCTTTGTCCAGATTGTTCCATCACAAATGCAGACACTCTCCCTGAAGAAGCAGGTAAGCAACAGAAAAAGAACCAGGGATACTCCTCCATTAGACGCCATTCTTTCTCACTTGGGAGAAAAATTTGTAGCTAAAAAATTGATCAAAGACAGAGAAGAATGTGCCCTGAGTATTGGTTAATAGGATGCTTCAGTTGAAGCATTTCAGAAAATCTTGTTGGTCAGCAAAATACAGTGGGCAAGATGCAGCAATGGTCACTGTGCCACCGTTGGCCAGTCCCAGGGATACCAGGGAAAAGCTTGGTGATGCAGGGGTAAGCTCGGTGATGTCATAAAGAAGGGCTCTGGAGCTGAGAGGTGTCACCTGACCAATCCCCTGAGGTTTCTTAGAATTACCTCTTGTTGCTTTTGGCTAGAATGGTTTGAGCTTCTTCAATTTTCTTAAAGATAAAGAATTTACTAATATTTTGCTGATTAGTAAATTCAACAACAATGTCAGCATATTAATAAAATCTCCTGGGAATGAGTCCCTCATATTCCCTTGGTGCTGTCAGGCTGTGGGTGAGGGGCAAGGGAGATGGCATGGCATGTGGATAGAGATAAGGTGGCAAGGAAGTGGGCATGTGACAAAATGGTGGCCTTCAGTCCTTGCTTTTATGGAGCGAACGGTCTATAAGTAAGAGGAAAACCAAGATGATTTCAGAGACGGAGTAAGAAGAGAGCTACATAAAACTATAACAGACAGCATTGAGGAAGCAATGAGCTCTACCGGGGACAATTAGGAAATTTCACAAGAGTGTTATTTGAGGGGCCTTGAAGAATGAGTAGAATTTTGGTAGGTGGCCAGGCAGAGAGGACATCTCAGAATTACCAGGAAATAAATGTATTTATTTATTTATTGCAGTACTAAAATGTGAAAGGAAAGAGATAAACTGAGGGAACAACTATTAAGCACAAAGGATACAGGGCTTGATGGTTTGGGAAATTCCCAGCCAATCCAGATTGCAAAAGGTACCGCTGTCATTTGGAAAGTGTCCCCCAAAGGCCTGTGTTCAAAGGCTTGGTTCCCAGCTTGGTGCTATTGGGAATTGGTGGAAACTTAAGGGTGGGGACTAATGGGAGAGCTTGCTCACTGCAGTGTACCCTCGTAGGTGGTAGCAGGGCCACAGCCCCTTCTTCTCTGCGTGTTTGCTCCTGGCCACAAGGTAAATGGCTTTGCTCCACCCATTCCTTGCTGCCTAAGTGACTGTGGCCTGAAACCTTTGGAACTTCGAGCCGAGCCAGACCTTTCCTCTTTATAAGTTGACTATCTCAGCTCTCTTATTATGTAACAGAAAGCTGACTAACACAGGTTTTGAATTTAAGAAAGCCACTGTCAAGAAGTATGTTTGAGAATAGGAGTGTGAATGTTGATCCTCCCAGCCATCTCTGCAGAAGTCAGGGGTAGAAATGAGATTCTCCATGAAACATCTGTGGAGGAGTCTCATCTCATAGACTGAATCTCTGAGACATGCTGGGAGACTCACAGGTTTTTGAAAATGTTACACCAGCAGAAACTCCAGCTACGACAAAGGGGCAAAGAGAGGACAAAGTAATAAAGTTACTGTTCTCCCAAAATTCTAAAGAAATAGACTAATGGAGGTATTTAGCAGCAAGCACATGCAATTTTTGTGAAAAAGGAAGGATTAGTGAGTGGGTAGAACCTCAGGCCCAGAGGGCAGTCTTAAATCACAGAGGATTATCCCCATGCCTTAAAACCAAGTGGAATTTTCCCTGTGCGTTTCAAAATTGCTTGGGATTGGTGATGCCTTTCTTCCCTCTCTCTGCTCATTTCTGAAGGGCAGTGTCTATGCCTTATTCTCTGCCCATCCCCCCTTACAGTTTGGAAGAAGATAACTAGTTTTCTAGCTTGACAGGTCCACAGACAGAGAGGAGTTCTGCCTTAGGATGGATCATACAAATTCACCCATACTTTGTTTTGATGATTTGGAGTCTGGGGTTTGAGAGTTTTGAGTTGTGCTATTTAGATAAGGATTGGGATAGAGTTGATGTTGTAATCATTTATAGGGATGTTGGACGGACGGGAATGTATTTTGGATGTGGGGTAGATGTGACTTCTGAGGCAGCAAGAGGGAAGGCTCAATGATGGGTACCACAGATATCCAGGGCTAATCCCTGGAGTTTGTGGCTACAGCCTCCTCTGGAGGAGGTGGTTTTGTAGGTCCTCGAGTTAAGAATCTTAAAATGGGCAGATTATCCTGGATTATACAGGAGGGATTGAAATCTAATCATGGTGGCCTTATAACTGAAAGGCAGAGGGAGATTGACATAGAAGAGAAAGTAATTTGACAGTGGAAGTTGGGGTCAGGTGGTGTAATTGAAGACAGATTAAGGGGTCATAAGCCAACAGGTTGGCTTTAGACCAGTGGAACCAAGCTCCGGTTGCTGCCTCTAGAAGTGTAAGGGGAAGAGTCTATGTCACTTCGGGCCACCCAATATGTGTTGGTTTTATGTAGCAGCCACAGAAGATGGACCCATCAGCATTTAAATTAATCTGGGACTAATCTAATTTACAGTGTTCAGTAGTTTCAGCTGAGAATATGATAAATCCTTGATTTATTTGACTCTTTTATTTATCTCAGCAAAGAAATATAACTTTATTTAAACAGGTCTTGCAAATGCTGTGATAACATTGCTATGGGCACTATAGTGAATGTAGTTTTTTTTTTTTTTTTAAGAGAAAAGCTAGTTTTGAATTTTTGTGGGGGGGGGATCTAGAGGAGTAAAGCAAGTGATGGAAATATTTTTTTGTTGTTACTTTTGCCAGAAGAGAAATTTTAATAGATATATTCTCTTTGGAATCAGTTTTATGTTTTATATTTCTTTTGTTTTTCAAAAAACTTAGCATAATTCTAGGAACACACTGAGTGCTCCAAAAACCACAACAAATATTGGACACACAATTTTTACAAAATTAAGATAAGTAATATACTTTATGAAAAGTTGTGTGTATATATATATATATATATATATATTATATATAATTTGATCAGTTAAGCATATATACATATGTGTGTATATATAAGTATATGTATGTATATGTGTGTGTGTGTGTGTGTGTGTGTGTGTATATATATATATATATATATATATATATATATATATATATATATATATTTTGGTACTGGTGATTGAACCCAGAGGTACTACTAAGCCACATCCCAGCCCTTTTTATTTTGAGATAGGGTCTCACTAAATTCTCCAGGCTCTCAGCCTCCCAATTAGCTGGGATTACAGGTGTGTACCACCGCACCCTGCTCTCACTGTCTTTCAGATGCAAGGCTGGCTCTGAAAAAATACATGACAAAGGTTACTTTAACAATTACAGACCCAGAAAAGGGACCAGGGAAGCTTCTTAAGGAAGACAAGGTATGGTACTGTGATTGTTTCTTGTTCTGAAAATTCTGAGAATTTTGCCTCACATCTTAATTCACACACTAATGCTATAGAGACTGGGAGGGAGGGAGGGAGGAGGGTGAAGGGAAAGGGGAAAGAAGGTGGAGAGAAGCCTCCTTTGCTTCCGACCTCCATAAACTGGGGACAAGGGACAGACTGAACTAAATGGAATGAAGTTGTGTTGAACAGTGACACAGAGATGTGCTAAATATCACCCCTGACAGCTTGGTTGAAGGTCAGAAATGTTATGTTGAGTGGAAACCACTCCCACAGACCACAGATATTTATAAAGGAATGCCTACATATGGGGGCAAAACTTTTTTTTTTTTTTAAGCAAACAAAAGGATGAGCAAAGATGGTGTTTCTCTTCTGGGGTGGAGGGGGGCGGCAGGAAGCAAAGCTGGGCTTGTCGTACTGGTAGGGCTCTGTTCTGGTGCAGCCTTTCGGTCCAATGATGTTCATTTCATTATTTTCCTTCAAAACTTAGATGTATATCATACATTTTAACATATATGCATATGCACATGTACATTACATATTTTTTAGTGTATCAAAGTTTCCATAATGGGGAAAAAAGATATATAGATAGGAAGGTAGCTAACTATGGAGCCAGCCTGCCACCTTGCTATATTTAAGTACTGTCTGTGAACTAGTTTATTGATTTGGATGTGTATTAAATATATGCTCAAGGTATCAGAAATACATTTTGGTTTCAAATTATCTCATGCATTTCTGTGCAGGATGCTCTGACATAATTTATTTAATTTTCTCTGACACATTTTATATGAAAAAGAATTAGCCATTGCTAAGAAGACATCAGCAATTCTGAGAACTTGATAAGTTACACATTGCACTTGAATCTTATGAAACACTACAGAATCTCTTGTGAAACAAACAACATAAAGGAAAAATTCTATTGGGATAGTTTCTGGAGCTATTAGATCTGCAAGACAAAACTTTCTTGGCACAAAGGAATAGTGCTTTGTTAGCAATTAGAAAAGTCAATTTTCAATTTTTTAAAATTTAGTTATCTGAGTTACAAAATGTGTACTCAGAAATCACTAGAAAAAAATGAAACAACTAAAACACTTGCTTCAATTTCCAGTCTTTTACCATGTGGATCTCATAATAATTTTGTGCTAATTTCATCATATTTTTTTTCTTCACTTATAAAAACATATGCATGTCCATATATAATAGGGGTCCACAAGGGAGATATATATATATATATTATAAAAATGGGATTATTGGGGCTGCAGTTGTGGCTCAGTGGTAGAGCGCTTGACTTGCACATGTGAGTCACTGGGTTCCATCCTCAGCACCACATAAAAATAAATAAATAAAATAAAGGTATTGTGTATAAAAAATGTTTTAAAACATGGGATCATACCAGTCATATTATTCTATAATTTGCTTTTCTTCCTCTTAATAATATCCGCCCCCCCTTTTTTTTAGGTAGAGGGGATTGAATCCAGGGGCATTCTACCAGTGAAACACATCCCCAGCCCTCAAGGTCTCCCTAAGTTGCTGAGGCTGGCCTGGAACCTCCCATCCTCCTGCCTCAGTCTCCCTACTAGTTGGGCTTACAGGGATGTGAGGACATGCTGGGCTCCTAATAATATCTCATGAAACCTTTCTAAATCCACTTCTGCATCTGCTGCTACTTTATAGTATGGACAGGACACATCACATGCTTATTGAGTTCCCTATATTATTACAAACCGAAGTGCAATGAACATTTTTCTCTATTTTCACTTTTTATTGTTTTTTGAGAATTTTTAATATTTATTTTTTAGTTTTTGGCAGACACAACATCTTTGTTGGTATGTGGTGCTGAGGATCGAACCCGGGCCGCACGCATGCCAGGCGAGCACGCTACCGCTTGAGCCACATCCCCAGCCCCTCTATTTTCACTTTTTAATTGAATTCTTTGTCACATTGTTCATATTTATGAGGTATGGCATGATAAATGTCTTAAGTCAGACACCAAAAGTTTGCTGCATTGTGCAGTGAGGTGGTTTTTACAGTGCGTGTGGGGATGTTTCCCGTGAGGCGGAGCTATTCTTGGATGTCATGAACTTCCTCCCCAGTGAACCAATGGAGAGATCAGCTCTTTTTCTAGCCTTTGCAAACCACTTCTCTTTGTCACAGGGCTTAAAGAAAATAGAGAATTAGGGAGAGAGCACAGGGCTTCTTGCCTCTTGGTGGTGAGTTTCATTAACTCCTATCCCACGATGTGAGAGCTGCAGTGTTCAGCTCAGCAGCCACAAGCCACATGTTGCTGTTTAAATTTGAATGATTTAAAATTAAACAAAATTTAAAATCCATTTCCTCAGTCATACTAGTCACATTTCTAGGCTCAACAGCTAGACATCTTTAATGGCTACTGCATTAGCCGACGCAGACGCAGATCCACAGGCCTGGATTGTGCTAGTTTGGGGAGACTATGGGGGGGCTGTAGCTCCAAGGTAGAACACAACGAGGACCCTAGCTCAAGCCAGAGCCTGGTTCCACCCCCGGTACTTCAGGGAAAAAAAGAAAGATGCCTAGAGATACTGTAGAGTTTGATTTTCAACAAATAGGTGGAAAATACTGTCTCTATTTCTATCCCTAGAACATTGTCCTCGGTGCCTGTCGGGCAAAAAACGAGTGGCTGGAAACCCACCCGGACGCGTCCATTGATGAGCTTTTTGAGCAGAAACAACTATTGGAAGATATCGTGACTCCCATCCTTGTAAAAATGACTATGCCACGTAAGTTTGAGGTAAAAGGTGATGCTGACTGTCAAGAAGGATGAAATTAGGTTCAGTGTTGTTATTTCTGAGACGCTGTGATTTTAACAACCCATTAAGTAGTCATTAACTTTGTTACCAGCACTGATCCATGGCACAGTATCATGATGATCCCTGGTATCATTATGAATAAAAACTACTAATAACAACTGAATTCTTTATATAGGAAATGCCTAATAATAATATTGATATGACTATCGTCCGTCATTAAGTTTTATGTGATTACTATGCCTTTGATTTTGGCCAGTGATTTCCAAATGTGTAAGGGAGAGAGAGGGTAACAGAATTTAAAATTTTAAAAAATGGTTTTTTAGCATTTTAATTATGTATTGGAGGAAAATCTGCTGTGGGAATACCATGCTCAAGAGTGGGTGGGTGGTGTATGGGTCTTGGTGGAGGCATATCTGAGATTCTTGCAATAACAGCTTTATTGAGATACAATTCTCCTACCATAAAAGTCAACTTTTTGAAGGGTCCAGTTCAGTGGTTTTGAGTATAGTCAAAAAGCTATATAATTATCACTACTCTCTAATTTTAGTACAAATTTTACTACCCGCAAAAGAAACCCTGTACCATTGGCAGACTCTTCCCATCCCTCCCTCCCAAGCCCTGGCAACCACTAATCCACTGTCCATATATATGTGGATTTGTCTGTTCTGAATATCTCATAAATAGAAACAAACTATGTGTTGCCTTTTGTGGCTGACATCTGTCACGTAGTGTGTTTTTTAGGTTCATCCACGTTGGGACATGTGTCAGTACTTCTTTCCTTTTTATAACTGAAAATATTCTGTGTATGGATACAAATTTAATCCATTCATCAGTTGATGGACATTTAAGTTTCCACTCTTTTTTCTTGTTAAAATAATGCTGCTGTGGGCTTTTCTGTATGAATTTTTGTGTGGGCACACGTTTTCAGTTTTCTCTGGTATATAAATAGAGGTGGAATTGCTGGGTCACGTGGTAGCTGTGTCTGAGCTTTTGAGGAGCTGCCAAACTGTTCCATTTTACATCCCCACCAGCAGTCTACGAGGATTCCAATTTCTCCATCTTGGTCTTTTTGTACATTTTAGCCATCTTGAGGAGTGGTATCTTACCATAGTTCTGATTTGCGTTTTCCTAATTACTAATTACCTTTTGCGTATTTATTGGCCATTTGTATATTTTCTCTGGAGAAATGTTTAATTCTTCATCGTTTTAAAGTTGGTTTGTCTTTTTTTTAGCATATAATTGTTTTACACACTTATTTTATTTATTTACTTTTATGTGTTGCTAAGAATAGAACCCAGGGCCTCACACATGCAAGGCAAGTGCTCTACCGCTGAGCCACAACCCCAGCCCCTGTCTTTTTATTATTTATTTTTTGTTGTTGATACTGAGGATTGAACCCAGGGGTGCTTTACCACTAAGCTACATCCCCAGTCCTTTATATTATTTATTCTGAGACAGGGCCTTGCTAAGTTGTTGACTGGCCTCAAACTTGCAATTCTCTTGCCTGAGCTTCCCACGTAGCTGGGGTTGCAGGCATGAGCCACCGCAGTTGGCTTTTTAATTATTTAGTATAAGAGTTCTTCATATATTTTGGATACAAACCCCTTATCAGAAGTATGATTCTGATATCTTCTCCAATTCTGAGGATTATCTTTTCATTTTCTTAACTATATCTTTTAAAGCATGAAAGATCTTAATTTTGTGAAGCGTAATTTATCTATTTTTTCTTTTGTTGGTTTTAGTGTCATATCTAAAAATCTGTTGCCTAATCCACGGTTACTAAGATTTAATTCTACTTTTTCTTCTAAGAGTTTTTAGTTTTAGTTTCACATTTAGTTCTGTGAGCCATCTTGTGTGGGTTTTTCTTTTGTTCATGGTGTGAAATGGGGTTTCATTCTTTCATCTTTTTATGTTTATCGAAAGTTGTGGATTTTAACAGGTCAGGACCCTGCACCTCCTCTAGGTGGTGTGGCAGAATATTTCTTACTGTCATTAATTAGCACCTAGTTAGCATTCAGGTAGCACTGTCCTTGGGACCCTGAAGGGAGACAGAGGCTTTGGAATGTCCCCTAGTTTGTAGGTGACACACATACACCCGAAAAAAGTGAAGTAAGTGCTGTATGTATTCAGAGAAGCCAAAGCTGGAGAGAAAGCATCACGGAGCAAGAGGAATTGTCCCCTTGAAGCCAGGGTGGAGGGATATGAAGGGACTTCCAGAATGGAAGCCCAGCAAGGAGGAAAACTCCAGAGGGGAGCAGAGGGGAGCCCATGCCCAGCTGCTCTGTGTCATCCCTCCAGGACAACAGGAGACAGGGCTGCAGCGCTCACTCTTGATCATTTTATTAAAACTGCTGTAGGAAGGCGCTGGGGCTGGGGCTCAGTGGTAGAGGGCTCTCCTGGCAAGTGTGAGGCCCTGGGTTCAATCCTCAGCACCACATAAAAATAAATAAATAAAATAAAGGTATTGTGTCCATCTACAAGTAAAAAAAAAATAAATATTTAAAAAAGTAACGGCTGAGGGAAGCTTAGATGTTTGGGCTTTATTTTCTGGGCAGTGGAGTGCTGTTAAATAGGCTTTGGTGTAAAGAGAGAGGAATTAAATAGGGGAGAATATAGTACAGAGACTAGTACAGTCCAGGAGTGGGCGGATTAGACCTCAACTGCTACCTGTTCCACCACTGCCCCTGGCCTGGCCCAAACCCTCCCCTGCAGCAGGATCACCTCTCTCCCCTGGTTTACATTCCCCAAGGAGCACTTCCATGTCATAGAATGTTGGGTCTTGATGGGTCCCCTAAATGGTCTTCATTGTACATGAAGAAACGGAGACAAGAGAGGTTCGCAGTGGATGCAAAATGACTAGCCAACCGCCAAACTGGGGAGGCTAATGCCAGTGATATGGGAAATGTGACTCCCTGCTCTGCATATTTGAAAAACAAAGGAGGAGAGAGTATTCAGTTGAGATACCAGCCGGGACCTAGTGACTTCCTCCTTGCTCATTTTTAAGAAACTGGCTTCATCTGTTTTCTGCCACAGCTAATCAAATGTAATTTTAAAATCTGCTTCCTTTCAGGTCAAGTGAAAAGTGGCAAATCTGTAACCTAAGCGTGGTCAGAGGAGAAGTCAAGCTCACGCTTTCTACGGAACATACATTTTATTTCTAGTATCAAAGATAAACCTATGGATGCCACTTGAGTCAAGTAACTGGATATGGGGTTTTATAAAAATGCTGGAGTACAAACTCAGTCATCCTTGCTTTATTCCCCTGTGGGGCCTGCTGACTGCAGACTCTGGCCTCGCCCCTCTCCTGCAAGCTCAGCTCCACGGCTTTCAAAGGCTCCTTCAGGAACTCACTGGGTAGAAATCATTCAGGAAGACATACGGAGGCTTTGAAAACCACTTAGAAAACTTAATAATTTTCTGTATAACTGAAACAAGAAATTTTTTATCAACTGGGGAATTCCATCTAAAAAAGATAGTTATTTCCAGAGGGGGGAAAAATATTCTCCCTCTCTCAGAAGGAAATCTTAGCGTGGTGTGGTGGTGCATGCCTGTAATCCCAGTAGCTCAGAGGCTGAGGCAAGAGGATTGAAAGTTCAAAGCCAGTCTCAGCAACTTAGTGAGGCCCTAAAACAACTTAGAGACACCCTGTCTCTAAATAAAATACTTTTTTAAAAAGGGCTGAGGATCTGGCCCAGTGGTTAAGCACCCCCCAGGGTTCAATCCGCAGGTACCAAAAGAAAAACAAAAAGAAAAGAAAAAAAAACATCTATGGAAAGACATTTTTGAGCAAGGAAATAGTAATTGTTTGGATCAGGGTCCTTTAGTATTACTTTTTATTTACAAATTAAAATTCACCTGTAAGGTGAGATATAGTCTCTGAGTAAAATCCCTATTTATCTTTAACTTCGGGGCTGGGGATGTGGCTCAAGCGGTAGCGCGCTCGCCTGGCATGCGTGCGGCCAGGGTTCGATCCTCAGCACCACATACCAACAAAGATGTTGTGTCTGCTGAGAACTAAGAATAAATAAATAAATATTAAAAAAATTCTCTCTCTCTCTCTGTCCCCCCCCCACTCTCTCTTTAAAAAAGAAAAATAAAAAATATCTTTAACTTCTTTGTATTTTTAGATTAATAAACACACATCTGTGTAGTTTTATATTTAGAATCGCTCCCTATTCTGTAGGTTCGGCAGCATAGAGATAATGGAACGCCATACCAGTATCCCTCCTGTTCTGTTTTATATTTCCTAGATTTTAACTGTCATACTTGGTTTCCCATTGGAGATTGGAAAATCTTTTTTTTTTCTTAGTTTATTCAATGAAGCCCCTGAATTTTCTATTTCCTTGTGACCTTCAGGGAAATTTTAATAGAAAAGAAAATGTTAACCAAAAAATCCCATTTATTCCTTGCTCTTGTGACTTTTTCCTCTTTGTCTTGCTCTGAGAGCTAGTTTTTCCATTTTAGGAAGAAGGAATATAAATGAGCAATTTGGTAATGTTTTTCCATTCAACATTTTCTCAACCATGATTTTGAGATAACTTTTAAATGTCTCCTAAATTTTTAAAATTTGAGATGATTTTATGCATGAGCGCTGCAGTTCCAGTTTCCTTGAGCGGCAGCACAGGGTGATGTCCCCATTTCTGGTGGGCTCCCAGGGGTTACAGAACAGCACAGAGGAGCTCTGGCTGCTCCACTCTCTCCATACGGTGTGGTATCTGTAAGCACTGCAATAATCCAGGGAGAGCAGGCGGAAGGTGTTGTTTCTGTTCTAACTCTGCTTTCGGAGCTTGATCCTGAGGACAGCACCTCTCTCCAGGTGTGTGTTCCTGGGGAGTAGAGGGAATCCTGGGTCTAACCTCTGGGATTCTGAAAGAACACCGAAGCATTTCTGGAAACCCCCTAGAATAAAATAAACTCCTCTTCCCCCCCCCCCTTTTTTTGTTTCTCAGTCTTTATCCTTAAATCTTTTGTAGCTTTTGATAGATTTGCTAATGCTCGATTTATAAAACTCTTTGTATCGGCACCTTTATGCCAATCACGATTCCTGTACTTTCTTACAATCTGCCTTTCCACCCCCTTCACCACCTCCTCTTCTTTATCTTGCCTAGCCATGGGAACCTCTCAGAATTCAGTCCTGACCCCTGGTGAAGCATTTGTAATTCTCTGCCCCATCACCCTCTCTGTCCCCAATATTATAAGGAACTAATGAGGCGGGTAGCCTCATTCTGTGTTCTATTCAATTGTTCACACTTTTATCTCTGCAAGTGAATTCGGAGCTTTTTGAAGCGACAGACTGTGTTCTTCCTTATACCTAAAGAGCTGTAAGATCGTAAATTAGTAAACAGTAGGTGAATGAAATCACGGTTAACTCGACCTTTTTCTTAGAAGAACTCATGAGCTCTTCATCTCCAGAGCTTCTTGTCTTTATAAATGACTTCCAGACCTTTTCTCCATACCTTGCTTATGCCTGTGCTCCATTTCAACTCCTCCTCCTCCAACAGTACGGGTCACACACATCCAGCATTGTGACTCTTGTCTGGTTTCTGCTGCGACCTGTTTCCTAAGCTTTTTTCTGGAGTGTCCTATCTTTCAGGCATGTGAACCCAGTGACACCAAGGGATTCCTAGATCTCATTTCCAGGATTCCTTTGATGTGGGGATCTGAACATTTATTCATCTCTATAGATCTATAACTTTTGTCTATTTGGAGAGGTGGTATTTCTTGTTGCCTGTTGTTGTGCTGAAGTATAGATAGATTTGTGGACGAGTTAGATTCCCTTGTGCTTTCAGTTACAGTTACCCGGGTAGCTGCATGTCTTTTCCTGAGCTTCAAGAGTAGTTACTACTTCAGAGTACATACTAACAACTCAAGATAGCCTCCACAGTATTTGAGAGGCATTCTGTTAGGATAAATTCTAGATAGTGGTTCTTTAGACTTTTGTGTTTCATTGATTAGAAAAATGTAAAAAAAAAAAAAGGCGGGGGAGGAGATTGCTATGATGTCATTAAGAAAACAACTACTACCTATACTACTTTCATTTAATAAAACACATTTAACATCAGAAAAGTTGGGGAGATTACCCTTTAGATTGAATAAATTAAGCTTTATTTTAGAACTTTATGTTAGGTTTCTTGTTGTCATTTTGCCATGTACAATGGAACTTCCATAAGAGTCAGAACTGATGTGTGGTCCGGCCTTTGAGAATTGCTGCTCTAGAGTAAGCGAAGCAGTTGGACTGCTAGTTAGGCTCTCATGGTGCTCCAAGTTGTGAAGGACTGGCAGTTGCCTCAGTGTTCAGTCTGATACGTGGTGGACCGTGCTCTCTCCAAGACGGGCCCTTCTCCCTTCTCATGTGCTGTTCTTGCCTTGTGATCGTGAGAGGAAGGGGTATCTGTCCTCTCCTGGTGAATCTGGGCAGGCCTGTGACCACAGTAAAAGTGAGTATATGTGCTCTCCAAGGCTAGATCATAAGCGGTGACATGGCTTTGGCTTAGTTCTCTTAAGATGCTTGCACTTAGAAACCAGCCTGTGGAGAGGGCCACTCGGAAAAGAACAGAGGCCTCAGGCCCCAGCCCCCTCCAGCCAGCCACCTTCCCCAACTTGCCAGGCATGGAAGAGAGTCATCCTGGAAGTGGATTCTTCAGTCAAGCCACTGAACGGATGCTGAATGCAGCAGAGACCAACTTTCTCAGCTGAGCCTTGCCCAAATTGCAGATCTGTGAGCTAAATAAATGATAGTTGTTGTTTTAAGAGGCTCAGTTTTGTGTTCTTTTATGTAAGCAATAAAACATGCACATTTTGGAAACTGGAAGTGAGAAATTGACAAAACAACACCTAAAACATGTGACATTGGCTTTGGGATTGCATGGTAGATAGAAGCCAGAAATTTCCAGAGTGGGGTCTGGGTGAAAGCCTACCGGCCTTGAGTGGAGCTTTTACAGAAGTCTTCAGGGCCTCTAGGAGGCTGCCTGTGGGAGTTTATAGAAAAGGGGAAAATGTACTAGGAGCTGGAGAAAAGGGCCCTTGTTGTGAGATTGCAGTGAGTGACCACACTGTTGTTGAAGTAATGAGCCCTGATCCTGCCAAGGACTTTCTGGACAGCGTGCCAGTGCCCCCTGGCTGCTTCTAAAATGTGAGAGAAGAGAGAGGAGCTGAAGAGAAGGAACATTTCAGCTCTCAAATGAACTTTAAAAGAAATATAGAGGGGTCAGTACTTATTGGGTTTGAGAATAAAGTTGCTTCTCATTCTCTCCAACTAAGAATTGAGTTCTGGGAAAATATCAGATCTGGGGTGAGGGGGCAGGGTAGGGTGGTGGTTTATAAGGTTATCTGCGGAGACCTCAGAAATTCCTAAGATGGTATCACAGAGAACCTCCCAGATTTTAGGTGGGCTTTTTCAGGAGAACTGGGAAGATGGTCTCTCAGAACTACATGAAAGCCAGGGCTGACTCTAAATCTCCTCCATGTTTTCCCGAGGTATGGAGATTGGGAGAATCTGAGCTCTGAAACTTGAAATCACAGGAGTCTCACCCATGGGTTAGGAGGACTGAGTGAGCCTGAGGGGACCCAGGTGGGACAGGAACTAGATGAGAACCTGACAGGGCATTAGTCAGAATGACCTGAGGCAGTGCAGCCAGGAGAGAGTCTTAGTGCCGAGAGAGATGAAGGTGACAACCTGCACAGATGAGGTGGGGGTGAGAGTGGGGGACAGCATGGAGAACTCGGAAGATGGGTGAGTTAAGTAAAGGCAGATGGGCACGTAAAGGAATAGGTCTCAGGAGACAGCTGGGAATAAGACATTAAAAAAAAGAAAGACCTCTTGCGGGTGAAAAAGGTGGTGGGACGAGTTGGACATCATTACCCTAAGTACATGTATGAAGGCAGGAATGGTGTGAATCTACTTTGTATATAACCGAGATATGAAACGTTGTTTTCTATATGTGTAACATGAATTGTAATGCATCCCCCTGTCATATGTAAATTATAAGAAAAAAATGACCTCTGGCATTTGCAGCAAGGAGGGGTCCAGGGGTTTAAAAGAACAGACCCACGTCAACCGTACAAGTCTGTATAAAATAGAAAGTTGTAGAGAATATTTGGGGGGTTGCTGGGTGGATGCCAAAGTGGTGGTTATATTCAGGGACAGGTACAGAGCTGTCAGCTGAAATTCTATTTAGTCTCTAGGAACTGGGGCTTTGTCATTTTCCTTAGTACCCAAGTGCTAGAGAAGACGGAGGGCAGAGTTTGTGAGCTTCCTGCTGTGATGTTCTCCTCAGTCCCCCAGGAGAGGGTACACGGCACAGGCACAAAAGTGGACCTTGCTAGTTGCCAAGTTCAGCTCTTCTTGAAAGTTACCTATAAAATGAGGATTAATGTTAATTTAAAAAACATTTATACTAGCCAGGCAGCGTGGCCCATGCCTGTAATCCTTGCAGCTGGGCAGCCTGAGGCAGGAGGATCACCACTTCAAAGCCAGCCTCAGCAACTTAGATACCGTTCTGAAATAAAGTATAAAAAGGGCCCTTGAGTTCAATTCCTGGTATCAAAAAACCCAAACCTAACCCAAACAAACAAACAAACAAACAAAAACCCAAACAACAACAACAACAACAACACATTTATACTATATTTGTTGTTAGTTAATTAGAGGCAAAAAACAGAGATCACAGAATTGGGGGGTGCATGTGTCCTCCCACAGAGAATGGGTGACATTGTCTCTTTAATTTAGGGACCAAAAGCAAATGAGGAAGAGGAGGGAGGAAAAAGGAAATGTGAAATATCGAATGGGAAGGAGAGATAAAAGAAAATGGATAATAGGATGTGAGGGGAAAGAGAAAAAAACAAGGGAGAGAAATGAATTACAGTAGAGGGGGTAGAGAGAGAAGAGGGGAGGGGAGGGGAGGGGAGGGGGGATAGTAGAGGATAGGAAGGGCAGCAGAATACAACAGTCACTAGTATGGCAGTATGTAAAAGCGTGGATGTGTAACCGATGTGATTCTGCAATCTGTATACGGGGTAAAAATGGGAGTTCATAACCCACCTGATTCTAATGTATGAAATATGATATGTCAAGAGCTTTGTAATGTTTTGAACAACCAATAATAATAATAAAAAAAGAAAATGGAAAAGTTGGAGTAAAAATGAGTCAGAGAGGAGACAGGGCAGGGTTGAAGAGGGTTAGGGCTTGTCATGGTTTGGATGTGAGGGGTCCCTCAAAAGCTCACCTGTGGGACAATGTGAGAAGGTCTGAGGAGAGACGATTGGGTTCCCGCTGTGACCTAATCGGGGAATTGATCCCTGGTGGGATTAACTGAGTGGGAACTGGAGGCAGGAGGCGGTTCGTTGGGGTGTGGCTATGGGGTATCTATTTGTATCTGGAGAGGGGCTCCTCTCTGCTTCCTCATCAGGATGTGAGCTGCTTCTCCCCAGCACACTCTTCCTCCATGCTGTCCTGCCTCAAGCCCTGAGGAATGGAGCCTGATGTCTATGGACTGAGACCTCTGAAACCTGAGCCTCAAATAGACCTTTCCTCCTCTACAATTGCTCTGCTCCGGTCCTTTTAGTCACAGCAGTGAAAAAGCTGACTGAAAACGGGGCTGAACTGGATAGGGTTGGCAGGAGAAAAACCCTTCATCCTTGGCCATGTCAGCCATCTGGTCAGCCAAGGAGGTCAGTTACAACAGTTGTGGTGTAGACAAGAGCTTAAGAACCACACGCTTCCCTGGGACCAGAGGATTTCGCTTCTTCTGAATTGGGGGTGGGGACAATCATGCGGCCAATCAGAACAAGAGCAGGTTGGCAAGAAGCCAATGGGAAGTGGGCATGGAAATGAGTCTTGCTGGCTATCTGTTGGTGTGGTGTCCCCCGCAGACAGATGCGGGGCTGGCTTTGGGAGTTTGAGAGCCTCTGTCTCCTCTCCATACTGAACCAGCTTGGACTTGGCAGAGCATTGTCTTTGGTCTTGGCAGTTTGGAGAAGAACTTGATTTAGGATCATTGACATTTGCGGTTTGAGGATGCCACAGACCTGAAGAGCCGCTTGGGGGACAGGTGATGTGACTTGAAGATGTAGCATTTTGAGTCCACTTCTGACTCACTCCTGGCTACACATCTGCATTACTGTGACCTGTGGACCAAACAGGTACCAAACTAGAGAACAGAGATAAACTTTAAGTATTATTTGGGCCACTTAGAAACTTCTAGGAGTTTGTAGGTTAAAGCTAATCGTGAGGAAAAATGAAACAACGGAAGTCCTTCTCAGCACCACCCTGTGAATTTGGGTTGGCTAAGCCCTGCCTCAGGGCACCAGCTGCAGTGGGGGTTGGGGGTTAAATCAGTTATTCATGTGCAAGCCATGTGCCTGTCATCGGGCACCTCTGAAGGGGGACGTCTCTAGTTCAGTCAGCAGTGCGGTGTGATCAGATTTCACCCTGGGTCTTTGCCTTTGCTTTTACCTTATTCACTCCCATCCTCACCCCAGCCTTGACTGGCCGTCACTCAACTCTGACCTTGTTTCCTATTTGCTATTTTGGATTTGGATGAGGCGGAGAGAGACAAAAGAGGTATTGGGGTTGGAGTAGAAAAATGGAATTCTAAAAGGAGTTTCACCCACAGAGAATGAAAAACCAGGTACCTTGCTCCTTCCCCTCAAAGGGCTCGCTTCTCACATGTTTGTGGAGAACCTATCTTGTGCCACTCCTGTGTGCCTGTCCTTAATGAAAGCCAGTGTTCTGCCCAGGCCTTTGAGAAACACATTACCACCTGGTGACGACAGAAAGTGCAGGAATCAATACAGCCCCTCTCCCACATGCATGTAGTAGTAAGAGGAAGAAACGTCAGCGCTTGCTCCAATATTCTTGGAGCAAGAGGTCAGACAGGACATAGTAATGTGTTCCTGGACAGGAGGAGAAGCACTCGGGTCTGAGTTGGGACAACCTTAGACAGAAGCAGGTGGGGTGAATGGAGACCTGGCCCGCCTCATGTTCCTCTTTTGCACATGATCGCAGGTTAGTCTGCAGCAGAGAAAGTCATAACTCACGTGAATCCACCGAGTTAGGTCTGGAGAAGCAAAGATGTCGAATTCTTCCTTCTGGTCACCGAAAGAAGGCACCACACCTGACTTACTCTGCGGGAGGCCAGTTGGTTTCCTCACCAGGAAGGACCGTTTCATGATGCTTATATGTGGCACTCTTGTTTTGGGAGGTAGGTTTCCTTGCCCCAGCCTGCCCTGTAGCACTGAGGATGGAACCCCTGGCCTGGCACATGTAAGGTGGGCCCTGTGCCATTGAGCTTCTCCCTAGCCCTGGGCGGTGGTTTGTGAAACTCGACTTTCCCTCGTCCTTTGAGACTTTTCTTGGTGCAGAAAGTGATCGCAACCACATCAAAAGAAGAGGCCCAGGACTCTTCACGTGTGAGTGAATGCTGCCAGTCTAGCCTCGCTCAGGTTTCAGTAGCGTCTACTGACGTTCCTTCAGTCAGTCACATTGACTGGGCATGGCCGTGTGATAGGCACTGTCTCACACCAGGGAAGTGAGACCGTCCTTAGCCTCACGGAGCCCTCTCATATGGGGACAGGCCAGCCAGAAATTACGATGCAGCATGAAGGTACTGTCTGAGTGTCTGGCACCAAGGAGGAGAGAGATCCTCGTGTGCCTGCCTGGCCAGGCCTGACCCAACCAAACCTGACAACTGGGCAAAGCCCAGAGGTACAATTTGCATAGCTGATGTCATTAATTTTGCCCATTTTATTACAGCACCTGATGTGATTTTTTTTTCTTCTTCACTCCTACCCCACTTCCCAGAGGAAACTAGGAAAGCCTTTACAAATAAGGGCTCTTAAACAATGATTAAGAATCAAACAGGTGTGGCAAATGGTATTCATGCAGATACAGTAATGCACTTGATAGCACAGGTGCTTTATCTCTGATCACAATTCAACACCAGCGATTAGAGAAAAGCTTCTAGACCTCGGAAAAAGAAAAATTAAGAAAAATGTCAGCTGTTCAAAAATGCAGTTAGAGAAAAGCAAGCACCTTTTGTTCCTTTCTGGTGATGGCAATTTTCTTTATGGTTAGAGTCAGTTAAAAGTATTTCTGGCTTTTAGGAAAAATTATAGAATATACATTGTAGTAGCTTAGGATGAGCAATTTTTAATAAGATGAATGATGTAGGTACTAAGACTGGATTTTCATTATTTCTCACCTTCAGATCCATTGGTAAGATACCAATATGGTGTTCCTAATATGTCACTGGGTTGGCAAGTGGGGCGTTGTTGAAGCCTCAGTATTTTCCAAGTTCACCTGTGAGGGATGCTACAGTCTGTGTGTCTTACACATAATAGCATTTGTAATGACCATCAGATATTCACTCACAATAATATAACACACAGAGAGGTTTAAAATAAGTAACTAGAGTGAACATTAAATCGTTTCAAAACTATAAATTGTTATTATTTTCTATTTTGAGCTTCACCCTAGCCCTGAGTGGTGGTTTGTAAAACTCTACTTTCCTCTGCCCTCTGAATTTTTTCAGTGCAGAAAGTGATCACAATTACTCTTTGACAAATTTTTTAAAAATTGACACTTTATGGAGTGGTATAATTTGATACATGTGTAATGATCAAATGAGGGTAATTAGCATTTTGAAACTGTAAAAGTTATGTTTAAATGGTGCAATTTTTTTTTTTAGGATTCTCAAGGATGTTTTTCAAGAATTCTGAAGTCATTGTCTTGACCATTCTTTCTGTATCAGGATTTATAATAGGACAACTGGCTTACCATTTTATTGAGGTACTGTATGTATAATAAATGAGAGAATAAATTAAAGGACAAATATCAAATACAAGGTCCACTTTCATCTCATCCCCAAATATGAATGTTTTAAAAAAATGTGAACAGCTATTCAAAAAACTTCACCTAGTCTAAAATATTTGGCAAATGGAAAAACACAACCAAGGATGTATTATTAGGGAAAGTCCAGATAAACCCATAATTGGTAAGTGAGGGGGTTGGTTGGCTTCCCTGGGTTCTTGTCTCTGGCCTTCCAGCCTTGCTCCGGCTTCTTATCTCCCCTGCAGAGGCCCCTTATAACACGCAGCAGTTGTTTCCATGAGGAGGCAGATTGCATGTAAAAGCCAAGCAAGAGAAAAAAATTCATTAATTTAGTAACTCCTGATTTCAACTGCATTACAATATGATTGATAAGCATTTGCCTCTGCTCATTCTTTATTTTTAAACAATGGAGACAATGCTTTTTACCTGTCCAGGTTTGTAAGAGTCTATTGGTCATCCTAAAGTACCCCTGCTCTTGCTAGCTAACATCTTTTGAGTGTTTATTATATTACTTACTAATTTATTAACTAATTAAGTTTTGAATTAATACATTCATTCTTGTGGCAACTCAATGGAAGTGTTTCTCTGTTCTTATTTGGCATACAAGGAAACTGAGACCCAGAGAGGTTAAATAATGACAGTTAATCCATTGACTAGGCCAAAATAAACTTTTTAGGAGGGAATATTTACAGCTCATCAATCACTGTTGTGTTTTCCAATATGCTATGTGCAGCCTTCCTAATTATATAACCAATCATAGGATTATGTATTATTTTTCTCTACTGATTAACTGAAGGATTTTTCAATCTTAAGCAAATTTATGTGAAACCACAGGTACCTATGCAGTATTACTTTTCCTGCTTAAAGCCAATTAAAATAAATATCTAGTAGTCAAATAAAAAAATGCTTATCTGTGAATCACCTAAAATTATTTCAGGTATTACTGATGGTAGGCACATCACTATTTTATAAACTGGCTACCCTCCACAGGCAGTGTTCATATGGCTAAAAATTCCCTGGTAAATAGAAGACTGTATGTTTGCCTATGTGTCTATCAACTGATCTGTCTCTCCACTGTCTCTACTACTCTAGGACTCTGAGACTGACCTTGGAGATAATCTCTCACTGGTTGTAAATGGGAATATTCTCAAGTCTACATGAATGGACGTAGAATTGACCTAATTTCTAAGATCTGAGAATGGCAGCAAACTAATTTCTCATTTGCCTTGTATTAGGTGTATCCAGTTGTTTACCCTCTTCTAAGAACACCAAGTTTTTCGCTTTATTCTTATTTTTTGCCTTTAATTGTATTTGTGGCTGCTTTGGATGTGGATTTTTATATAGTCAAGAATGTGTTGTGGCAGGTAAGAACACATTTTGAAACAAACTGAAGTCCACTCTTGCTTATTCAAGTTGATCAAAAATGATTGTTTTATAGCAGATTCCTCATTAATGAATTAATGAATTTTGCCTTTTGTGTTGTTTTACCCTCTTCATTGTGTAGAACCACTAATTAAAGAGAGTTGGGGGGAAGGATTAATATTTGCTTAGTGACCACCAAGAAAAGGCACTAGGTAAATATCATCTCCATTTTGTACACAAGCAAATTGTGGCTCAGAAGTCATCCATCAATGTCGGGACCTGGGTTCTGGTCTCACACCTGGCTCAGCTTGGAACAGACTGAGTTGGGGGACCCCTCTGAACTTAAGAGCGACCCCTGCTGACAGTAGAAACTGAAGGGCTACAACCCTCCACCTGATGGGTGCCCAGGAAACACAGTGGAGACTGCCCCGTCCCCCAGTGGTCTGACTAAGCTCCCCAAATCCACACGTGTGCTTTTCCTGTTTGTCACCTGGCTTCTGCTCCTATAAATTGTAACTGCTTCTGGCTGTTTCTCTCCCTCCTTTTGATCAAGTTAATTTTTTCTCTTCCCATCTTTCCCCTATTTCTTATGGGGGCAGGCAGTCAAATACAGCCTGCAGGAGGCCAACAGGCTCCCTGGGATAGGCCACCTGCAGATCTGCCCGGTTTTTCACTGTTCCAGGGCATGCATCAGTGGCCAAACTGAGGCAGCCACCGCAGTCCCTTCTCATCCCCATTCTTGTGATCACAAGAGAAAGATTTTAAACAAGTCACTCAGAGCAGCAGGCATGAGTTTATTAAAGGTATGGGAAAAGGGGACACTCTTAAGAGAGAGAGTGAGTCCTCTCAGAGAGGAAAAGGACAGTGTGCCCCCCCCCAGTTTTATTGGCGGTTCCAGGGGAGTTTAGAGAGTCCTGCTCAGGTTCACCTCTTGGATTTTGACTGACAGCTGGACAACTCAGTCCCCACTCTGCATGACAACTCTCTAGGTCACTGTGGCCCATGCCGACCCATCCTATATTGTTATTGCGGATAACAGGTTTTTTGCTGAGGAATGTAACATATCCAATTGACTTTAGCCAGGCAGGGTGCAAATAAATTGTTGTTTATTTGTTTTTAAAAGAAAGAATATGTGGGGGGGGGGATCAGCGCAGTGGGCCCACTTTATAGAATGATTCCCTTAACTTTGTGTCCCCACTACTCCTGTCTGTTACCTATCAAAAAAATTTAAGGCTTAAATACACAAAATCCCCCCAAAAGCTAAAAGTCAATCAACTGATATTAATTCAAATGTCCAGACTGAGCAGGGTGGTGATGGCCGAAGGCTGGGTCCTTAATGTGACAAAGGAGTTTCCTGCATCCTCCTTTCACAAAAAATCTCTCTGTACGGGGCCAAGGTGTTTGGTAGCTGTTTTGCCACCACAGAGCTGCTTCTGTAGTCGGTCTCTCAAACCCAGCCACGGCTTCCCCAACTAAGCTCGTGTAACAGTTTGCTCTATCTTTGCCGTGCCATCCCGGGGCACGCCATCTTTACTAGGAGGGGATTCCATCTGAAGAACGTGCTTTCTTGGCTTTTCCGTGTTTTCTTCTGAGATTGCAGCGATTCAGTCACATCTTCAGCTCCACTTCTGTTTCCAGCTTTCTAGCTCTTTCTATTGCTTCTGTAGTCTTGAGCCCCTCAAAGTCATCCATGAGGGTTGGAATCAACTTCTTCCAAATTCCTGGTGGTTGACATTTTGACCTTCTCCCACGACTCACAAACATTCTTAACGGTGTCTAGAACGAGGAGTCCTTTCCAGAAGGTCTTCCGTTTCCTTGACCCCGAGCCATCTGAGGAGTCAGTGGTAATGGCAGCTGTAGCCTGATGAACTGTATTCCTTAGGTAACGAGACTTGAGAGTGGAAATTGCTCCTGGACCCACAGGCTACAGAACAGGTGTTGTGACAGGAGGCATGAAAACAGCATTAGCCTCGGCACTCTCCATTAGAGCACCCGGTGACCAGGTGCATTGCCAACGAGCAATAGTATTTTGAAAGTAATCTTTTTTTTTTTTTTCCCAAGCAATAGGTCTCCATAGTGGGCTTAAAATATTAGGTAAATCATGTAAATAGATGTGCTGTTGTCCAGGCTTGGTTGGTTCATTTTAGAGCACAGACAGAGTAGATTTAATGTGAAACACAATATCTGTATTTCATTTTCATGTGGTGTTAAGGATCAAACCCAGTGGCTTATGCATTCTAGGCGAGCACTCTACCACTGAGCCAGCCCCAAATTAGCATTCTTTATGATAAAAATAAGGGACAGAAAACTTCCAAATATGTATAACTAATAGGCTTGGAGAAACACAATAAGGAATAAGGCAGTAATATCACAGAAAGAACAAAGATCCAGGAAGAGATCTTGAAAGTTGAAAATATGATGGCTGAACTCAACTAATTCAGTGAAAGAGATCAAAGGGAGAGCTGCCGAGACTCACAGAAAATAAAACAAAAGACAAAGTGGAAAATGAAAGGACTGAATAACATCTTTTTTTCCCCCTGAGGGATAATTTTGGAAAATAAGTTTCTTGTGTTTACAGAAACAGAAAATTGCATAAATTTTCGTATCTCAAGCATTTCAGGGTGTCTCCTGTCCCTGTTGCAGAGTAGAGAGGAGGGGAGAAAAGGGTTGGTTACTGGGTACAAAGATACAGTTAGACAGGAGAATTAAGTTCTAGCACAGTAGGATGCCTCTAATTAACAAGAATGTATTATATATTACAAAAAAGAAGAGTACAGAGGAATTTATGTGTTCCTAACACAAAGCAATGATGAATTGAGGTGGTGGATATGCTGATTACCCTGATCTAATCATTACACAATGTATACTTTGTATCACATAAATATGTATGGTTATTATGTGTCAATTAAAAATAACAAAATGAAAAAAAAATATGTGTATAAAACCAAGATTTGATTCTTAGAACATAAATAAATGCAGTCATGTCATCTTTGGATATTAAATCTAATACCTTATTATGAATTGGTTCACAGGTTTTGTTAATTGGATTTATTAGCTTTTCTATATCACTCATCATAATTGGATATGTGGTTCTGAAATTCAATTCGGAGTCATGGGATTTTCAATCTTGCTTACTCTTGAGCATCACTCTCAGCATTATGGATCCCCTTCATTCTGTGAGCTCACTAAAAACTCTTGGTAGGTCACATTTATTTCTTTTTCTCACCTTGAAGATAAGAAGGTACTTTATTTTCTTTTGATTATGTCTTCCTTGCATAAGTGGTGCACTGAGCAGAGCAGGAATTGGTGCTCTCGTCCTTGAGGGCAGGGCACTGTTGGACTTGAAGGAGGAAGAGCAGAGAAGCCCGTCACTGAGGAGTGAGGTAAATAGTGTCGGTATAAAATTGAGGGAAAGGTGACCCTCCTAGAATGTGACAAAAATTGGCCTTATTGTTCTCCGCCACTGAATTCTAAGCCACAAGGTAAAGATTCCACATTGGTGAGCTTGTTTACCAATAAAGAGAGAAAATACAGACCCCTTTCCAAGGCCTTGCTACCTCTCATTAGAACTGGTTCCCTGGTGGGCTGGGTGGTGGCTCAGTGGCACAGAGCTTGCCTTGCATATGTGAGGCCCTGGGTTCCATCCTCAGCACCACATAAAATAAATAAAATAAAGATATTGTGTCCATGTAAACTAATAAAAATAAAAATAAAAAACCCCAACAACAACAAAAAAAAATGGTACCCTTTTGAAAGAACTGAAGTTGGGCAGCTGAAGAGAGGAGGTAAAGATTGAGATTGGCACTTCAATGTATTTTTTCAGTAAGTGCTTATTTCCAAGAGGGTTTGGGGTCTTGTGTTTTTTCCCGTATTACTCAGTGAGGTGAAAGGTGATCTCACCCTGAAATATCCTCCTATTGTCATGTTTATTAACATAGCAGTAAAAACATGAAATAGAGGCTATAGTTACTGGTTTTGACTCACAAATGTTTTCCTAACTAACTTCAAAGCACTGGTTGTATTTAGAGGAAACAGATCACCCGAGGAGAAACCTCCCGGCTTCCCGTGCGATATTCCCATTTTTACACTCATTGTACCTGGGACAGCAGAGAAGGGTGTTAGATACTCCCGGCGGTAATGTTCTAAATTGCTACAAGGTAGTTTTATTTCTCCAAGAGTCTGATCCTGTGCTCTTTTTTCTCTTTGTACACTTAAAAAAGATTTTGAAGTTAAAATAGCTGTGTATGGGTTGTGGACTCAGACGATTTTTGTTCTTTCCCTTTTCTAAATTTTGCAATGTACCAATATGTTAGTTCTACAATAAAGACACTGAAGAGTAGTTACTATCGAGTTTTAATGTTAAAAACAACTACAAATCAAACATACAACCTCATTTGCCAAACTTCTACTTGCCCCTCATCATCTCACTGAATCTGGGAGAAGAATTAAAGGATCTCCTCACTAGATACATCCACGTGCTGACTCCAGTCCTGAGGAAGCAGGGGTTTGTGCCTTCGTCACAGACTTGGCAGCAGGTGGTGAGAGAGTTGAGGGCGGCTGAGCTTGCCTTTTTTGTCGGCCTGATAATGAAGCAGGAAGAGAGACACAACCAGCTAAATATTAATCCACAGTCACACCTGAGCGCCCCTGATGTTGACCCTGAGCTTTGGAATATTCTGGCGTTTTACATCCACATCAAACATCGAAAAGCAGAGATTTCCTTTCTTTTAAACTAGATAAAATATCCTTAGAAATAATAATAATATAAAATGACTTTTCTCTACATTTACTCAATTACATTTCAAAACCTCAAAGGAAAAAAATCGGAATGTTAATCAGGTCTTGTTTTCACTTAAAAAAAAATTGTCACCTAATGTGATCAGTTTAGGTCTTGATGGATTTCATTAAATATAATATTAAATATAATGATAAAAATATATATGATGGATTATATTGAACAGCTGCTTTTAAAATGTGTATAGTTGTGCGATCCTTTCTCTATCCATCAGCCATTGCATTAGGCTGCATAATGTGCCACCCTGGGTCACATGTTCTTGAGTTTGGGGATTCTGCTGTCAAGTAAAAGAAGTCCAGGGCTGGCCCCAGTTGCAGTTCCCTAACTCACCAGAGACGTGGGGGCCCTCTATTTTTATACCCCTGTGGCTCAGGTAGAATTTACCTTCCTGCCTGAAGCAACTAAAAAACTGGACAAAATGTATGAAAAAATAGTTCTTAGATATTGGGCATCAGATGGCGCAGGACAGTGCTTCTTCGGGGGTGGGGGAGAAAAAGGGAGAGAGACCGATGGACTCTTGATGGCTCTGGCCTCCGTTCATCACCTGGCAGGAGTTTTCAGGTGTCAGTAGGGGGAAGGATAACCTCGTTGGAGCCTGGTACTTTCTCTAATTTGAGCAGTGCTGGAGCCAGGAGTCCAGTGGGGCCAAGGCAGCCTGAGTTCACAGAGACCAGAGCTGCCTTGAAGGATCTTTGACTGGGTCAGCATCAGTGCTTGCATGTAAGCAGAGTGCCCAGCACGGGGGAGAGGAAAGGGAGTAACTCCCGTCAGGTTTCCTTCCACACAGTATAACTCACGGGACATCAGGGAGAGGCCATGGAAGGTCATGCTGCCGTCGTGGGGGGGATTCGTTTTAGACTAAAGGCTGCTCTGGTGCTCACAACCTAAAAGCAGGTCTCAAGTGTTCACATGGTTTCCAAGTAACTCAACTATGTTCTTAGGCTCAAGAATATTTATAGGAATAAATATACAGTACCTAAGAAGGGGAAATGTACAAGTCTGAAATCTAGTAAGAATTACCCAGCATGCAAAATAATCAGGAAAATAACACAGCAATAACACAGATGATAGTTAGTACAGACAAACCTTAGAACTGTTATCCCAAGCTGGACCTGCAGCTGCACCCCTGTCCCAGCTACTTGGAAAGCCGAGGCAGGAGCATCACTAGAGCCCAGGGGTTCAAAGCCAACTTGGTAAACATAGCAAGAACCTTTCTCTCAAAAAATAGTTATTACAGACATATTCCAAGAGTTCAAAAATAAAGGAAAGATTGAGCATAGTGTAGAACCTGCTCATACCAGATTATAAGGGCCAATTGTTAAATAATCAGGAATTTTGCAAACACAATTATTAATCATCGGTAGCTTAGAATGGGCTGAAGTGTGTACTCATGGAATTGGCAAGCACTGCCAATTGGGCATTTTTAAATTTTGGAGAGATAGTTTATTAGCACACCAGCAGACATTGTATACATAAAAGAGACCTAAATCAAGCTTCTAGAGATGAAAACCACACTGTAGATAGATTAGACACTGAAGAAGATAGGTTAGTGAACTTGAAGACACGGCAATAGAAACTACCCAAAATGAAGCTCAGGGAAAAATGAACTGACCGGACAAATGAACTGAGTATTGGTGTGGGACAACTACAGGTGACCTGGTATACATGTCTCAAAAGAGGAGAAAGAGAAAGGAAAAACCAAAAATATTTGAATAAATGATGAATAAAAATTTTCTAAGTTTCATGAAAACTAAAGCCATAAATTGAAGAATTTTAATAAACCCCAAGTCTAAGACACACAACACACACAAACCTATGCCAGGGCACATACAAATAAATCCCTTAAAGCCAGTATTGATAAAGAGAAAAAATTTAAAGCAGCCCGAGAAAAAGATATTTTACATACAGTGGAACAATTATAGTAAAGAAAATCTCTTCAGAAACCAAGCAAACCCAAGAACAGTGTGGCAACATTTTTAGAGTACCAAAACATCACTCCCAGATTAAAATTCTACACTCAGTGAAAACAACTTACAGTGAAGGCAAACTACTTCCTTAAACGTATGGTAGCTGATAGAATCTCTCAGCAGCAACTTGCACCACCACAAAAAAAAAAAAAAAAGGTACAGGAAGTCCTTCAGGAAGAAAGTGGTTATCAGAAAGAAATTTAGAATTTGATATTCAAACCCCTGGTAACTTCTACTCCAGTTTTGGTGTGTATCTGTGTGTCTGCTCTGGACAATCATATAAATCAAACCATACAATATAGTTGTCCTCCCCCATCCATCAGGGATACATTCCAAAACCCTTAGTGGGTACCTGAAACCATGCATAGTACTGAAGCCTATAAATACGATGCTTTGCCTTATACAACTATCATAAAAATGTATGAATTAGGCACAAAAAGATTAACAATAACTAATAGTGACTAGAAAAATTGTAACAATATATTGAAATAAGTTATTTAAAAGAGGAATTTCTGGAATTTTTCCACTTAATATTTTTGGATCATAGTTGCCCTCGGGTGAATAAAACTATGGAAAGCTCAGCTTCGGATGGCGGGGGACTACTGTAAGAGGCTCTGTGTCTGGCTTCTTTCACCGAGCACAATGCTTCAGGGTCCTCCGTGTTATAACACAAGTTGGTAGGTACTTCATATCTTTCTGAGGAGGGAGAGACCGCATGTGTTTATCTACTCATTAGCCAATGAACGCAGGCTTGTTCCTATTTTCTGGCTATGATGAGTAAGCTGTTACAAATGTCCATATACAAGCCTTCCTGTGGACTTGCATCTGAAGATTTTCTTGCGTATCTACCCAGGAGGAGAACTGCTGGATCATACTTTGTACTCAGCAATGATATTCTTTTGGGGTCTGATTCATGTGCATTCAGGTTAAATGGAGAGTCCTAAGATTTGTCTCATCTTGAAGCTCGAGCATGGCTGAGGCATTGGCCAACACAAGGAGTGCTGTTGTCATGTTCCTCTGTCCCTGGAAATTCAGAAGGCACAAAGGAAAAATTTAAAATGACGACTGTGATTGACTTAGAGACCCATCCCACTCATGGCTGTTTCCTCCTTCTGTTCTTTCTTTTTAATTTAATTTTTTTTTTAGTTGTAGGTGGACACAATACCTTTATTTATTTTTTACGTGGTGCTGAGGATCGAACCCACATGCCACACGGGTGTGCTACCACTGAGCCACAACCCCAGCCCCCCTCCTTCTGTTCTTTCAATTTCCCTCTCTCCTATTCCTTCTCTTTGTTCCCTGAATAAGGGCATCATTTTTACATACCTCAGTAGTTTATATTCTTTATTTCCCTTTCCAGGCCTTTCTAAAATGTATATTGACATGATTAGAGGAGAATCATTGATCATTTGTAGTGTTGCCTGCATTTTTTTTGGAATTTTTCGGGTCAGCTCAGAACAGCTTACCATGTTTACAGGTAGGACCATTTTGGGGGCCTGTACGTCTTCTAAAGTCCTTCTTACTGAAATGAAAATGCTTCCAAGATGTCTCTACTGCTCTCCCTATACTTTACTCTTGAACCAATTAAAATGATGTATTGGTTAACAAGAAAAAGATGCCCATTTATGTGTTTTTTTGGTCAGTATAGGGCAAAGAACATGGAAAAAAGTATTTTATCTCCCTTGATATGCATATATATATATATATATATATATATATATATATATGGGTTGAGGGGTGGTTTCAGTGGTGGAATGCTTGCTTCACATGTGTAAGGCTCTGGGTTTGATTCCTAGCACTGTGCTTGCATGTGCATGTGCGTGGGCACACACACATGCCCACGCACACACACATGCCATGCACACACACATGCCCACCACACACACATGCCCACCACACACACATGCCCATGCACACACACATGCCCACACACACACACACATGCCCACCACACACACATGCCCATGCACACACACATGCCCACCACACACACATGCTCATGCACACACACATGCCCATGCACACACACATGCCCACACACACACACACATGCCCACCACACACACATGCCCATGCACACACACATGCCCACCACACACACATGCTCACACACACACACATGCCCACGCACACACACGTGCCCACGCACACACACGTGCCCATGCACACACATGTGCCAACATCACAATTGCATCATTTGGTGCAGACTTGCTTCTTACCTGGATCAGTCTGCGTCTCAGTGAATGGAAGTTAAGCGTTGGCTTGGTTCTGGATTTGGGCCTGAGGGTGAAAGCCAAGTGGTCCAGCAGTACCAGGGAGAGGAGTGCCAGACCTGTGTGGCCGACGATCACTGAGGTTGGGGCAGGCTACCTGGCTATTTTCCAGATGGGGTGCTAGTAAAGAGGAAAGGGGTGAAAGAAAGAGCACGGAGAGGAAAGGGTGTCCTCCTCATCTCTGTGATCACTGCAAGAGGAGGCAATTCTCGACAGTAGTGGGCAGCACGTGTTTGGGGACGTCCCCATGAAGGCACCAGGGGCATTTGCCGTGGACCATTTTTACTGTTTGGGACTTTGTTGTTCAGGACTACCCTGACACACACCCACCTACTGCCACTAGTACCTCAGTCAATGAAAATTTCACCTCTCCATTTCTCAAAAGCCCCCAGGCTGGCGCAGGGGTCACAAACCGACTGCAGTTTGACAGGACCCTGGCTAGGTTTCATTTGGCCCTGACATAGTTTTTTAAAAATTGGAATTGCTTGTCTCTTTTTCCTCTGATGTTGGGGATCAAATCTAGGGCCTCACACCTGCTAGGCAAGAGTTCAGTCACCAAGTTGCATCCCCAGCTGGTTGACCTTTGTTGGAGATTCACATGCACAGGTTTTCACAGTTACACACTTTGCCTGACTCTTGAGGATGTGTGAACCTTCTGTCCTGGTGAGTGAACCTCAAGCTGCAGACTGCACAGGAAGGACATCCCAACAGAACCGCTTTCCTGGGACACTCCCTTCTGCTGAAGAACGAGATCCCCACCTGAAATCTCAAGCGCAAACCAAAGTGCCATGGGTCAAAGAAACCAAAGCGACAGCTCAACGCTCTGTTTCTTTTTCCTGTAGAGTTACATATCATTGTGGGACTCAGCTTGGACATTTTTGGAAGCATAATCTGTGGATACTGGTGTGCAAGAGTCATCCAGTTTATATTGACTGACATTTTTAGCAATACACTGACCAATGTCATCCTCTGCTTTTCAATGGTGTATATGACTTTCTACGTGGGTAAGGCAAAAATAAGTACAAAAAAATGCTTTCACACTCTTTTTCTTCTTTTGTGTCTGATTCTGATGTTTTTAATGTGCTATTTGAAGGTTTTTCAACCTGGGGCTGTTGGGTTTTGGGGTTATTCAGACATTCTTCATGGTTGGTATTTTTGCCTCAGACTAGATTCAACCATTTGTTTAGAGCCCAGGGAATTCCCGCTGTCGTTAGGAAGGCAAAAGCAAAACAGGATTCGGGGTTGCGGGGACTGTGGTCAAGGAAGCCCTGAGATGGGCCTGCAGCCCTGGCCCGGGGGTGTCCTAGAGGTGTTCAGCAGAGATCACGAAGCCGCCTTTTCCATCGGCACCATCCTCAACTGGGTCAAATCTGCTCGGTTTTGGACAGCCTGCTAACTAAGAATGGTTTTTACATCATAAGATGGCTTAAAAAAGAAGAAAAAGAAATAAAAATATTTTATGGCGTGTGAGGATTGTGTGAAATTCAAATCTCAGTGTCTAGACAAAGTTATTTGAATACACATTCATTTGTCTGTGCATTGTCTATGACTGGGTTTGCGTTACAGTGGCTGAGTCAAGTTGTGACAGGTGCCTGAACGGCCCCCAAAGATTAGATATTTACTATCTGGCTTTTTACAGAAAAAGTTTGCTAGCTTCTGATCCTCTCCGGCAAATCCTCTGAAGCAGCATCGTAAGGAAAAAATACCATTCTCAAGCCCCCCCCGCCCCAATTCTTCACCCAAGATAAAGTGCCTCAGTGTGCAGAGTTACATGCATTTGTTTCACTTCTTCATTTTCTCTCCGCAGTGGAATATTTTGGAATGTCAGGCATTGTGGCTTTGGCCACTGTAGGACTGAATTTAGATTCCTTAAGCTTCAAGCCCAGGATGGAGTTCATAATCACAAAGTAAGTTTCCTGTTGTGTACGTGGTAAAGAGATCATGGAAGGTGGACACTTCCCTAGAATCCCTGTAGGAGCTCTGAGCCAGCTGGGATCAGAGGTGTGTGCCACCACGCCCAGCAACAGAGCCCTGTAAAATGTTGTCTGTAGAACAAGTGAATGAAAGCAAGTGCCTTCACTCAGCCGAGAAAGACGGGCATAAGGCAGATGTGTTTGTGTAAAAAGAAAATAGTTTAAAAATGCATTGCTTACAATGGCATCCTCTTCCTTCGCCCTAGGTTCTTGATCATATTTTCCTCTATGTACCACCATTTGATATACACTTTCTTCGGCATCGTGGTTGGATGTGGAGAAATCAAGTATTTTGGTTTCCGCACCGTAGTTTTCATTTTCATCTTATTTGTGACAGTGAATTTTGTAAGGTAATAATTATATTTTAAAGCTTGTTTCACAGAACTTAGATTCTTTCTTAAAAATTTGTTTTTTAGTCACATGTGACAGTAGAATGTATTTTGATGTATGACATATACCTGGAGTATAACTTCCCATTCTTTTGGTTGTGCATGATGTGGAGTTACACTGGTCTGTATTCATATATGAACAGAGGAAAACTATGTCCGATTCATTCTACTGTCTTTCCTATTCTCATCTCCCCTCCTTTCCCTTCCTTCCCCTATTTTTAATCCAATGAACTTCTATTCTTCCCTCTCCTCCACCCCCATATTGTGTGTTAGCATCGGCATATCAGAGGGAACATTCAGCCTTTAGTTTTGGGGGATTGGCTTATTTAACATAGCATAATATTCTCTACTCCATCCATTACTGGCAAATACCATCATTTCATTCTTCTTTATGGCTGAGTAATATTCCATTGTATATATGTACCACAATTTCTTTATACATTCATCTATTGAAGGGCACCTAGGTTGGTTCCATAGCTTAGTTATTGTGTATTGAGCTGCTATCAATACATGGGGCTGTGTCACTGTACTATGCTGATTTTAAGTTCTTTGGGAATAGAACTAGGAGTGGGATGACTGGGTCAAATGGTGGTTCCATTCCATGTTTTCTGGGGAACCTCCATACTGCTTTCCATAGTGGTTGCACCAGTTTGCAGCCCTACTATAAGCTTAGTTCTCGAGCCTGGAATTGGGAAGCAGTGGAACACAGACAAGAGCAATTGTGGCTGTGAGGTGCAGAGGCTGCCTGGTTGCTGGGGGCTCAGGCTGGGCTGCTGTGCAGGTGGGGAGCGTTTCTTTTCCAAGGTTTCACCTGTGAATTGAGAGAAGGTGGACCACCAGCAGCAGCCTCACTCCTGAGCCTGCCAGACATGAAAGTTCATGGCCCGGTTCCAGTGGTTCTCCTACGTGGAGGCTGTGGAGGTGAGATAGGAAGTGGGTTTAACAAGCTCTGCAGGGGGTTCAGACAGGTTCAGGTGGGAGCACCACTGGACTAGACTAATGGCTCTTAACATTTTGGTGGACTTTCATCATCATTTTTTTTTTTGTAATCCATTGTTAGGATAAAGTCATTTATGGACCACCACTTTCCATGCACGATTTGCCATTAGTATGAGTGAAGCCCTGTGAGACAGGCGTTCCTCATCAGACCTCAGCTGAAGCCCAGAGACTCCAGATCCAGCCCAGCATCTACCTGTGGGCACATGGTCTGGGATTGGGATTTAAGTCTGGTCCACGAGGCATGCTTCCAGAATGCCGCTGCCTGCTCCCGATAGCTGTGTCCTCCGTGGGACTCCAGGGCGGTGCCATTTCCACACAAGGCCACGGCCAAGGGAGCTTGGGTTGTAAGATGTTCTCCTGGATTCTCACTTGTACTGTCTCCAGGGGCACCGTGTGCAGCCGTAGTCCTGCCCGCCCTCTCCATCCTCTGCCCCGTCTGTTCTGGGCCTGGTCTTGGTGCTCACCTGCTAGACCTATGTGGCTGTCCAACCAGTAGTTATCTAATATTATCTTTTCTCTGCTTTCCTATGTGGACAACTTTAAAAAAACCTGAGTTAGTCATTGCTTCCTAGAATAATTTGTGTGTTTATTTCTAAGTGCAAATTCCACCTCTCACACTTGTTAGTTTTGTCACTATGTAACTTTGAGCACTTACTTAAGTTTCAGTGTACTTATCTAAAGCATCATATTCGGTTGGCTTCTAAGTTGAAGGACCACTTATTTCCCAAGGCAAGTTTGCACAGCTCTGCAACCCAAGGACTTAAAGCGGAACTGGTTGAACCAGTATCCTCCAACCCCAGACCAAAAAGTTGGAAGGAGAATGGTGTCTGGATGCCACCCTCAGTTTGTGGGACTGGAGAGGGGGATGGCAGAGAGCAGATGTGGGCAGACAAACCCTAACTGTAAGCAGAGGTGACTGACTTACCATTTTTCCAAAGCCTGAAGAATTCTCGTAGGTCTGGAGTCAGGGACTCAAAAACCTTCAAACTGGAGTAAGCATTCTGGGGCCATGTGAGGTGCAGACTGGGGTGTGGATGGAACAGCTACCAATGCTTTCTGTTCACATCCTTCCATTGCTTTGAAAGTTCTTTCTCATTGTGAGAAAATAAGGACAGCCATATTATAATAATAACAAAAACAGCAACACGGGACCAGACTCTTGGACTTGCAATACCTCCTGTAGTTTTCAGTGCCACCCTTGCACACAGTCTGATTATTACACTCATCTTCATCTGAACTATAGTGCTGATATTCTCTTGGCACAGATTCCCTCGGGATCCTATAGAGAAATGACCTAGATAGAAAGAAGGCACAAGTTGAAATGATTTGTGTGACATTTAGTGGATGATTCTATGGAAGCTAAGGAAAATTTTGGTTGGATTAAGTTTATTCATGTAGCTACAGTATGTCTTCCCATTCCGGATTCTGAATCCAGTCATTTTATGACCCTTCAGGGAATAGATGATCTTGTCAACATTCTTTGAAGAGGTCTCCATGCGGCATTTACCACCCACATGCAAATAGTACACAATAGTGTTGATGATAAGTCATTGTTTGTATACCTGGAACTCCAAGCATCATTTTTCAAGACTTGGTATTACACAGAAAATTTAGATAGATTTGTTTAGTCCCAGAAAGCTTGATTGACTTACCAATAAACTGTGTCATCTCTCTTTCTTGAGAAATTTAGGATTGAGTAGATGGTTTCGTCTGTAAGTAACACTCATCTGTGAGGTGTGATTTATTCGTTTTCAATGTTTTCTGTCCACAGGTTGCTCACTGTTATTTTTGTGACCCCGATTTTGATGCATTCCAGTTACGAGTACAGTTGGCGATGGGGAATTGTTATCATGTGGTCTGGAATTAAAGGAGTTTTTAGCTTACTTTTGTCTCCTGATATTTATAATCTGGCTGCTCAAAAAGTAGTGGCACCACAAATGGTAGGGAAAAAAGAATCACGTCTCATGGTTACTAGTATTTATGCACTTGTTCTTATCTTGTGGCACTTGTTACTATACTCAGATAATAAAGTTAACTGGTTTTGAATTAGATTTTTTAAATGCACCCTTTTAAATAGAAGGGACTCAGAGGAAAGTTCTTGAATGTTGACATTGTGACAGGGACCAGTGGTCATGTGTTTAGGACAGGGGTGCTAAGGAGACTTGCCTTACAGTCCTGACTCTACCAGTCCTGGTCTGGGTGATCTTGCAGAAGTTCCCAGCCTTGCTGAGCCTCAATTTCCAGTTGAGGCTGGAGATGATGCTTACTAAAACACCTGACCCTTTATACATGCTCCATAAATGTCGTTAAGTGCACAAATGCTCTTTTTCAATTGATGTCAGGAAGCATGGGAAAAAATAATGCCTTTATGGAGAGTATTCCCATCGCTACATCTGTCAGAACAAGAACGGAAATGCTGGTGACGCACACTAAGGCAAGAAAGATTTTAAATAGTGTTGCATTCAGAATTGTCACCACGTGGTCTGGAATCAAAGGAATTTTTAAGAGGAAGTGCTTTTCTTGATGGAATATCATATTCCTCACCACATCTGTCCTGAAGATTTATATATGTGAGCTTCACATGGGAACACTGGAGTTCCAGTAATGTGGCTTGTCCTTCCCTACTCCAGAAGAAAATTATGATAACCAACGCTTCAGCTCCTTTGATTCTCTTATATGCAATGAATTGGCTTAAAACCAAGTCGACAAGACGTTAACTCGCATTTGGGTACCATTTCATAGCGTTTCCTAACTCTGTCTGATGTTAAGATCCTCTTGGCTCTGCGATCTGTAATCACGATCTGCAGAATCAGTATGTTCACCAGGCACACGAGGGGACTGTTACCAGTCAGATGGGAAACACCCTGGAGAGATCAACTCTGTCTTACAGTGAGGGGCTCAGAGGGGCTAACTGGCCTCAATCACATGGTTAATAAATGGCAAAGCCCAGGCTTACAGCGGCACTTGTCTATTTTTTTGTGTGTTTGGTGCCTCTCCAAACTGCACCACAGCTCCAGCCTGCTCCCTCAGGGCCTCTCAGTAGCCACGGTAAATGCTGGTAGCAGGTGTATGTCCCTGTCCTGCCTGGCTGCTGGGTGTCTCCCCATCCTGCATATTGTATAGCCACGTCTGTGATGGCTGAAAGCTCTTCTCTCAGCGTCCTTATCTGGCACCACCTATTACTTTTCCTTTGTTCAGATTCTTCCTGGTATAATTTCTTCCCTGGTATATCGTGTTCAAACAGTGTCCACAAAACTGACCTTTTGCCTCAGCTTATTTACTGGAGACAGTGTAAAGATTAAAGATAAAAGATTAAGATGGAATTTTGTTGGTGGTTAAATGAGCAATGCTCTCCTTTTGAAAACTGAGGTAATGTTCTCTGTCTAATCATCTGTATGCTTTGTTTTTAGTTTATTTTCTATGTACAAGTGATATCGTTATTGACTATGGCAATAAATTCATACATGATGACTTTCTCGGCTAGGACTTTAGGTAAAGTATATGCATAATCGTTTCCTAACTGGGGAGAAAAATGCAAATAAGTTATTGTTGCGGGTAATGCAGACATTTCTTATGAAGTTCAAGGAACTGGTTTAGAGGCCAGTTATTTTCATTTACTCGTTATCTTTGTTGATAACAATTAATAAAGATGCTGTGTAATTGTAATATTGGTTCATCTGGTGTAGCAGAAGCCAAGTGAACAGAGGCTTAAATAAGACACAGGAATCTCTTTTCCCCTCACTGCAGAATCCAAAAGAGTGGGATGGTTCTGCTGCACCAGGTCATCCAGGGGTCCAAGTTCTTCCGTTTCTGTTGCTCCTCTGTTCTGTAGGGTTCTCCTCTAGTCTGGAGGGCAGGAGATCGCTCATTACCACCTGTCTATTATCCAAGCAACTAGAAGAGGAAATGGGGATAGGTGGGTGGGTGGGTGGAAAGCATCTTTCTTTTAAAGGTACAATCCAGAACTTAATATCTATATAACCAGAACTTAATATCTAGAATTTAATATAAATATCCAGAATTTAATAAATTTATCCAGAATTTAATCGCATGGCCCACATTCTTAAGGGAAGATGGGGAATATCATCTTTTTCTGGCTGGCCATGTATTCACCCCCAGTTCCGATATCCTATTGGTGACAGGAAGAAGGAGAGAACGGACGTTGGAAGACAAGCCCCAGGCTCTGCCATCGTTGTCTATTTCTAATAGGAATTTGAGCTTGATAATAGTAATTAGTGTACATGTAATTAAATCCAAACAGGAACATTTTCTGTTATCTAAAAGGTATTTGAGACTTGTTTATCATAAAATGCATAAATATAATAAAGTTACAAGAGACGCATCCAGTAGAGAAGTCCAGGATCAGAGGCCGGCAGCAGTGGTCACGGGGGAGGGCGCTGGGGTGGGATTAGGCAGTCCTAGAGGAGGGCCGGCTCCTCAGCTCTGCTGGGCGAGAACTGATTCCATCAGGGAATCTAGAATCCATCAGACTACTAGAAATTTACATGTCCCCACTCACTTGTTCACAGATAAACCTCAAGGTCAACTCGCTAATTTAAAGAGGGATGGTTTCCTTCCAGGTCTGAAATACTTGGTATCATTATCAGAGTAGCCACCTCTGAATGCCCATAGCCTTGATAAACCAAGTTAGTAACGCTGGGAGAGCACAGGCCAGCGAGAACAGAGGAGGGATAACATTTACGTGTGCAGATTTGCTGGCCAGGAGAAAGATGTTAAATGTGAGGTGTCTCTATTGGCTTTCACATTTCATTATGGATAAGAAACAGCTGAAGAACTTGTTAAAAATGCAAATTCTCAGGCCAGCCTGATTCGGAGGGTATGAACAGAGCCCAGGAATTTGACAGTTTGATCAGCAGCCCTTCTACCTGGAGAAGACACAGGTAGTTTCCCACATTTTGAGAATTACTGGTGGGGTGCCTTGACATATTAAGTCATGACTTTAGCAATTGGGCCAGATGCATTTCAGTTATATAGCCAAAGGAAACAGGGGGTGGGGTGATTCTGTGGAAAACCTGGGAGCGAGCCGTGCCCCTGCCCTATGCTCTGGTTTGGCTGTGCAGGTGAACCCAGGAGCTCACGGCATGGTCGTCCCCAGTCCTCCCTGTGCTGCTCAGGCCCTTGCTCTTCTTTGTCACAGGTTTTTGTGCGATTTCCCTCCCAAGACAAATGGCCATGCAAAATGCCATTCAGCACATTCAGGAGATAATACAGAACACAACCACTTTATACAAGACCGAAAAGATGTTGACAAATGTCAACTGGACTTTAGTGGAAGAAAAAGCGAAGATCGAATACATCATTCCGGTGAGTTGGTGCCTGACAAAAAATAATCCTCTTTTCCTTCCCTTGGTCTGTCTGCCTGGACTTATAGTCTGTAAAAAAGAGAGAGAGAGAGAGAGAGAGAGAGAGAGAGAGAGAGAGAGAGAGAGGAAAGAAACCTGATTCTGCTAACCAAATATCAGAAAACTCAGGAGTTTTGCCACCTTGGGGAAATGACTTTGAATTCTTTCTCCAAAGAGAAGGTCTTGGTGGTTAGCCTCATTTGCCAAATATGAGGAGAATGGATGTTTTCACAGACTGGCTGATGGGGCAGCAGGAGAGATTATGCTTCCAATGGGTAGAGATACCAAGAGATGGCTCCCTATGTAAGTGTCCTAAGAAGCACAAAACAGGACAATCTAGAGAGTAGCCAAGCATGGAGAGTTTGGAGAAAAATTTGGCTATCTAGATGCACCTAAAGGAATGTTTATTTCACCACAATTGAAAAACACACTTCTCATATGGCGAAACAGTTCCCAGCTTATGCACGGCTCCTTATCTGAGCAACTCTGAGTTACTGAGATCTTTGTTGAGTATAGCCTTGCTATCTTCTAATAATTTTTTTTTTACCTATTTTTAACTTTATCTCTTTGTTTTCTACAATTTAGTCAAATGCTGTTCCACTTTCCCATGTTGTACATGATGATGAAACAGAGCAGTCCCCGACAGATGAAGTTTTAATAGAAGAAGCCAGATTGCACGTGGCGATAATACAAATGGTTGGTATTGCTGCCGCCGCCTCTTCCTCCTCCTCCTTCCTCTTCTTTCTCTTCCTCCTCCTCCTTCCTCTTCTTTATCTTCCTCCTCCTCCTTCCTCTTCTTTCTCTTCCTCCTCCTCCTTCCTCTTCTTTCTCTTCCTCCTCCTCCTTCCTCTTCTTTCTCTTCCTCCTCTTTTCCTCCTCCACCTGTCCCCATTCCTCTTCCCTCTCCCCGCTCCTCCCCTCCCTTCTCTTTCTCTTCTTTCCCTGAGCGACTCTTTTCCTCCTTCACTGAGAATTGAACCCAGGGACTCTTTACCACTGAGCTACATCCTGGACCTTCCCTTAGGTCCTTGCTAAGTTGCTGAGGCTGGCTTTGAACTTGTAGTCCTCCTTCCTCAGCCTCCCAAGCCACTGAGTTATAGGTGTGGGCCACCCTGTCTAGCTCTGTAGCTATGTGGGTTTGTCATTCTATTCCATTGGTCTATGCGTCTGTATCCCCCCCCCCCATTACCCTATAGTTTTTGTTACTAGGGCTCTGTAGTAAAACTTGAAGTTGGGTATTATGATACCTGCAGCATTGCTTTTTGGGAGCTCAGGATTACTTTGGCTATTCTGGGTCTTTTGTCCTTCCATATGAATTTTAGAATTGTTTTTTTTCCAATCATGTGAAGAATATCATTTGTACTTTGATGTGGCTTGCATTAAATGTGTAGATTACTTTGATTATATGGCTATTTTAACAAAATCAATTCTGCCAATCCATGAACATGGGAGATCTTTCCAATTTATAATGCCTTCTTCAATTTTCTTTCTAGTGTTCCTTTATTTTCCTTATAGAGATCCTTTACCTCCTTAACTAGGTTTCTTCTTAGATATTTTGTTTTTTGAAGCTATTTTGAATGGAAAATTTTCTGATTTATTTCTCAAAAAGTTCATTATTGGCTTACAGAAAAGCTATTGACTTAAAAATTTCTAAATTTTTTTTTGTTGTAATTTTTTATGTCCATTTGGACATAACATTATTTATTTTTTGACGTGCTGCTGAGGATTGAACCCAGTGCCTCAAATATGCTAGGCAAGATTCTACCACTGAGCAACAACGTCAGTCCCTAGCTATTGATTTTTATACACTGATTTTGTATCTAGTAGTTATTTTTGAGGGTCTTTAGAGTAATTATTAATGTCATTTACATACTTAGATAAACAGCTTTAAATATTTGAAGCTGCTTTTTACAAATTTGACATGGTTGACTTCCTCTCATACAAAATTTCCTTGTTTCTAAAAAAAATTTATTTTAGTAATATAAGCTAAAGTAAATCTGGTGAACCAAAAAATTCTCTTCAAATTTTTGTACTAATAATTTACATGTTCTAACATACATACAGGAATATTGCTAGGTAAAATAAAGTTTGAGTCAATTATATCAGATTATACATTTTAAATTAGGTTTCTATTTAAATAGGACAAAGTTTATTCAATATAGCAAGTACATAATATACTTACTGTGTTCACATTCTTCTTTTTTGCTTTCTTTTAAAAACTCAGTGTCATGAACAATTCCTAACATACACAAAGGTGGTGTAATAAGTCACCATGTGCCCACCACCCAGCCTTAACAATTATCCACACACAACCAATCCTGCCCTTTTTGCCTCTTCAATCACTCCCCCACCTTCCATATTATTTTGAAATAAATCCTGGGTGTCATATCACTTTATCTGTAAATATTTCAAAACGTATACGTAAAATTTAAAGTCTTTTAAGAACATAGCAAAATGCTAATATTGTTCCTAAAATTAATAACTACCTAATAAGAATAGATATCAAATCAATAACATTTTCAGTTGTCTTAGAAATATGATACATGGTTACCTTACAGTTTATGCTTTCAAATTGAGTTTCATTGAAGTTCACACACTGCAACTAACCAATATCTCTATTAAGTCTCTTATAATCTGTAGATCCTTCTTTAATTTTCTGTCGAAGAACATATTCGTTCTTGAATTGTGCTGCTATAAACACTGATGTGGTGGCATCGCTGTAGTGTGCTAACTTTCAGTTTTTTAGTTACACACTGAAGAGTGGGATAGCTGGGTCATATGGTGGTTCCATTCCTAGTTTTTGAGGAGTCTCCATACTGCTTTCCAGAGTGGTTGTACTAGTCTGGAGTCCCACCAACGATGTAAAAGTGTACTTTCCCCCCATCATGAATTCTTTTAGTATATTCTTGTCATTTTTAATTTCCCCATCAAATGTGAAACTGAGCTTTGTTGGGTATAGTAATCTTGGAGGGCAGTTGTTCTCTTTCAGGGTTTGGAATATCTCATTCCAGGCCCTCCTTGATTGTAGGGTCTAAGCTGAGAAATCAGAAGTGAGTTTTATTGGTTTGCCTTTAAACATGACCTGGTGTTTTCTCTCTTGGGGCTTTTAATATTCTTTCCTTATTTTCTGTGTTAGTTATTTTGATTATGATATGTCTTGGTGAGCTTCTTATTTGATTAGGTCTATTTGTGGTCCTGTAAGCCTCCTGTTTAGATGCGAAGGTTAACCTAGGAATATCTTTCTCTTTTGGTAGTTTCTTGTGGAGCTATTAGTCACACTTTGAATTAATACTTTGCACTGCTTTCTGCTCTAGAAGGATGGTACTACCGGTGTGGTTTATATTACTGAAATGAAGTCTGAATTGTGTAGATTCTGAGCATCTTGAAGCTAAGAACTTTCCTCTGTATCTCTTATAACATTTAGGACTGTACTTAGTAAAAAAAATGAATTCTGAGTAGATATTTGAATCAAATGAAATTTATTTCCTCCTGTAGATTCTCTGTAGTAGTATATTTTCATCTGTGGGCATGCTTTACCATCCACATGAGATTGGTTCTAGGATCCCCAGCTGCAAAATGGACACTCAAATCTGCAGATTCGTGTTGCTTTTATGAACTGGCAGAGCATTTGCATATAACTTTCCTATGCTTTTCCTCCTGTATTCTTTATTTTTTTTTATAAATTTTTTTTAAAATATTTATTTCTTAGGTGTAGATGGACTCAATACAATGCCTTTATTTTTATGTGGTGCTGAGGATCGAACCTGGGTCCCAACGGTGCTAGGCAAGCACTCTACCGCTGAGCCACAATCCCAGCCCCCTCCTGTATTCTTTAAATCATCTCTGAATTATGCACAGTGCAGAGCAAACACTATGTCAATAGTTGTTATACTATATTATTTGAAGAATAATGATAAAAGTCTATATATTCTCATTATAGATCAGTTTTTTCCCTGAATATTTTCAGTTGTTGATTGAATTCATAGAGGCAGAAACCATGAATACAGAGGGCCAATTTATTGAGTTCGGTAATAATAGCAAGGGCTATGTAAGGTGTAAGCAGAGTAGATTATATTCATGTTTTGATCTTTTGTAATTTTCATTTAAAATTGTGTGTTTAGAGTAGCTTTGAAAAGCAGTGTAATGATGGCATCCTTGGAGTAGAGGCAGCCCGGATATTAATTGGTGCAACGAAAAGCTATTGCCCCATCCAAGGAAAGTAAGTGTAATACTTCTTTGATTAATTCAGTTAATTGATTAATTAATTAAATTTGATATTTCCAAAATTGAGTTGGTATGTGATTAATAATGAACAAATGGAGTGTTAAATGTCCAGATTTATCAATCTATTATCTATTTTATCTATCCACATCCATCTATCTGTCCATCTATCCATCTATTCATGTATTTTCTATTTTTCTTGTTTGCTAATTTTCCCGTGTGGTTTCATGAGCTTGGTGACATTAGGGGACTCTGGAGGAGTAATTAGATGAGAGACAAGGGGACCCATGAAGGAGAACTTCATGGCTTCTGTTGTTGTTATGAGTGTGTTGCTTTCATATCATATCCATGAAATTGCTAGAGGAGAAGGCGGAGGCCTGGGTCTGTGGTTAAACAGTTCTGGGGTAGAGCAGTCTCTCTACCGGCTCAACTGGTTTTGATGGATGTGATGAAATCCGATGGGGAAAACCCAGTGTCTCAGAGATAAGTGCGTATCTGGGCACAGTCCTGGCAAGCATTAGGTAACAGGTGATTCACAGCAAAGCTCTGAGGGTGAGAGTGAGCAGGGCAGCAGCCCAGCGATCTTTGTGGGAGAGCTGTCCTTGGTCCCTGGGATTATGAAAAGCAGGGCCTTTGTGGGGGGAGGCTTGGGCTGGGCAGTGAATGACAAAAGGAAGCTGGATTCCAGAACCCCAAAGGATTGGTCTAGAGAAGCTTTAATTGCATTCTGTCTCAGGTCAGGAATGGTTCTAGGAATGGGGGGCACAGGTGTCTCATGTCCCATGACCACAGGTGGATAGGTGGATGGGTGCAGAGGCTTGGGATTCAGTGAATTTATTTAGTAGATCCTCATTAAACTGTATTTAGTATAACTTCCCCTTTTATACTACCCTATTTATTATGGTCAGTTTTTATCATAATGCATGTTGTATTTTTGTTAGATTCATGAATATTCATGATGTTTCAACTTACGTAAGAGCTAGAAGTTGGCTTATAAAGTTTAAAAACATGTTAACTTACTTGGAATATCATAGAGAAAAGGGACGTTTAATTCTACCTGGGTAAGTATTGTGAACTTTTTTCCCTACATTTTTTTAATTGGTGCATCATAGTTGCACCTAGAAATGGGATTTGTTGTGACATATTCATACGTGCACACAAGTATTATGAACTTTTAATAGCAATACCCTTGAAAATAGTATAATTTCCATAGTTTTTGAATAAATGACTTTGATTTTCCTTATTTTTTTAAATTTTTTAATTTTTTAATTGGTTGTCCACAACAATACAAAGCTCTTGACATATCATATTCCATACATTAGATTGAAGTGGGTTATGAACCCCCAATTTTACTCCAAATGCAGATTGCAGAATCACGTCGGTTACACATCCACAATTTTACATAATGTCCTATTAGTAATTGTTGTATTCTGCTACCTTTCCTATCCCCTACTATCCCCCCTCCCCTCCCCTCCCATCTTCTCTCTCTACCCCATCTACTGTAATTCATTTCTCTCCTTGTTTATTTCCCCATTCCCCTCACAACCTCTTACATGTAATTTTGTATAGCAATGAGGGTCTCCCTTCATTTCCATGCAATTTCCCTTTTCTCTCCCTTTCCCTCCCATCTCATGTCTCTGTTTGATGTTAATCTTTTCTTCCTGCTCTTCCTCCCTGCTCTGTTCATAGTTGTTCTCATTATATCAAAGAAGACATTTGGTATTTGTTTTTTAGGGATTGGCTAGCTTCACTAAGCATAATCTGCTCTAGTGCCATCCATTTCCCTGCAAATTCTATGATTTTGTCATTTTTTATTGCTGCATAGTACTCCATTGTGTATAGATGCCACATTTTTTTTATCCATTCATCTATTGAAGGGCATCTGGGTTGGTTCCACAGTCTAGCTATTGTGAATTGTGCTGCTATGAACATCGATGTGGCAGTATCCCTGTAGCATGCTCTTTTAAGGTCTTCAGGGAATAGTCCGAGAAGGGCAATAGCAGGGTCAAATGGTGGTTCCATTGCCAGCTTTCCCAGGAATCTCCAAACTGCTTTCCAAATTGGCCGCACCAATTTGCAGTCCCACCAGCAATGTACAAGTGTACCCTTTTCTCCACATCCTCGCCAGCACTTGTTGTTGTTTGACTTCATAGTGGCTGCCAATCTTACTGGAGTGAGATGGTATCTTAGGGTGGTTTTGATTTGCATTTCTCTGACTGCTAGAGATGGTGAGCATTTTTTCATGTACTTGTTGATTGATTGTATATCCTCCTCTGAGAAGTGTCTGTTCAGGTCCTTGGCCCATTTGTTGATTGGGTTATTTGTTATCTTATTGTCTAATTTTTTGAGTTCTTTGTATACTCTGGATATTAGGGCTCTATCTGAAGTGTGAGGAGTAAAAATTTGTTCCCAGGATGTAGGCTCCCTATTTACCTCTCTTATTGTTTCTCTTGCTGAGAAAAAACTTTTCAGTTCAAGGAAGTCCCATTTGTTGATTCTAGTTGTTAACTCTTGTGCTATGGGTGTCCTATTAAGGAATTTGGAGCCTGACCCCACAATATGTAGATCGGAGCCAACTTTTTCTTCTATCAGACGCAGAGTCTCTGATTTGATATCAAGCTCCTTGATCCATTTTGAGTTAACTTTTGTGCATGGCGAGAGAAAGGGATTCAGTTTCATTTTGTTGCATATGGATTTCCAGTTTTCCCAGCACCATTTGTTGAAGATGCTATCCTTCCTCCATTGCATGTTTTTAGCCTCTTTATCAAATATAAGACAGTTGTAACTTTGTGGATTAGTCTCTGTGTCCTCTATTCTATACCATTGGTCCACCCGTCTGTTTTGGTACCAGTACCATGCTGTTTTTGTCACTATTGCTCTGTAATATAGTTTGAAATCTGGTATCGCTATACCGCCTGATTCACACTTCCTCCTTAGAATTGCTTTTGCTATTCTGGGTCTTTTATTTTTCCATATGAATTTCATGATTGCTTTATCTATTTCTACAAGAAATGCCGTTGGGATTTTGATTGGCATTGCATTAAACCTATAGAGAACTTTTGGTAATATCGCCATTTTGATAATGTTAGTTCTGGCTATCCATGAACAGGGTATATTTTTCCATCTTCTAAGATCTTCTTCTACTTCTCTCTTTAGGGTTCTGTAGTTTTCATTGTATAAGTCTTTCACCTCTTTTGTTAGGTTGATTCCCAAGTATTTTTTTTTTTTGAGGATATTGTGAATGGAGTGTTTTTCCTCATTTCCATTTCAGAAGTTTTGTCGCTGATATACAGAAATGCCTTTGATTTATGCGTGTTGATTTTATATCCTGCCACTTTGCTGAATTCATTTATTAGTTCTAGTAGTTTCTTTGTAGACCCTTTTGGGTCTTCTAGGTATAGAATCATGTCATCTGCAAATAGTGATAATTTAAGTTCTTCTTTTCCAATTTTTATGCCTTTAATTTCTTTCGTCTGTCTAATTGCTCTGGCCAGTGTTTCAAGAACTATATTGAATAGAAGTGGTGATAGAGGGCATCCCTGTCTTGTTCCAGATTTTAGAGGGAATGCCTTCAACTTTTGTCCATTCAGAATGATGCTAGCCTGAGGCTTAGCATAGATAGCTTTTACAATGTCAAGGTAAGTTCCTGTTATCCCTAGTTTTTCTAATTTTTCAACATAAAGGGATGCTGTACTTTGTCGAATGCTTTCTCTGCATCTATCGAGATGATCATATGGTTCTTATCTTTAAGTCTATTGATGTGGTGAATAACATTTATTGATTTCCGTATATTGAACCATCCTTGCATCCCAGGGATGAATCCTACTTGATCATGGTGCACAATTTTTTTGATGTGTTTTTGTATTCAATTCGCCAGAATTTTATTGAGGATTTTTGCATCTAGGTTCATTAGAAATATTGGTCTGTAGTTTTCTTTCTTTGAGGTGTCTTTGTCTGGTTTGGGAATCAGGGTGATGTTGGCCCCATAGAATGAATTTGGCAGAGCTCCCTCTTTTTCTATTTCCTGAAATAACTTGAAAAGTATTGGTACTAATTCTTCTTTAAAGGTTTTGTAAAACTCCGCTGTATACCCATCCGGTCCTGGGCTTTTCTTGGTTGGTAGTCTTTTGATGGCTTCTTCAATTTCATCCATTGATATTGGTCTGTTCAAATTGTGTGTATCCTCCTGACTCAGTCTGGGCAAATCATATGACTTAAGAAATTTATCGATGTCTTCACTGTCTTCTATTTTATTGGAATATAGGTTTTCAAAATAATTTCTAATTGTCTTCTGTATTTCTGTAGCATCTGTTGTGATATTGCCTTTTTCATCCGTATGTTAGTAATTTGAGTTCTCTCTCTTCTTCTCTTCGTTAGCATGGCTAAAGGTCTGTCGATCTTGTTTATTTTTTCGAAGAACCAACTTTTAGTTTTGTTAATTTTTTCAATAGTTTCTTTTGTTTCAATTTCATTGATTTCCGCTCTGATTTTAATTATTTCTTGCCTTCTGCTACATTTGCTGTTGTTTTGCTCTTCCTTTGTTTTTTTTATGTTATCCCATAACTCTTGGATGTTTTTCTCGTGATTTTTTACCAGCCTTTCTGAGTTGGCTAGACTCTTTTCAAGATGATATATTTTGTCTTCATTATCTGACGTTCTGGCTTCTACTTGCTCCACTCTGTTAGTGATACTCTCAATTGAGTTTTTAATTTGGTTTATCGTTTCCTTCATTTCTAGAATTATTGTTTGATTATTTTTTATAATCTCTATCTCCTGATAAAGATGCTTAACTTCTTCTTTTATCTGTTTATGTAATTCATTCTCAATGTGTTCTTTCGCTGCTTGAATTTGCTGTCTTGTATCTTCTTTAAGGTTCCATTCCATCTGTCTACGGTGTTCCTTGAGTTCTTTATATGACCATTTTTCTGATGACTCTAGGTCCTCCTGAATATTTAGGCTGTCCTGCATTGTTTGTACTCCTTTTCTTCCTTGCTTTTTGAAGCTGCTCATGTTACTTCTTGTTCTGTTTGACTGCTGAGTTACTGTTTACTCCTATAAATTTATTTAATGCTTGGTAGGAAAGGTATTAGAAGGGAAGGGAAGAAGTCACTAAAGAGAATGAGAGTAAGCAGGTAGAATTCAAGGAAGGGGGGATAAGACAATTGAAAAGAAATGAAAAGACAAAAGAAGAAAAAAAATAGGAAATAAAAAAAGAAAAAAAAATTTAAAAAATAATTTAAAAAAATTAAAATTAAAATTAGAAGAAAAAAAATTTAAAAAGATTGTAAAAAAATTAAAAAAACAACAAGAAAGAAAAATTAAAATGAAAGAAAAACCCAAATCAAAAAAAAAGAGAAAAGAAAAAAAAAGAGAAAAAAACCCCCAAAACTAAAATGCAGTCTTAGAGTTTGATTAACTTCTCTTCCAGTAGGTGGCGCTGTGCCCACCAGGCCAAGTTTCTCCTGTCAATACGCAGGAACCAATCACTGTGCAGCAGCTCCTCCCAGACTGGGCGAGTCTCCAATCCTGAGTGCCTAGGGCCTCCTCTTGTGTCTAGTCACTTCCCACTTTTCCTCTAGCCAGGCCCCTCTCATGGGTGCCGCTCACCACAATACTGGCTACATGCCAGGTCTGCTGCTCCCAGGAGCCCTGTTTTCATGAACGACTGGGCACACTCTCCCAGTTTGCCATTCCCTCAGACCCTAAGTTTGTAGAGCTTGGGGCTGAGAATCCTCAGTGAATTTTACTTGCCCTCCTGTAGCCACGCCCCCGGTAGCTGGTGCAAGAGACCTCAGCTGTCAGCACTGGTGGGAGCGGTTGTTCCGTGCCGCGGCTCCCGCGCCACCTCTGATTCCCTCGGTCTGGCTATCGCACTCACGGGAGAGCTGGGAGGGGCCCTTAAGGTTTCCCCGATGTGTGGAGAGGGAAGGCTAGGGAATTACACACCTGTAGCCGCAGGTTTCAATGAAGTTATCTCCTCCGCCGCAGTCTGATGACGTCAGTTCTCTGCCATGGTGGTATCTCTTGCAAATGGCGACAGTTCGTTTCCCTTTGCCGGGCGACCAGTGCAACGGGTGACCAATGCAAGGGGTGGGTTCTTACTGTCTCTCCCAAGCCCCGTTTGAAACCTGTGGCCACTAGCTATGAAGGCTCGGTAGGCATTTACCTCCGTAGGAACAGAAGGGCCGACCAGTTGTTTCAGCCGGATGGATTAGTGCTGAGTCACAGCTGTTTGTCTGCGGGAAGCAGGCCAACGGGAGCTTGAATTCGGCCGATCCGGGCTCAGTGTGTGTTCTGAGAGGCCCAGACTGTTCGCCCCAGATCCACGTCAGCTTAGCATTGCCTAGTGATCCTGAGCAAACAGATTTAGGTTGTTTACGACTCCCTATGCCTGCACAGCTGAAGAGGTCAGAGACTTGATCTCTCCGCGCCTGCCGCCATGTTGGAATCTCTGATTTTCCTTATTAAAATAAAACTAATATCATGGTCAACTCTCATTGACGAAGGGGTGAAGGTACAGAGTGCTTGCTTCCCTTCATTCTGTTTCAGCCCCTTCACTGGTGCCTCTATGAAAGCGTGGGCAGGAAGAAGAGAGGGTGGTCTTGTGGGGTCATGTCGTGGACTGGGATGCGTTCATCTTCTTCTAGATGCAGTGCAAGGGTGAGAAGTACCCAGGTGGCACATTAGATCTAGCTCAGTTTAATTTCATCTGTGCCGCAGGGTGGTCATATTGAGGTCTGTCTTTAGGAGAAATACAACTCGGACTTAACAATACCTTCACCATTGAAGCTGCTGAATTTTAAGTGGGTGTTGATCTTTTGTAACAAAATCGGACATTGTTTTGTTTTCTTCCATTTAATTAATTCAAAGATAAATAGAAAAATCAAGCACCTAGGATATTGACATATGCAGGGAATTTTTTTTTTAAAAAAAATCAGGCTCAAAAAAAAATTAGGGTCTATTTTAGATGGATTGAAAAGTTTTAAGAAATACATGTTATAGTAATTATTGAATAGTTGTTTTTCTGTTCTTACATTTAAATAATGCTGATGTGTAACTCATATTCTTGTCATTTTGTTTTTGCTTTTGATTTATGAATCCTTGCATCATTTCCTATATCCTATAGCATTGATTTTTTTAAAAGATGCTCCCCATTCTAGATATAGATGAACAGAAACATATTTTTATCTTTCTCCATTATGATTTTGATGTACAGAAATTATGCTTTTATTTTTGCTATCTATTATTTTATTTGTAGTCTTCAAATTAATTTTAATGATTTATTTAAACAAACGTTAAACTTCAGGTCTTAATTGTTATTCTTGGAAGTGATCTGACATTTTATTTGATTTTTTTTCCAGGAATAATAGATTTCTGATTTTTGTATATCACCTGGTATTTTCAGAAGAATTTGAATATGCAGGACATATTAAGACATTATTGTATATTTATCCCATGATAATACATTTATGGCCAATGGCAAGAGAGTTAAATGTATCAGCACTGATATCAATGAACCACTATTTTATATTTTTATGTGCGTTAGAATCAACTTTAAAGGTACTGTTTAAAATAAAAATATAGTCCATGAAAAGAATAACACAGATATTTAGAATAGTTTGAAATCATTTGTTAACAGAAGCTATTTGTTATTATGGTTGATGTGGTCCTCGAATTTTAGTAACTTTTGTTTGAATTTTCTGAGTTTAATAATGAAATTAATAGAAGAGTCACAGTCTTGGACATTAACTAAATATAAAAGTAGAGAGAATCATAGGATAAGGTAAAAGAAAGCTGAAAATCCAGACAAAGAGATTTCTTCCACATACTTTCAGTAATGATACAAGAAATAAATTAGCAAATAGAAGCAACAATGGTTTGCTGGTCTCTGTCATAACAGGATCACCTCTCCCTGTGCTGCGAAGCCAGAACCGCTTTCAGACTTTGTTATGAATGGTATTATAATGAATCTGCTTATTGCTATTTTTTATATTCTTGGTTTTGGCACTCCAGTTTCATTATAGATTATATATTTTGATTCACACTAAAATTTTTGATGTTGGAGATTACAAAGAATTTTGGGAAATTCCAAATGAATAACTTAGAGCTCAACTTTTGGAATATAACTCATTTATAGCCGAGAGCTTAGTTGTCAAACTGTAAGAATTTTTCCCCTTACACCATGTATAGGTACTATTAAATGACATATATTCTATTTCTTTTCTACACAGTTAATTATTCTGAAAAGGAACTATTTTAAACAGCATTGGAATACTTTGGAATTTTTAATTTTGCTTATTGGGCTCGTGGATATCTTTTGTATATACTTTGTCAGACTAAGAACAAGCAACTTGTTCCTTATCCAGCTCACAGTGGTGATGGGATACTTAAGAATAATTAGGTTTCTTCCTATCTTCAAGGTAAGACTTTGAATTTTAAATTGTTAGGATTTTTTCCTATATCACTTAGTAAGTGATTTCAGAAATCTCCTTGTTTTAAGAGCAATGGCCACCTGTGCACACCTTCAGCCGTGGGCTCCCTCCTCTGGACCCTGTTCTGTCTGCTGAACTCTTACTTTTCTCCCCATTTTTGTCTGTACTGCCCCCCAAGGCGGGCCTTCTTGTTTTGGTCACTGATGTCACCTCCGGCTCAAGACAGTGCCTGCTGTGTAATTAAGTCCTTAGTGAATATTCCTGTTAAGTGAATGGGTGAAAAATAGGTGCCTCTAGAAGCAGGCTGATCTAGAAACAAGTCCTTCAAATGTCAGTAAAATTTGTTCCAATCACCCAAACTATGTAGAAATAGCAAGGACATTCTCCCCCTCCACAGTCCCCTACTCACATAGCATGCTGCCTTTCCTGTGCTCTTCAGGTTCATTAGCAATTATTATTCCTTCTCTCCACGGCCCTGGTTTGAATTCTGAGGTAGATTTTTATGTTTCCATTCTCGACATTTACACCTGCTTTCTCTCTTTCCAATGGAGATGCACCGCATCTGCATTCAGCTTGGGAGTTGAGAGATCATACTTGCCACTCCATTTTTTCTTAATAATTCTTATCACATCAAAAAAGTCTATTAGTATGTATTGAAATGGTACAGGTTCGGCGTTTGAAAACCTTGCCGTAAACACTACGGACCAAATTCATGCATTAGCATTTTCCACCTAGTCCCCTCCTCCGAAAGATTTCAGGGTTATGTTTTTTAAAGTTAGAATTGTTTGTCCAGCTTGTGCTCACAGACTGCTTCTGGTCATTTTTAAATTTTATATTAATGTCACAAGGATTGCTGTGCAGTGCGGTATACACAAAACCTGCTTTTAGGGTTAATTCCCTCTCTATGATCTTTACCGTATGGGCTGAGTTTAGAGTGGAGTGCTCACGTCGGTATCACTCTACCTGATACAAATGACTCTAGAAATCAAGAGTCACGTACTGACGCTAGGTCTTAAAATAGAAGACAGAATTTTCTTTAGGTAATCAGTTTTTATACAGATATCTTGCTCTGATGAATGTAAAACAATTATTTTATAAGTTGTACTTTGTGAAAAATAAAATGGAATCTTCCTAGTATACTCCAGACAAAGCTCAGTGAAGTATCCTTAAGGACTCAATATTATTATGGTCAGCTTTTTTTTTTTTTTTAATTGAGCACTTATTTTCCAAGAATTGTGTAAAGTACTTTACTTATGTTATCCAGTTAAATTACAATAACAAGTCCTGTGGAGTAGATGTCACCACTATACACAAGTACCCTAACAGCACCGTGTAGCTTTGAAAATAAACAAATCTGCATTGGAAGAATATTAAAGCTTGGAAGAATATTAGAGATTCTGACACTGTGCTCTAAGGGACGGCACAGGGAATGTCCGTGTGTTGTGGGGGAAAGCTTTGAAAAGTCTTCTTGAAACAGCTCTCCCTTTCCCCCAAGTTTCACAACCAAATGGTGGCTAAAAAAGCTTTCTCTTTTTTCTGCTCTCGTAATTCCTGCACTGTGATACTCTTCTCCTGTTCTTTGTCTCCCCCCCCCCCCGTGTTACCCAGTCCCTTGCCATCTGTCCCTGAGCTTTGACATAGCTATAAGTCCGTGGGAAGTCCCCTGGTTGTGCGAGTGACTGCTTCTGCTTTTGAGGGGTGTCTCCATTGGAATTCTGGTATTTACACATTATTACCCTCATTTTATACATGAGGATGCTGAGTCCTCCAAGTCACTAAGTAACTTTCTCCAGGTCACAGAGCTGGTGGACACTGGTTTTGAAGCTAGACAGGTTTATGTTTAAAATTTTGAAGTCACTACGTTAGCCTGCCTCAACCTGTGATCAGAGAAATTGAGAGCTAAGAAGGATCTTAGTTCCCTAAGTTCCTCATCTCACAAGAGGTGTGTTCTTTAGTCAGTAACAATGTTATTATCTAGGGGTGCTGGGTTACTTACCTCCTTCAGCAGAGAATTGAAGAACAGGACACAGAGATAGTATGCATACAGCAGGTTTAGTGCAAAACCGAGACAGAGACAGAATTCTTCAAAGAGCAGGGGTCCCAGAGCAAGGAATCTGGTGGAAGAGTTTTGGCTTGTTCTTTCTATGGCCTCTGGAATTTCCTCCTTTCCTTACCTTCTCCCCTGTCCACGCCCTTTTCATTGTTATTGATTAGTGCCCCCTCTGTTCGAGCCTCTGTTTCTATTGGATCCCCTGCTTAGGAGCACAAGTACCATCTGACTGGGTGTCACAATGGGCAAAAGGTGCGACATTTGCAGTTGAGGGGAGAGATAAAGAATGTCCATACCCTTCTGCCCTTTCCAATGTTTTATTCACTCAAGTCACTCAATACAATTTCACTCTATAGGTTCTTAATCAAGGAAATGACAATCTTTAATCTAGGCACTGCAATAGACATAATCAATTCACAGCAAACACTTCTAGATTAATTCTAAGCACTGCAAACACACTGAATCATGACAGGCTCATAACAGACATTCCCTCTGTGTGCTAAGTTCAAGTGTCAGATCAAAGGTCTCAAGCCTTAGGCTTTAAGTTCAGCAGATGCATATCACTTGATTGTGCTTGAGGGCCATACTGGAGGGCTCTGTAGGTGTGCAGGTTTCAAACTGGAGTTTTAAAGTGGAGTTGCTTAGGCTCAGGCCTCAGGCCATCCTTACAGAATTTTCATCTTTAACAAGTGTCTGAGTACTGCATTATTTGTCTGGAGACAACATTTTTGGGAACTTCTGCTTTATGACCTAAAAGCACCATTTTAAATTTCACAAAATTTACAGAGCTTTTCTCTGTCTCTATCTCTCTCTCCATAATTCCAGTTAGCAATTCCAGTGCTGATAAATATTGCAGATGTGCAGGTCAAAAAACACCTCAGCTTGATGTACAATATTACAAAAGGCTATGTCAAAAGTCAAGAAGATGCCAAACTTTTAATAAAACAAATTTCTGGCCGTAAATCAATATATAAGGTGAGAGATAAGCATTGTTTGTGGGGGGGGGGGGCAGGGGATAGAAAAACCACTTAGATGTATTAATTTCTTTTCAATCATTTCTATATATGTTCGGCCAAACAGACACCAGAAGTTGAAGGGGTCTGTTTATCATGTCCTAAAGGAGCTGTGGAAGGAAACAAGCCCTCGTCTTTACATTTCAGCTATTCTCATCAAACTCACTTGTTATCTTCATAGCAGAAAACCACCCACAGGGGCAGCATGGGTGGCTGGTGTTGGGGAGTGGGTGAAGAGGACCCCCATCCTGCCTGGCTGTATGCACTTAGTACCAGGCAGGCTTGGAGATGGCGAGTCGCTTCTTAACCAGGCTCCCTCACACCCGCATGTCCTCTCGGGGCATTCTTTGAAGTTTAATAGGTTTGTGGCCCTAAAAGGCTCATCTTAAATTTCATATGTACTTTGTACTTGGTAACATTCAGAGGTTCCTCCTGGCTAAAGGGTAAGATCTTTGAATGTATATAAAGGAGAGAACATAGCACAAAGAACAACAAACAATAAATTGTTGGTTATTTTTAGTTATACATAATACTAAGATTCATTTTGACGTAATTATAAAAGCATGTTCTAATTCAGTCCCCAGTATTTCCCTTTCCCCTTCCATCCTCACTCCCCCTATTCCCTTCCGTCTGCTCCATTGATCTTTTGTGTGTATAGTTTTGTTTTTAGTCAGTGTCTTGTGGCTGTGTATGATGGTGAGAATCCCTGGTGTGTTCATGTATGTACACAGGAATGTTAGGTCAGATTCCCATCCTTCACTTCATTCATTCCCCTTAATCTACTGCACTGGTCTTTCTTCATTTTTTTAAATCCCCCACCCCTCTTATTTTGGATTACTTCCACATATCACACAAAACATTTGACCTTTGACTTTTGGGAACTATCTTATTACACTTGGCATGGTAGTCTCCAGATTCATCCATTTACCAGCAAATGTCCCATTTCCTTCTTCTTTATGGATGATTGATTAGTACTCCATTGTGTTTATATACCACATTTTCTTTATCCATTCATCTGTGGAAGGGCACCTAGGTTGGGTCCATAGCTTAGATATGTGAATTGAGCTGCTATAAACATTGATGTGCCCCTATCATTGTAGTGTGCTGATTTTAAATCTTTTAGTTATAGACTGAGGAGTAGGATAACTGAGTCTTATGGTGCTTCCATTCCTGTTTTTTTGAGGAATCTCCTTACTGCTTTCCAGAGTGGTTGCACTAATTTGCATTCCCACCAGCAATGTATGAGTGTACGTTTTTCTCCACATCCTCACCAACATTTACTGTTATGTACATCCTTGATAATTGCCATTCTGACTGGAGTGAGATGGAATCTCAGTGTAGTTTTAATTAGCATTTCCATAATTGTAGAAATGTGGAACTTTTTTTTAGATATTTGTTGACCATTTGTATTTCTTCTTTTGAGAAATGTCTTCTTTTGCCCATTTATTGATTTGGTTGTTTGTTTTTGTGTGTATTAAGAACTAGAAAAAGCAATTATGAAATTAATTTGGAATAGTAAAGAGACCCAAAATAGTCAAAGCTATCCTTACTGAGAAAAGTGAAGCAGGAGACATCAAAATACCAGACCTCAAATTATACTACAGAGCTATAGTAACAAAAACAGAATGGTATTAGCACCAAAACAGGCATGAAGACCAATGGAGGGAATAGAGAAGACACAGAAACAAACCCACATAAATACAGTTATGTGATTCTAGACAAAGGTGCCCAAAACACAGGTTGGAGAAAAGATCACCTTTTAAACAAACGGTACTGAAAAAACTGGAAATCCATAAGTACTAGAATGAAATTTAACCCCTATCTCTCACCCTGCACAAAAGTCTACTCAAAATGGATCAAAGACCACTAAAACCTGGCATTAGACCAGAGACCCTGCAACTGCTGGAAGAAAATGGTCCAACACTCCATCACGTTGGCACAGGAACTGACTTCCTCGACAAAACTCTTAAAGTGCAAGAAGTAAAATTTAAAAAAATCAAAAAGTGGATGGCATCTTATTACAAACTTCTTAACAGCAAAGGAAACAAGAGTGTGAAGAGAGAGCCTACAGAGTGGGAGAACATCTTTGCCCTGCTCCTCAGATTGGGCATTAAAATCCAGAACAGACAAAGAATTCTTTGACCGGTATTTAATCCACTGTTTGAAGTCAGGAGGGCTGTGAAACTCAGGGTAAATCCTGCTGCCCGTTCTTTCAGATTTACACATCTGTCAGATTAGCGTTCCCTTCTGCTTTTCTGGGAGGGTCTTTTTAGGGATCAGCTTTTTCTTGATGATGTGATCTGGGATATGGGATTGTTGTGAAGTGTTGAGTGTATGTCCAAGTGGGTTTCAGAGTATAGTTTCCCTTCGACTTGTTTTTGGCGGGGCGGGGAAAAGTCTGCTTTGACACGGGACAGACTTTCTCTGTAGGTCTCACATCCTGTGTGACTACTCTTCTTGTCTGGTCCACACTGGTGTTCTAAAAGGGTTGGGGAGTGACCTATGTCGAGGTCCCTACCTGTGTGGTGTCCATGATCTTTGTCTGTTTCTCTCTCTGTCACTTGTAGGAACAGGAGCGGGTCTTCAGGACCCCAGCCATGCCTACCTGGGGCTTGGTTGTAGGCTGGGGTTTTTATCTACCCCGTTGTTTGTGTTGAGTACTCACTGAGGTCAAGTGAGGTTGGGCTGTGGGCCGAGCAGGGAGTCCCGTCTCTGGGCTGGGCCCCTCATTTTATCACAGAAAAGGTGGAATGAACCACAGCAATAGCAAGAAACAGCAGTGAGCCAGATAAGCAGCAAACCAGGTGTCATCTGGGCCACCACAACACCAACAGCCACACGGGGATGGTGGGGACAGAGATCATCTAAGCCAAACAGTTTAAGAGACGGTAAAAATGCAATTAATTAAGGAAAAGAAAATGGGAAGAAGAAGGAAAAAGAGGAGTTAGAGTTTTCAAAAAGCAAAAAGAGAGCTGAAGAAAGGTATGAAGGCCATAAAGAAAGAAAAGATAAAATAAAAGCTAAAACAAAATAAAAAGAAAGTAAGAGAATTTAAAGAAGACAAAGAGTAATCCAAACCCCAAACTATCAAAACAAATCAAAACCAAAAAACCTCAAATTCAAACAAAACAGAACAAGGATAAAAATATAAATAAATAAAAACAAAGAAAAACTATATGAACCAATCAACAAATATATATATATAAAACCTGATAAAAATGGAAGGATCGTCTCTGCTGATGGCTGAAACCGGACCGCAGCGGCGTTCACTCCTATGCCAATCTGCACTGTTCCCAAGTCCTCTTGGGCACACACCCCTTAGAGGGAGCAGGGACTGGGGGTCCTTCCTCCTCTCCTGCTGCTCACCAGGCTGACTGCGGTGGCCTGGGATTGAAGCTGGCTGACATGACGTTCAGCTCCTGCAGGAGGACAGGGGTGGCAAGTTCTGGGGGCTGACGCCAAGCTCTGAACGGGCTGCTCCATTAGCCAGGTTTCCTGCAGACAGTGTAGATGGACACGCTCTGAGAGGCCAGTGCTAGGCCTCCCTGGGCATCAGTGTCTTGGGCGCCTCACACCCAGAAGGTGAGTGTGGCCCCCCGAGACCCGTCCCCAGTCCTCAGAGGTGGTCACATGCACCTCTTCAGTTCCCACCTCAGCTGGTCACCTGAGCCTCCAGATTCCAAGGGAAAATGAACTGCACTCCTGCTCCCATCTGCCACCTCCACCTCGCTGCATTGGGTTTTCTCTGTGCCGTTTGGATGGCGCTCCCCTGGGGCCACCCTGGCCCCTCAGCAGGCCCTGGCCAGGACGGGGTGGCTGTGTGTGCTGAGATCTCCAGTGGGGCTGTTCTTCCACGTGGAGCCTCGGAGAAGCTGGAACAGCCCTCCTCTGCTTCTCGGCTTCTCATTTCGTTAAAAAAAATTAACATGATATTCTCTTGAACCCCTTTGTTTAAAATGTTTCTTTGTTTCCTGTGTTAATTCTACTTCTTGGTGTTCATTCTCCTATGGGTTGTTTTTGGGGTTTTTGTCCTGTTTTTTTTTTTTCCTCTAGTGGTTGGTGATTTGGGTTCTCTTTTCGTATGTGTAGATGAGGGTCTAAACTGAATAGTGTCAATAATTGAACTGTATCAATAGTTTTCTCAGCTCACATGAAACTCTGGATTTCAAACCCAACAATGAACGTAAAGCCTAATGACTAAAGCCCTAGAAGGGGTGACTGGGTGCGTGGCTTGGAGGCCCGTGGTCTGTGGAAGGTGTGTGCTGGCAGTGGTCACCTCTGGCTCTCAGCCCAGGAAACTGAGACTGATTCCTCACTGAGGTCGGCAGAGGGAAACAGGCTGAGAAGTTACCTGCGTTTACTGTATCAGACGCTAATGTGCATCAGAATTGTGTGTTGTGGATTACTTTGTAGAATGCAGAAGAAAATTAAAAGAGCTACTGAAAAGCCAGATTGGTGTGTGTTAGGAAGAGCACAGAGGATAAGGGAGGGGAAGCTATGTCTTTAGTTAGGTACAGAGTTTCCTGTAGGAAATGTGAACTTATGGGCACTGTTTCTTCTCATTATTACTCTTGTTCTTGTGTTGCCGACAGACTGGCTCTCCAAATAGCTTCTCAGCACATCTCCAAATTGGGCTCTGCTGGTGAGAATTCTCCTTGGTGCACGGTAGACTGTTTTGAGATCTCTCAGGCACAGTAGCTATGCAAAATGCTGACTGCACAACATCCTCTGCAATTTAAATCTCAGCCCAAAGAAGATAGCAGAATTGACCGGAGGGGGACAATGAGCTGAAGATCTCTCTTAAACCAAAGGAAGAGAGATTTCCTAGGCCATGCTGCTGCTTATCAGAATTTAAATCTGGAAATGCTTGTTGTAACAAGAAATGTCTGTTTTTCTTAATTTCTTACAGAAATTATATGAAATTCTGGAAACCAACAAAAGAGAAGCTATCAAAGAGCTAGGTAAGTAGTTGCAGTCTCTGAGAAATCGGACCTTCTGGTCCCATGATTTAACCCAAAGTAAGCTGGGCTCATGATTTTACCCACTGGCTCACTCATTCAGGCAGCCAGCATTTACTAAGCACACCTAGGAAAGCAAAGATGGTAGACCTGGATCCTCGGGAGAGGACAGGACCTGGCGCAGCATCCGCACATGCTGGTAGACGTGGAAGAAAGGGGGGTCCTGTGGTCCTGGAGGCATATAGAAGAAAGAAGGGGATGAGTGTGGAAGTGTTTTGAAGTGGCAAGGTCAGAATCCTGAAGATTGTAAGAAAAAGACACGTGACGGTTACCTGGGACCCAAGATTGCTTTATTATTATTATTATTATTATTATTATTTTCTTCAAGGATGCTCCAGTGTTGTGGGAAACCAACTGGTCAAGAAATAGCAAGCAGCACTTGGAGAGGAGGAGAACTCCAAATTTTATTTTAGGCTGGGGGTGGGGGGCAGAGGAGATCAGATTCCAAATTCTGAGTGCCTATTCCCCCACATTTATAGGCTCTCTAGTGTCATAGATTTTCTAATCTGAACAATACACAGTTGTTAACTGGTTTCAAGTGGGAAGCATAGGATGTGATCAGAGGAAGAACTGGCTTCTTTTACTATGGCCTTGGTAAATCTTTAGCCTGGGGCTGAGAGCTTTCATAGAGGCATTTACACTTCAAAGGAAAGTAGTTAGATCCTAGGGGAACTCATTTACGATCCAAAAGGTAGGAGTGGGCCAGGCTAAATATCACTTTTCCCACAGGAAATTCTTTATCTAACCTGAAGACCAGCTGACTAGAAAGGGAGGGGGACTGTCTTTTCCAGGCACTGATTCTCAGGACAGTGTCCTTAGTGTTTGCATCCAGGCTTGGTGGCTTGCAGGGGAGGTTATTTTTGAGCATGTACAGTGACTCGTGTTTCCTTGAAGAAGACAGTGGGAACTCAAGGGTCTCACGCTGGACATCTTGGGTCTGTTTTCCTCATGTGGGGCACAGCCAGGCTCTCAGCTGGTGCAAAATCATCTGGTAGAGGCTGGCATAGGGTGGCCCTTAATACATGGGAGCTGGCAGTAAAGACAAGGTTGTATGCCTAACTCCACTGTAAATGCTACCTGGGTTTATGGGAATCAAGCTTTCTGATTCTAACTGAGAAGCACACGGTCTAATAAATGAAAGTGTGAGTCTGGAGACGATAGGTCAGAATATTTTGGCCCTGTTTCTGAAAATCCAACACCACTCTTGCCATTTATATATCAGCAGATTTTTAATTTGGAACTTTTAAAGAATAGAGGTTTAGGAATGGCTGCTTCATGTTAGGTTTTAGATCAGTACAGAATCTTACAAAGGTTTCTTGACTCAGTTGCATAAAAGGGAGTGTCTGTTTCCATGGAGTTAGTGCCCCTGCTTATTGCCTGCTTACTGGGTCAGGAGCTTACTGGGTCAACAAACACTGTGCTCATCATTTTACAGAGGAGGCGAAGGAGGAGGAGAGAGGTTAACTTGCCTGAGGCCCTATGGCCAGGGGGTGATGAGCTCATTTTCCTGCTCTGGTACCTGACCCTCAAGCCTAACTTCATTTTATTGGTCGTCTCTTTTCAATGAAAAGATGTGTGAGAACCTTCTGTGCACCAGGCCTTGGGCTCAGTGATAGAGTTACAGAGCAGCAGCCAGGGACATTTTACCCCCACTCACGTTCTAGTTCATGACTCCTCACGCTTATTAAAGCAGAAAGAATATGCAGCTTGATCTCAGAAAGACCCACGGCCAAAGTCCTAGGCCTCTTTGAGTCTTTCATTTTTTTCACCCAGCCAAAAAAAAAAAAAAAAAAAAATCACGCATCGTGGAGGTTGAGAGGGTCAGTAAAAACAACACTGAACCGTGAGGAGTCTCATAATGGAGATGTGGGAGACGCTCGCGTTAGGCAGAGAGGTGCTTTCCTCTGAGCGGTGGGCAGCCCTACAGGCTCTGTGTGGAACTGGAATGAGGACACGTGGGAATCCTGGAAACTGAGCGGAATGCCCATGAGGGTATTGCACACTGTCCCCAGGACTCATAGAGCATGAAGGCCGTGATGTTGTCATTGCTTTGAAGACTAAGCAGGCAATCCGGAACGTGATCACTAAAGCTCTGAAGAATCTCACCTTCCTCAGGTCGAGGGGCATCATCGACGAACACGAGGGCATCGAGCTGAATAAGGTAACGAAGCAGTTTCCATGTTGCCTGATTCCATCGGCCCGGAACCCCACCCGCATTATGACTTTCGCAGGAAGTAATAAGTGAGGTAGATCGGGGAAAAGAGTGTTCACTGGGCAGGTCCCACCTCTGGCATTGCCTGTGGCTTGGTTGCTTCCCGTGCACAGGATGCCAGTTCTACCTCTTGCACCCCATTAGTCAAAGCTGCTTAGATGCAAGTATCAGAAACCAGCTGGAGTGAGGCTTAGTAAGGAAATCGGGCTGGTGGGCTGATTCAAAGGACACCGAGCATCTCACGGAGCCCACAGTAGCCAGGCTGTGTGGCCAGGCTTCTGGAAGGACATGCTTAACTCCCGGAGGCCTTTCCAGAGTCCCGTTTCCTTTCGGGGTCGCCCTCTGTGGCGCCCTCCTCTGGCTCCGCTCTAGACGCACTAGATTTCTCCATCAACTGGTGGAGTCTGTTTGTCCTGGTCCCACTGACGTGGCACTGGAGGTGGCAGCCACCTGATAGTGCATGGCGGGGAGGGGACCAACCTGTGTGTATGTGTGTCGGTGGGGGTCGGAGGACGCAGCTCCGAGAGGAGGAGCAGGAAGGTGGCCTGACGGGTCAGCTAACAAAAATCAACTTTTTAAACCTTGTAAAAGACTTGCAAAAAAAATCAGAACTGTTAAGACAAAGGGAAGAAAGCCACATTCAGTCCTGCGTCTCTGTCACACCTGACCTGAGACTGTCTGTGTGTGGTACGAGTCATTCTGCTCCCACGTGAGGAGCTGCGTCCTAGCATGTACCAGGCAACGGGGGCTCTGGCCTGTGTGTGCTGCCCACTGAACCTGTCCCTGGTGACACACGCTCTTCCTCGTCACGGCAGCGCCCAGCCACGGACACCTGCTTTGTGCTTCGGTCACTCGCTGACTCGGTCCCCTCTCGGTGGTCTCAGGGAAGACATGATGCAGGCCAGGCTTTTCCTTCAGGGCTCTACCTCTTTAGTTTCTGTAATGTCCAGGGAAGGACCAGATGGACAGTCCATTTCCCCTGAATGCCTGCCTGAGGGAAGAAAGGGCCACTTGGTAGTAGTCCTCTCCCTTTTGTGTTTTATATTCTACTTTTAAAATTAGCCCTTTTGAAGTTTGTATAAGACAAGTGGATGCTCGATGCCATTAATTAATATAAAGAAACAATACCTCTTAATTAACAATACCATTAACTAATATAAAGAAACAATACCTCTTAATTAATATAAAGAAATGATACCTCTTATGAGCAGAGAGACTTATTTTCCCTGTAAGTTTGTTTAGAAAGTTGCTGGAGGAGTCCGTCCCTAACAGCCACCTCTTGAATGCCTACTGATTGGCTAACTGTCAGCACCTATCCCAGGCCATAGGACATGGGAGAAGATTCAATGCGATTGAGTGAATCCATGTTGGAGACCTACTAGGTGCTCGGGGACTCCAGGGGGGATACAATACTGACCCCAAGGTCCACGGTTCTTTGTTTTTCATTCAGTCATTTATTCATCCAACCAATGGCAGTTGAATAATAGGAGGGATGAGACAGAAAGGAAGAGAGAACAGCACTTCAGGGTAGCGAGTCCCATGGTGGAGACACGGAGGCAGTGCCCGGGAAGAAGGGTGATGACCTGATTTTTTCTTTCACTGGAAAAGAGAAGGATTCTCAGAGGCCACAGGCTAGGACTCTGTGCTCCTAGTTAGAAGGCTCAGAGATGCTGACTGTACACACCAACGAAACACAGGGAGGTCGTGGAGCAATCAGTGCGGGATTTAGGACATCTGCGTTTAAGATAAGCAGGGGCACCATGTTCAGTGGGTTAGGAAGATGGCAGGTTCCACCTGAGTTCATACATCAGTGGCGATCACTAGGGCAGGAAGGGACAAACAAATGGGCTCCCGCGAGAGGAGCTTTGAGCTAACTCAAGGTCAAACCTGCACAGGAGTAATTTATGTGGAGTCCTAGGGTCGGATTTTTTTTTTTTTTTTAATGTACAGCCCGTTTTCTGTGACAGTACCTGATCATCATTATTTTGGTTGGTTGCTTTTAGGTACTTCTTATGAAAATAAAAGCACTGAATCATTTTCCAATGGCAATCCCACCCCCTACTCCTGACAAGTACCTTCATAATATCATCTGGATGGAAAATAAAGATGTCCTCATTGAGTTCTTCAAGGTAAAGCTTCTGTCTGGCTCGGGCTTGATGTAAATGTTAAGTATTTCCGCCATTTTTTGTACCATCTAATATACAGAAAAGCACATCCAAAGGGAAATCCTATACTGGCCAATCCGAGGAGAAGCAGATGAGGTCCAGGAAAGCTAGGGGCAGACAGCTTGTGGGACTAGGGTCAAAGACGGGCCATCTGTGTTTCCTGATTATTATCAATGGCATTCTATTTTGTTACCTAGAGTGCTGGACTTCCAGATGCGAATTCTGGAAGAAACCTATTTTTATACCAAGGATCTCACAGTTAAATGACTGTAGAGGCCAGGCAGATAATATAAAGGTAAAACCAAGGGGGTGGAATGCAGTAGGGAACAGTGAGGACTATGGCACTTTCCAGAGCTCATCCTCTTCCTACAGGAATTTGGACCCTTTCAATAAACAGCTATTGAATATCCTGGAATGCTTCTCTCAGGTTTCCATTTAGCTATCCCTTCATCTGTAAAGGTCTCACTGAACAACCATGACGAGGTCCTGTGGCCTTTCTGCCCTGTTCCATGGTACCATGGTACCCAGCCTCTGTCTCCTTTGACATAATCACCACACCCATTGGCATCTACCCAACCTAATCAAAGACCTTCCGGCCGCAGGGAAGGTGTTATGTTACCATTATAGCCCAAGCCCCAAATGAAGGCTAAAAAATGTTTTTTTTCATTAATTTACTAATCCATCCCATAAAGCATTTATTGAGTGCTTATATCATTTGTTATGTTAGGTCCTGATCACAAAGTCTATAGTTTGTTTGCTTATCTCTTTATTTCTAAAATAAAGACATAGTTATTCATGTTAAAATTAAGAAACCAAGAATACAGTTTGTGTTTTTATGTTACTTAAGAACAACTCTAACTTTAAAACTTTACTTCTTTCTAGAAAAGTAGACTATAAACATTTTTTTTTTTTGTTGACTTTTTCTCTCTCTTGTTTTTTCTTTTCTTTCAGGAAAGAACCAAACTTGCCTATTTTGATTACGGAGATGTCATTTGTAGAGAAGGGGAAATGCCACAAGGAATCTACTTGATAATTTCAGGAATGGCAAGTGTAAGGAGCTGTTCATTCTTTTTCTTTTTAAAATATTTAGTTTTTTAGTTGTAGTTGGACACAATATCTTTATTTATTTTTATGTGGAGCTAAGGATGGAACCCAGGGCCTCACACGTGCTAGGTGAGCACTCCACCGCTGAGCCACAACCCCAGCCCCAAGAGCTACTGATTCTTAAGACATATTTTGAGATGTATAATTATAACAAAAGGAGAAACTTAGGAACTGAAAACTTCTCTTCCAAATGAGCCTTGTTGGCTGGGTGATGGCGGTGGCTGAGCTGATGTCACACTTTGCATCTGAGTGTGGGAACTGTTTGACAAAGGGCCTCTCGTCCATGCCTGCTTCCCCTCAGCAGTCCTGGGAGCAGGCGGTCACGTGTGGGACGTGCAGACAAGGAGACGAGGACTTAAGTCGCACACCTAAAACAGGTGGGAGTTCAAGCCAGAGCCCCTGGAGCTCCAGTGTTTTAAGTATCTGATCTTCTTCTAAATAGTGTGGTTCATTCATTCAACAAATATTTACCTGGTTACTACCGTGGAGCAGGCGCTGTCCACCCCAGGCACAGGATGGACAAGGCAAGCACCTCTGGCTTTGCCAAGCTCTTTGCTGGTGGAGAAACAGAAGGAGATGGACAGTGAACAGAATAGAACATGCCCAGGTGCTGTGTCCTAATCCAAAATGCTTGGGACCTGAAGGGTTCTGGATTTTGGATTTTTTTCAGATCTTGGAACATTTGAAAAGGCCATTATGTATCATGGAGATGAGACCTGCGTCTAGACATGAAGTCAGCTTATGTTTTGTGCACACCTTGCGCACCTAGGCTGAAGGTGGTTTTAGACAACACTTTTAATGCACCCGCGTTTTGACTGTGACATGCCCCGCTTCTTGAGTTCAGGTGTAGAATTTTTTGCTTAAGGGTCATGTCAATGCTCCAAAAGAAGATTCAGATTTTGGATTTCAGATTTGTAGGTTAGGGATGCTCACCTGGTAGAATGTCAGAGGTGCTGGAGAAAAGAGGTTAGTTGTGATTTCAAAAGGTGGTTGGAAAGGTAGTATGTTATACCGTTTAATCCTTATAAGAATCCTATTTTTCTTTTCTTTCCTTTGGGGGAGTAGGTGGGTACTGGGCATTGAACTCAGGGGCACTCGACCACTGAGCCAAATCCCCATTTTTTAATTAATTTAATTTTTAAATTATTTTTTTAAATTTAGAGACGGGGTCTCACTGAGTTGCTTAGCACCTCACTTTTGCTAAGGCTGGCTTTGAATTCACCATCCTCCTGCCTCAGCCTCCTGAGCCGATGGGATCACAGGTGTGCACCTCTGCAACTCACTTCTTTTCTTTTTTAACATGAGAAGAATCTCTGCTCTGTGGAGTTGAGATGTGAAAGGAACCAGGTCTTTTGTGAAGGCGAATTCTTCCTTCACTTTTGACTGATTCACAAAGAACCTTTGCCTTCCTTTGGACTAACCAAGGCTTATTAAAGGTGTTGATTTTCTGCTCTCCTTTGCAGCTGCATAGCTCGTCTCCTACCTTTGGGATAGACAGTAGCCTGAAGCCTAATGAAGGGTCCAAAACCATGTTCACAGAGTACTGTACCAGCGGGGACGTGCTGGGGGAGCTGAGCTGCCTGCTGAAGCGCGAGATGGAATACACTGCCATCTGCGAAACCACGCTACAGGTCAGGCCGTTGGTCTGCAGAGGGTGTCCATCATCCTGGGGGCCCAGGAATAGCTGCAAGAAGGCAGATTCTGAGCCTCCCCTGTCAGGCTGTGTGGGGCTCTGCTGTGTCCTGGTTGTGGGTCTCCTTGGGTCCTGTTTCCATGTTTATTCGTTAGAGAGAAGGCCTGCCCCTTGCTGTTCTGAGGGGTGGGAAATGCAGATTGAGCTGGCACGAGTAGGTGCTCAGTAAATGGCGCCATTCAGAGAGCAGTGTTTCTGAAGAATTTTAGTTCGCTTTAAAATGTCCTTTCTTCCATTTTTTTTTTTTACCTGCCAAATAAGAAGCGATCTGTTCATCAAAGGCCAGCCTGAGCCTCCAATAGGTGTGGAGAATTCAGATAGCGAGGAGCCAGAGCACCTGCCACTGTGAGCTTCCCATCTACGGGGGCTGTTAGGTGCAGCAGAGCAGGATCTGGTCTTAGGGGTGTGAGGAGCAGAAGGGAATATTGTCTTATAAACTTGATGCCACTTCCCTTCTGGAAGGGGGCAGAGGCATGAATTTAGTCACAGGGCTGAATGATTTCTTTCCATCCCTTGACTTGAATTCTGGAAGTGTGATCTTCATGCAGGTAAACATGTGCTGTGAATGAGTTGGTAAAATTGAATTTACCAGCTGTGACATTCAGATAAGTTCATAGGACTTCAGTTCCCAAATCTTAGACTCATGAACCATATTCTCCTATGTATCCATTGAGGGGCATGTCCCTGCTCTGTTAGTAAGTCTGGATCTTTAATTCAGCCATATAATTTATCATTTTGTACATGGCCAGTGACTTTTCACATCACAGACATTTTTAAATGGCAGCGTATCACAGTCGTGTGAGTTGACAGGGAGTTTTTCTGAGAAGATGGAGATTAAGTCCGGGGGTGTCTTGTTGGACGATGCTCTTGTAGCTTAGCTTCGAGTCCGTGTTGTTTCAGGCCTTCTTCATCTCCCTGGAGGACCTATATGAAGGCTTCGATGTCTTCTGGCCATCCCTGGAATATAAAATCTGGCTGAAGCTGGCTCTCAATACTGCCTCTCAGTACTTTGAATCGAGTCTCGCTGATGAGGTAAGCTGCATGGTTGAATGTGGACGAATTTTTAGGTACTGCAGCTCTCACAAAATGTATTTCATGGTGTCCAAAGACAGAAGGCAGGTTGTGTCTGATCTCCCACAGTGGGATTGCTAGCACTGGAACCACTCTCTTCCTCAGTACTCCTGTCACGGTGAGTTCTCTCAGGCCACCTGCAGTCCTTCCTTCCAGAAGGACAGTCGATTCAGAAGGTGTGAAAAGGGTACATCCCTTGGCCAAGCGCACCATGAACTGGCCAGAGTTAATGAACACTTGTCCGGTACTTTTTATTTTATTTTATTTTTTAATTTTTGTTTTTTTTTAAAAGAGAGAGTGAGGATTTTAATATTTAACATCTTTGTTTGTATGTGGTGTTGAGGATCGAACCCGGGCCGCACGCATGCCAGGCGAGCGCGCTACCGCTTGAGCCACATCTCCAGCCCCTGTCCGGTACTTTTTAACTGGTTTCTCTACCTATGTTAACATAGACCTCCTGGCTTTTCAAATGTGTGTTGAGGTGACGAAACCTCTCCCATGAACTGTTCTTCCAAAGAGCAGTAAGGTCAGAAGAACTTTTCTGTCTGCCAAGAGTTCCCCCGCAGCACCGGGATGGGTGTGACCGGTTAGGAACCCAGCAGCCTACCTGTCCCCACCTCTATCCTGTTTGGGGAAGAACTTTCTATCGAATTTCTTTGATCTGTTCTGATATAAATAAACCGGGTGCGGGCTCTGTTCTTTGTTAGAAGCTGTACCCGACTGGTCAGCGTGGCCTGTCGCTGACCCCACTCTGGACCTGTATTTCTGCACCCTGTGGTTATTTTGTAGTAGTACTTTTCTAGCTTTTATTCCTCAGTCAGCCCATCCTCCAGAGGGGAACCCTTTCCCTTGCCCACACGGGCCGTGGGCGAGAATGAAGACTGGTTTTGGTGCAACCAGAAATCCAACAGGGCACGGTTGGCCACCCGGCTGCAGCTGCTGGAGAGCTCCTAGGTCAGGGCTGGACAACCACATCCCAGGACCCAAGACAAGAGCACGAAGCCTTCTACTCTGGAGGGGTCGGAGGCCATTCTGAAAGCTGAATAAATCTGTTGCTACCAGGGTCCCCAGCCTTCTGACACCCTCGAAGAACTCAGATCTGTGAATTCATTTTCTTCTTGATATCAGGTGTCAGCTCATATGATTGATGGAAAAATGTGATTTTATCATAGGACTTAAGGTTTCAGAAGTGTGTGATGCTCAATCATGCTTACGTGGAGACTTTATCAAGCTACAATGAAATGACTATCGATAACGTGGCCATGAAGTTTGTCATCATCGTGTTCGGCAGCGTAATTGATAGCAAGACGGAGGAACCGTATTTGGCACCTTGCATCATTCCTAAAACCTGTGAGCAGGTAAGGGGTGCCATTCCTCAAGAGCCAGTTGCTGTTCATGGTGCCCATAAGTGGCTTTAAAACCCAAATGATGATTAATTGTGTATTTCAACATAGCTAGTAGAGAGGGTTTTAAAAGCTTCTAACATCAAGAAAGGACAAACATTTGAGGTCATGGATACGCCAGTTACCCTGATCTGACCATTTCACATTGTATGCGTGTATTGGAATGTCACACAGTAACCCCACAAACATGCATAATCATGATGTGTCAATTAAAAATTAAAAGATATATGAAACTTTTAAAAAAGATGTTGAAAGGCAATAAATTCAATAAATGAAATAAGAACAAACAAATAAACCTCAACCAACCTCAAAAAGAATTCCAACCTGGGAAGGCCCTGCAGTTCTCACCGGCCCTCAGCGCAGGGCCTCCGCAGCTCTGCGGTGGGGCCTTCACAGGCTGAGCTGCTCGTCCATGGCTGGAACCCGCCTGTTCTCTGCTGGCCAGGCCCGGCCATGTGTGGGAGGATGGGTTCAGTGCGGCTTCGGCGTGGGCTCTGGGGTGTCCTCCCTGGCTGACCGACGTGGTGGGGAGGGGCTGGACCCTTTGCTGTCCTGTCTGGGGTCTTAGGTGCCTCTTGAGAGTAGGCCCTGGGTCTCTGGCCTCGTCATTTGGTGCCTGTGTAGCTAAGGATGGGGAAAATATGAACACTCAGTGCACAAGGGGCATAGGAAAGGTCGAAGCCACCTGCTGCTGGACCCCTGGGGGGTGGGAGGGTGGGACCCACCACTGAGGAGGACCAGAGGCCGTGAGAGCTGACGTCTTCTTCATCTGGTAGTAAGTTTCTTCTCTTTGGGAGAGAACTTTTCTGTCTGTTGAAACTATGAAAGGTCATTAATAATTTCGATAATTCAGAGGATCAAGGTAATTAAAAATATATATTTATAATAAAAATAGAATTTAAAAAATATATATTTTTTTAAAAAAATATTTTTTCAGTACTGGGGGATTGGCCGCAGGGCCTCTTACAAGCTAGGCAAATGCTCTGTCACTGAGCCACAGTCTCAGCCCCCTCCCTTCAATTGGATTTTGAGCCAGGGTCTGGCTGAGTTGCCCCTCTGGCCGCCAGCTCGCCATCCTGCTTCAGCCTCCTGAGTGGAGGGATCCCGGCTCACCCCGGACCTGGCTTGAATGTTTGTAACGGAAAGTGGAAATCTCTCTAGCTTTTCAACAAAGGGTGGGAACAAGGAGGGGGGGCAGCTGCCTACCATCCTGTTTGTTAAGAGTCAGGTAAATTTGGATTTAAATCTTAACCCAGCCAGAGGGGTGGAGGGAAGCACAGGAAGTGCCTGACCCCTGACCCTGGGTTCCTCCTCAGGGTTAGGGTGGCGGCCATGTCCCCTGGCTAGGGTGACGGTTAAAGACATGGGACAACAGGCAGTGTTTAGAAATGAGAGCTGCCGTTATTACTGGTCTGTGACTTGCGTCTGGAAGACAGGTTTTGTGGCCAAACCTCTCAGAGAGGGAGTCAGCCCTGGCATCCTGGGGAGGCTGGGCTTGAGCCCTGCTCTCCACCGTAGCCTCAGTTAAAGCACCTCATTGTTGGCTGGGGATTCCAAGAAAGTTCCTCTCTGGTTTTTATAAGTACTCATAAAGACAATCAGCTGGTCTAAGACTTCTTGAAACTACATCAAAAGAGATTCCCAGTTAAAGAGACAGAGGTTAGGATAGAGACCCAGCCCTAGGTTCTGGCCGATTCTTAGACTTTGGGGGGAAGTTGGGAAGCAGCCAACCTAGGCTTCGAAGATGCTCTTTTGCATGATTTTGACTTTTTTTTTTCTCCCTTTAGATTCAGGGAACTGCAGATGTAAGCAAGCTGTTGGTCATCCAAGCATCAGAGCCGACCAAAAGTGATGGTAACAGCAATGTCATGGGTAAGGGAGATCCTTTCCTGTGGTAGGAGAGTCGTGGTGAAGGGACGTGTAGAGCTCATTCGATCCCGAGGAGGCAATTTGAGAGGGCTTCCTGTGGGTTTTCAGTAGGCCCAATCCTCGGGCCCACCCGGGTTGCCGCATTGTTTCAGGGAGATGCTGTAATCCTCCTCCTCCGTCTCTCCCTCCGTACTCTCAACAGGGGAGAGCGGCTTCTGGGCTGGGCTGGGTGCCTGCCCTGGTAGGCTGGAGCCACGTGGTGCAGCTGTGGGTGGTGGAGGAAGCAGAGGGCAGACTCTCCCATGTCGGCCCGGGAGTGGGGAAGGGGGTGCTCCTGGCAGCTGAAGGTAGTTTGGAACCCGACCCACACCCCTCGAGTTCTCTGGCCCACAGACTTGCGCGAGGTGCTCTTACCCCGTCACCTTGTATGTGCAGTCACTAGATGGCCATCAGCAGCACCTGCGTGGACCGTGCTGCTGAGGACCAGTAAGGCAGACTGTTCTGGGGAGAACTCTCGAAAGGTCTCCCCCACACTCAGCACCTGCCTTACCAAGTCCCTGCCAGCATTCTCCCCGCTGCCCCAGCATGGACACAGCCACCCGTTCACACTTATTTTGTATTGGTTCGTGTCAGTAATACACACACTAAGATTCATTTTGCCACAATTATACATACACGATATGCTCCAATTCAGTCCCCAGTACTTAGTCCCCCCCCACCCGCTCCCTTTCCCTACTCTGCTGATCTTTCTGTGGAAGTCATCCTCATTTGTAGCTCTGATCGGCACCATCCCAGTGTGTACAACTCGTGAGACCTGCTAAATTAATAGTATGCAATTCTTAGGGAAACCCTCCAAATTAACAATTCACTGTCTTCAAATTGTGTGCAAAAAGTGAGATTTTATTAAAATGTTTATAGGTCACTATTTCTCCTTTGCATAGTTCTTGTAAGATGCAGCCCTACTGCGAGCTGTGCACTAAGTTGGTGAGGAGGAGAGGCAGGCATTAAATAAGTCTTTGTCATTTTCCCTCAACATCAATTTGAACCTCAGGCACCCCTATGGCTCACATTCCATCCCTTGTTCTGGGGTCACAGGTAGCACTGTGTGTAGGGAACCCCCTCTGCATCTGGGTCGACTGTCCAAGTTGGCCCTGAGATGACCGTTATTACCCTGTCCTGCCCTGCTGCTTCAGAGCCACTTAGGAACACGGTGGTCTGTGGCAAGGTGGCTGGGGACTCAGGGCTTACTATTGGCCCCCTTGGGGTACCCTGAGGGCGACTGAGTCGGATCAGGAATCAGGGAACAGGCCCTGTGGTTCTTGGGCGTGAGGCCTCCTACTTCCACTAGGCCCTTTGGAATCTTTTTTTTTTTTTGGGGGGGGGATACCGGGGATTGAACCCAGGGGCACTGGCCCACTGAGCCATATCCTCAGCTCTATTTTGTATTTTATTCAGAGAAAGGGTCTCACTGAGTTGCTTAGTGCCTTGCCATTGCTGAGGCTGGCTTTGAACTCGTGATCCTTCTGCCTCAGCCTACGGAGCTACTGGGATCATAGGTGTGTGCCACTGTGCCTGGCTTGGAATCATTTTTATTCAAAGGGAAACACATTACTCTGTATTCCTTAGTGGGTTTGAGTGAAAAGTCCCACATGGTGAGCCTGTGAATGGGATCTAGCCAGTACACTATGTCGGTCAGACCCACACACATTTTTTTTTTTTTTAAAGAGAGAGTGAGAGAGGAGAGAGAGAGAGAGAGAGAGAGAGAGAGAGAGAGAGAGAGAGAGAGAGAGAGAGAGAGAATTTTTTTTTAATATTTATTTTTTAGTTCTCGGCGGACACAACATCCTTGTTGGTATGTGGTGCTGAGGATCGAACCCGGGCCGCACGCATGCCAGGCCAGCGCGCTACCACTTGAGCCACATCCCCAGCCCCACAGATATTTTCTTAAACATTTTAAAATTAGTTGCCACATGGGAACATGTAGAAAGAAGTTTTGCCTTTTTAAAATGCAGATTTTGAGGTGTTTTTTTTTCCCTTGCAATACGAGATCTGCTGACACTCAGCCCTCATTCCTGTGTGACAATTAGTGAGACAGAATACCAGCTGGCCTCTGTAGAGGGGACCGATGCTCCTCATCTGCCGCAGTCCACAATGCTCCCTCCTGCCTTTACCCAGCCCACTTCAGTGTTTGTGAGACCTACCTTATCATTGGGTTTTTGTCAGCCTGTGTGCTGGGCTTTTGCAAGCCTCTTAGAAACCTCTGAGGGAAGAAAGTGAAGAGCCCATTTGGAAGGGAGAATGAAAGGGGTGAGGGAGGCTTATAGGAGAAAGCAGATCTATACTTTGAATATTCTTCTGTTGTCTTTACTCTTAAATTCCTAATGCATTTTTTTTCCTGTTCGATGCATGCACTTGGTTCACCTTAGTCAACACTACTCTTCCAACGACCAAGAAAGAATACAACTGGAAGAGAAAAGATATGGTAATGAACTTGGCACTCTGAAAAGGTTTTTCTTTTTGCATTAAACTGCAGAGCAAAGGTGAACTGTGAGGTCAAGGAGCAATATGCAGGTGTTGAGGAAAGAGGCCCCGTGCTGCAGCTCATTAATTTGGACAAATCGAGATAAAGCTCATCTGGATTACTTAAAAATTAAAATTATAGAGTATTTATGAAATAAGTAATTTTTCCACCCAATTTCCCCTTCCTTGATCTCTTCCCTTGGTATTAAGTTACAAAGTGAGGCTCTGTGGGATCAGGGTGGAGCTGGGACACTGGTGTCAGGGTGCCCATGCTCCTCCTGCCTTTGGACTCTGCACTCTCTTGGATGTAGGGCACTGGGCCAGGGTGTGTGGCTGCGCACTGACCTTGAGCATCTGCCTACGGTTTTGCTGAAAGATCTTTTAACTCTTAGGTTATTTAAAGTGTTTTATATTAAAGTGAACATTATGGAGTAGGATGGCGAACTTGCATGAATTTTTAAGGAAAACACCAAACATTTTAAAAATGGAAAGTCCTGTATTTTTGGCCCCCACATCTTTTTCTACGTTCCTCAGCAATCATGGCTAGTTTAGAAAAAACTGAGGAGTGCTGGAAACCAGGGCTAGAGCTGGGGAGGGAAGGGGGCTTGTCTGGTGGGTGGGCGCTGCCCGCAATGCTATGGCTCTAGGGTCTCTGCTAGCCCCCCAGCAGAGCCCATCTGCCAGTGTTTGGGCAGAGTGGAGGCGCAGTAGCTCTGACGGGGCAGCAGGTGCTGGGAGAGCGGGGCCAAGTAGGCGACAGAGCTAAGCGTGGGCTTCAGGGGCCTTCAGTGCCCTACCTCCTGCCAGGCTCTAAGCCAGACGTCAGGTCACCCCAAATAAACATGCATCTGTCATGCAACTGCAGCTTTAAGAGCAGGCCTGTGGCCCACCCCCTCCCCACCAGATAGCCACCTTAAGACCCTTCTAAGAAAAATGTTGGTCCTACTCCTGTCATTTCTGATCCTCAAGGCGGTCTGCAGTGTATTTGTTGGGGGAGGGAAAGGTGCATTGATCAGGGTCATGGTCGACAGTTCTTCAAATAAAGCAACTTGGTTCTTTCTATGCAGCCCTCCTGGGGTCATCCTCTCCTTTCTCTTTAAGGGACTGTATTTCACAGGTGGAAATCTAATTGGGAGCCAAGTAATTGAGCTCATCTGTTACTCTCTTTTCCAGGCCCAATTATTAAAAACAAAAATAAAAACCAAAAAACTCTCATTTCACCAATGGATGAAACAAAGTTTCCAGTCTCTGCAGTCAACCATACAGTAAATGGAACTTAACTTTTATAACGTGCTTCTTTTCCTGAAGCACACCTTTTGACAGACTGATAGAATCTCCTTCCAGTGCAGAGATGCACATGTAGTTAATTACAATGCATTACTCAAAGTCAGATGTTTTAAGGGGGATTGTTCCAGATATTAAAAAGGGAACTGCTCAGTAAGTTTTCTGGTTCCACTTAGCAGGTAAGACGTTTTCCCTGAAATGTTCATAGTCTAATATTTTACTTTTGACCTTCTTTTGTAGCAGGACACTAGGTACCAATTTCGAAAAGGGCATTGACACAAATGTGATATGTGGAGTCGGGTTAAAGGCTGCGCTGCTGTCCTGGTTCGAGTGCTGAAGGATTACCTGACAAGGATTTTCTTAGAAACCGCTGAAACAGCTCACTGCTGGATCTCTTCTGTAAGCAGTGGATGGACCGCTGTAAAAACCAATTCTCAGTAGTTGTATAGTGTACGTGACTTGTTCAGAATTCTTCAGGGTAATGTAAGGTACTTTAAAACTTACGGCCTACCAAATGACACCCTTCTTCTAGCCGAGAGTAAGTTATCAAATGTGTTGTACAATTAATGCATTACTGTCTAAGGCATTAAGACCTGCAAGTTTTATTTGTGAAATTACTATAATTAATGCCTCCTGATATTTTTCAAAGTCCAGTTACTCTCCCCTCCCCAGTCTGGGGAACACTGAAAAGTGGACCGTGATCCACAGTCTTGGTCACGGAAAGCAAAGTTGAGGAGTTAACATTCCTATGTTCCCAGTCCTGTTGGTTGTCACTTTTCATTTTATTTTTAAAAGTTAAATAAAGTTGCGTGTTGTGGTTGACTTTTTATGATGTTTTAGAATCATTCTCATCTCAGTGAGACTTTGAAGATCACATGATACCCAGGGAAGTCATAGCAAGGTGAGAATAGAAGGAAAGGAGAACCTTGCCTTTGGCGTCCCTGTGGGGGTCGGGGTAGGGCTGCTGGTGGGAAGCCCTGCAGGAGCACCACCCACAACCCACAGGGGACAGGGCTGCTGCTGCTGCCTGAGCGTCAGCGTGGAGGCTCCTGAAGAGCCTCCTCCTTCATCCCTGGCCTTTCCCTCTCCTGGCCACAATGCACCTGTAACACCCAGCCTCCCCTTTACTTCTCAGGAGGAGGGCAAGGCTCTGCCTCTGTCAGGAAGGGACCCCTCCCGGCCAGACTGCCACGTGGCCAGAGCTGTCTCCGGGCTCATCCTGAGGTGACCTGGCACCTGACCTTGCTACCCTTAACACAGTCAGGTGCTCTTCTTCAAGTCTGGGAGGGCAGTGGGCACCGTAGTGCCCACCGGGCTCGGCATCACCATCACCGGGCTGTTAACAATGGAGTTGTGGCCATCTGAGGTGTCGGTCTTTGGGAATGGGCCCTGGGCTCAGCATTTTGGTGGGCTCCTCAGACGCCTTAGTGCATACTGAAACTCGGGGTCCACAAAGGTAGGCGGAGGGCATAGGGGTGGAAAACAGACGCGTGCTGTCCAACTCTGCTGGTAGAACACGTTATCTCTACTATGAGGGGTATATTTGTATCTCACAGGCAAAGAGCAAATCACGTGCCCATTTCTGACCCAACCAGTAACAAAAGGGTGGTAATGATCTTTTAACCAGTTAATACATCCTGGTCCTTCAAACCAGAATCAAAGTTGCTTTGCAATTTGCACGACTTCAGAGATGGAGTCAATGGACATCTAAGGGAGTAAATGACTGACAGTTCACTGCGCCCAGGAATTGGCAGCATGAGTGGCCATTCTGACCTGGCCATTGTTGCTGGTGTACCTCCTCCAAGCTTCTCTGCAGATCTCCATCCTTCCTGTGGAAGTTGAAGGTGAGACCAGACTTTTGACATGATCAGTTACACATTTATCACTTAGAAGGCCATCAGCCCACACATCTCATGATTCTTGAGAAGTCACGTGAACTGCCTCTCCAATTTCTTGTTTCTAACATAGCTGTGATGATCATGTTAATTCACTTTCAATGAATAAATTCTTGGATACACAATAGAACTTTTTCTATTTTCAATAAGGGAACTCTACCTTTCCTGTCTGATAGTGTATGTAAAGTGTACCTGGGCTCACTTGTGCCCTAAAAATGCATATTCATTATGGAATATTTTATCTTTGCAAAGGAACACTTGCAGTGTCATGGTTTCAAGCTGTTTAGTGAAAGTACCAGCACGTGATTTGAGGGTACATGACTACTTTTCCTTGGGCTCTCCCAGCATTTTTAAATGGCATCAAAGTGTGGAGAAGAGACAGCTGAATGGAACACCAAGGTTCGGATGCCTGAGTGGTGAGGAGCAATAGGTTTACTGAGGTTGGGGAAAAAGTTGAAGGATGTGATTCTGTTTGCTTATTCAATGGCAAATGAATGTCAGACGATTAACTTTAAGAGTCTGAGTAATATTAGAGATTCAGACTCTGCACTGTCAGAAAAGAAAGCTGAAGCCAGACTCTCCATGAGGCAAGGACTGAAGAAGGCAGACGTCAAAGGGAGGGGAGCAATGAGGAACCTAAGCTAGAGAGCGACAGGCCTGGGACACAGTCAAGAGTCTTAGCCAAGGCCGGCACTCCCCAGAATATTGAGCAACTTGGGATTTTCACCTACATGTCAAACATTCTTAGTGTCACTCAAGTTTTACATGCAGAGAAATCAAGACAACTAAACTCAATGACTTGTCAAACAGATGGCACTGAGGTTCATGGTCTATGTTATTCTGTTTAATAAAAAGATGAGAAGTTTCATACAAAGGAAGCCAGGTACCTGGTGCTCTGGGTAGAATGTGTCCCCTCAAAATTCAGGTTGGAGCCTGAGGATGAGGCCCTTGATGACTGGGATTGCAGGAGAGATCATCCTCTCTTGGTCAAGTAAGGACTGGACAAGACGGCTGTCCACGAGCCAGGAAGCATGCCCGCACCAGACAGACTGTCTGATGTTGGGCTTCCCAGTCTACTGGATGGTGAGCAATGATCTTTACTGTTTAAGCCACCCAGCCTCAGGTGTCTTTGTTGTAACAGCCCAACCAGACTGAGGCCCACAAATGGGACAGCTGGCACAGTCTAATAAAGTCCGAGGGAACGTGGATGCACCATTATCATGGTCCTCAAGGTTGACTTTAAGCCCAGCCATTCCATTTAGGCTGAGGTTATGGTCCTTGTACCGGGGATCACAGTCACAGAACTCTAGGACCCGAGTGAGAAACCCGAAGGGACAGAGTGGGCCACAATGTATGTGGAAACCACAGGCCCCTGAGCCCCCAGCTGTCCTCCACTGTCTTTGGTGAACATACTCATGGGAGGCCTCTGCCCTTCGGGGCTTGAGTCCAAAATACGCTTTTAAAATACAACAACACAATGAGAATTCTCTCATCCAGTTTCAACAAAGGATTTTATTTTCTGATCCCCAAAAAGCAAAATTTAGAAAACAGCAACCCACTGCAAGGACAGTTCCATGATAAACATTCTCACCCGCCTCCCTTCAGTGAGCCCTCCCACACGCACATCATCAACCAAGAGCAGCCCGACGTGTGGGAACACTCTGCGGAGGGCACCTGGCACTTGTCTCGCTCACACCCACAGGGACATCCCTGGCAGACAAAGATCTTCTCTGCAGGCCCCCCACCCTCTTTCTTAAAAGTATTTTTTAGTTGTCACTGGACCTTTATTTTTATGTGGTGCTGAGAAGTGAACCCAGTGCCTCCACCACTGAGCCCCAGCCCCAGCCCCTACAGTCTCCCTTTTTGAAAGAAATTGATTGAAAAAAAAATTTTTTAACAGCAAAATATAGATGCCTCTCCTTGTCTTCCCACTTCAATTATCTACTAGAAAAGTACAGAATTGAAAAGTTTTGCCCCCAAGTTGTGATCAAAACACTGAATATTAAAGAATGTCTGGGTTACTTCAAGTTCCGGGCCATACACTGAGACGGTTACAGAGGAGGTTGAGCGTCCATTCTAACACTTCGCAAATGGGTGACAGGAGAAAATTAGATCAACACAGCTACACACGTTAGTCATCCTGCGAAGGCATGAAGCAAGCTTCCTCAACAACCAACCACCAGTAAAACTGAACACAAACCCGCGGAGACCCAACCAGATCTGAGTCTCAAACACGGAGCCTATTTCCGAGAGCTGGGACGTGTGAGCGGAACACTGCTGGTGAAGGCACAGAGTGGGGTCCCGAGGGGTGTTCGTGCCATGTCATTGAAGAAGCCAGAAGCAGAGCGACCCACGACCGCACCGTGATCACACTGATGTCCCCGGGGAGCCGCAGCCGCAGCCCGAGCGGAGACAGCCTCAGGGCTGGGGAGTGTAGCGCAGGTACTTCTTGCCTGACGGCAGCTCTTTGGTGAAGACTCCTTTAGGGAACAGTGCTTTGGCCTCCTCTTCAGGGATGGTGGGCAGGACCATCACACTCTCTCCGTCCTGTCAAGAGCCATTGGACATGGTGAGAAGCAGCCTCACAGTAATGCTGAAGGTCAGAGGCAGGACCCTGGGAGGGCAGTGCCGGCCGATGGCGCCCTCAGTACCCTGCTGCCCTCGGAGGAGTTCTGTGTTTGCAATGGCTCTCTGACCCTTTTGTGAGGGAAGCATTTCCCATCGAGGGCAGTCCTGTCTTAAAGCCACCAGTGGCCTGCCACACCCCATGGGATGGACCTGGCCTGATCCCTGCTCTAGTCCCCTGCCCCCTCCTGTCCCTCCCACCGCTCTCAGACTGCTCTTCCCTCACTCTGGATACCCGTCACCCACCTGCTTCATGTCCTCCCCATGGTGGCCAACTACAAAGCCAGCTCTCCTCCCCCACCCTTGGCAGCACTGGTGGTCACGGCTCACGGGCCACAGTCCTGTCTACTGCTGTGCCCGCCCGCTGGACAGTAAGTCCACGGGGCAGAGACTGCATGCTCTTCTGCTCACCGCTAGCTCCCCAGTGCTCACTGCGTGGGCCTGATAAATGTGCTTCACTAATGGATACAGAATTTACAATGATTTGCCTGTCAGAAAAAATAAAACCTGGCATCCAGGGCAGCATATTTTAAAAACTATAGTGACATGAAGATAATTTTGGGATATTATCCATGTCCAAAATAGCTGCAGATATCTTCAGTGTTTTGGGAATAAGTTTCAGAGCCTTCTACATAGGTTTAAAAGATGGAAGCTTAAGGGAAATGAAATGCTTACTACATGAATACACCAACACTTTTACAGCCATGACTTGAGAAAAATAACCAATCCAGATTTTGTTAGAAACATTCTGTGATCAGGCAATGGTTAGATAAAAGAACACCCCCCCGCCAATCCTGTTGAGTCTCCCCATCTGAAATGCTTGGGGACGGAAGTATTTCAGATTTTGGAATATTTTTATGGGCTTTATTGCCTGATGATTCCTAACTCAAAAATTTGAAATCTAAAATGTACCATGTCCTTAAGAAGTTCCAGACTTGGGGGCATTTTGGATTGGGGATGCTCAACTTTTTTAAAAAAAGAAAGAAATCACCATAACCAATTCATTTGTCCAAATTATCTAAAAGTCAGAAAACAACTAGGGAGTTTATGTATGACAACATATGAAAGTGGAAAGACCATGTGGCAAATCTTAAACTCAGCCATGAGGAAAAACCCTTGAGAGTGCATGGAACTGGAAACAGAGCCCCGGGTCACGCAGACCCGAGTCCTGCTCAGGCCTTCCAGGCAAGTCAGGGGTCTGCCCTTTGAACAGCTTTACCTTCCAATCAACCGGAGTGGCGACCCTCTTTTCTGCTGTCAGCTGGAGAGAGGTAACTACTCGGAGAATCTCATCAAAGTTCCTGCCAGTGGTGGCTGGGTAGAGGATAGAAAGCTTCAATTTCTTATCAGGACCAAAAACAAACACCTGCAAAGCACAGAAAGGTGCATAAATACGAAGAGTTCTTTCAGTGCTTTTGATTATTCAAGCCACACAGAAAGCTCTGCAGTCGGTAAAAGTGCTCAAGCATGTCAAAACAAAAACAGAAACAAAGCTTCTGTAGACCAAACTGCCATCTGTTTTCTTCTCCATGTTACTGTTCCAAACTTAGAGAAGGAAATTGTATTTGGCCCTGGCTATCCCAGGAAGAACCAATCCGAACATTTAATTCAGAAAAGGCCCTGGGAGGTCTATGCCAAAATTAGGGGTGAATACCAGAAAATAATACTAAAGGTTGTACATTTGTGCAGATGGGATTGGGCTTGCTCCCTAGTGGGTAGAGGAAAGACAAATAAGGATTAAAAACACTGAGCTGTCTTACAAGGGAGGATATGACCCCCAACTTTAAAGACAGAGCCGTCAGGAGGGCTATAAAAACGTTCCTTAATTCTAGATGACATCTTAGGACAAACTACTTGTTAGTCCGTGGATTTCCAAGAGCTATGAAATGGGCAGTTTAACAATTTAGGTGAGTATTTTGGCCACTTTGCATTAGCATCTCATAATTGATACACAGCGATTTCGTAGTTGTGGACGTTCCTGTTTCCTCCAGTGGGCCTGAGCATGTAGGTGGATGTGTGGCTGTCACTAAACTCACCACACGAGCGGTCACAGGCATGCCCTTTTCGTCCTTCTCTGCTGGGTCCAGCATGCCCAACTGGATGGCGAGGTCCCGATTCTTATCATCAATGATGGGAAAGGGTAGCTTTTCTGTGGGCTCCTCACCATTGTAAGCGTTGATATCCTGGAAGGCAGAGGAAAGGGGGCAGAGAATTCTAAACCTGACACACAATGAATTTCATCAGTTAAGGGCCATGATCTTGCAAGGCAGGGAAAGTAAGCTTAATTTTCTCCAAGCAAGTTTAATATGATGATGAATGAATAAACAGTTCTTGTTCCAATTATTCAGACAGGAATAACAGCAGAGTATAAGGCCAAAGCCCTTTTTATGCCCAATTCTCTTAAATTCTGCATGCTTTTATGCTTTGAGAAGGCAGTTCAGCTTTAAAAGGCTTAGATTCCAATAGAAGGGAACTCTAGAACACTACAAAGAACACCAGAAACAATGGAATCATTCACAGCAAACATCCAGAAATGATGTCACATGTAAAGAGAATTCGATGGATCTGGTCCCCACCTAAAAGCCCCGTGACTTAGGTATCAGGCTACAAGACAGATATTGAGAAGAGCGTGTATGTCACAAAACTTAAAAAGAAACACAGAACAGACAAGCAAAAGGTAAAGCATTTTAAGTCTGAACTAGAGGAAAGAGACGGACGCACCTCCCTCTCCCTAGGAAAACTTCATTCATGTCGTCTTTGCTATCCCTCAGGCTTCTGGAGGAAATTCAGTTGCATTATTTGATGGAGCTGAGAGGGCACTCAAGTGGGCCGAGCAGCCCAGCGACAGAGGTGGGATACAGGTAAGTACCACCTGGCTCAGCCTCAAAGGGACCTACACAAGGTGGCAGCAACTGACATCCTCACAGCACAGCTGAGCTGCAGAGGCTCCAAGGAAGGGGCAGACTTCTGACTGGGCCCTCGGAGGAGGAGTCAGGTTCTCCACTGGGAAAGGCAGGCATTCTAGGACGGAGAGAAGTATGAATGGGACCTGGAGGCAGCTTCACACGCGAGCTAGTGCAGGAGGGTGAAGAACTGAGCTGGGTAGATTTAGGAAGTAAAGAGAACGAGGACTTGAAATTGGGGAGAGAGCGGTGTGCACCCGTCTGCAATCCCTGCTGAGATCAGCCTGGTCAACTTAGTGAGGTCCTGTCTTGAAATAAAAATAAAACAAGCTGGGAGTATACCTCAGCCATAGAGCAACTGCCTCCTTGCATGCAGAGGCCCTGGGCTCAACCCCCAGTACCAAAAATAAGAAGAGTCTATTTACAATTCATGTAGAGCCTTAAAAGTAAAACAGGTCATGGCACAGCAGGTACAAAACCTTTTTGCATTTCTCAACAAAGACAGGATAAAACTAATGAACTCTGAAATGGGTGACAACAGATTTTGACGTATTTCTTAATTTTATTACCTGAACTCTGTCATCACTGGATGCCTATCAAGTCACCACAACTAGGAATAACCAGTGTGGCTTCGTGTTGGAGGCACCTGGAGGTTTCTTACATAACCAGTTCTATGCCAGAGTCTTGGCCTAATTTCTGATTCAATTGTAACTGTGAAGTTCACCAGAAGTAATGAACCTGGGTGTGCTCCTATACTTTACAAGGCCTTATACAACTGTTGCTTAATGATTGCCCCTTGCATAAAAGGCAGCATGCACATCATACCCCTGGACACTGAAGAACACATGCTTTGGCTTTATCCTATACAAGATCTGGCCAGTTCCACTCTTCACCATTTAGTACCAAAGAGAACCTCAGCATGAAGTGCAAATCCCACCAGCACCATTTTCTAGCTAGGCAGTCTTGGGTAAATGTCTCCAAAATTGCCTGTGAGACACCTTAAGAAACACTGGTTATTCACTGCCAAATATCATACGGAATGAAACAAACAAACAAACAAACAAAAAACCACCTAAAGGAAGATAATTGCCCTTTTTCTTCCTGAACAGGTTTCTTCTGATCTAAACTTTCCAGATTGACTGGTGTGATCTGGCCACGGGATACAGCCCTGGTGAGCACTCACAAGTCATCAGGGTGTCCTTGACTTAGTCCTACAGACCCTCGCACACAGGAAAGCTCTCCTCAAAGGGAGCTGCTATTACTTAGCAGCACATCTAGCAAAGTCCTTAAAATGCCTTCAAGTTCTATTTAGACGACCAAATTTTAGGTCCCAAGTAAACACTTCTGCTGCAAGCAGACAATTTCCTCAGTTCATTCATACAACAAACACCGCCTGCCTGCCTGAGCTGCACCGAGTCTGGGGCTCTGTTTCAGGGGTGGACAAAACAGGAGTCCACCCCTGCTGGGCTCCACTCCAGTGGGAAGGAATGAGTCAATAAAAGAGCAAAGCACAGTGTGTTCTAGTTGGTCACAAGTACTGAGGAGAAGGGAGAGGGAGTGGAGTCGTAATTACAGACAAGGAGGTCTAAGGAAGGTTTTAACGGGGTGCCCTTTGAGTTGAGGCCCCCAAAGTCAAGCTGCTTAAATATATCTGCAGAGCAAGTCTTCCCAACACGAATCTGGATAGATTTTGCAACTGGAGCCAACAAATTTGTGGATAAATCAGACAAGTGGTGTGAAAAAAATAAGAGGAATTAAGAATGGCTCCTGGACTTTTGGCCTGAGTAACTACAAAAATGTAGTTGCCATTAGCTAAGAAGAGTAAGACCCTGGGTTGAAGAATGGGACCATTTTGAGAGATGCTCAGCTTGAGATGACTGGACAGCCCACGGAGATGCCAAGTGGCTTTACCCCCCTGGAAGCAAGGAGAGATGAAACCTGAGACTCACCAAGGGAAAGAGTACAGATGTTAGAAGTGGCCCAAGGAAGAAGCTCGGGGCAACTTCAGTAGACATTAAGGGCCGGGAGAGGAAGAAGAATCAGACTCGTTCTGAGGGGCAGAACAGTGATGTGGCACCCCACAAGCCAGGAGGGGACACGTTTCAGGACACAGGATGATGGGCTGGGCTGGATGCTACTGGTAATCACCACTGGCTGACACAGAACCACTGGATTTAGAAATGTCGAGGTCACTGTGACGTCCAAGTCAGATTTTCAAATAACCAGTTTGAACCTGAGATTCACTTGTACCTTTACCTCAAAACCAAGCTACTTGATACAATTTACTTAACACACAGCCTCTATTCTCTCATTGAACAATCAACACAGGAGACTTTTAAAACCTCTGGTCACCAAGAAGTATGTGGGGCTTTCTCCCCACTAACAACCAATCAATTCTGCTTCTGACACCTGCCGGGTGACCTCTAACTCAACTCAGTTTTCAAACTATGTGTACCTGGAGACAGCATCATATGTCACAAGCTGAGGACTCAGTCCCATAAGATTGCCCCTTTCCTCCAATGCCAACTGCAAGTTCCAGGTTGCTGCACCTGCGCTTTTGACTTATGGGCTGTAAATTGTGGCCTATGACCCAATCTTTTCGTTTATTTTGCTAGGGTAGCTCACAGAACTCAGGGGTACCTTCACACTTACTGACTTACTAAAAAGGCTATTATAAAAGACACAGAGGGATAGGGTGAGGACCGGGGGGAGCCCATGCTGTCCCCAGGCACACCTTCCAGCTGCTATTCTGCAGCTCCTGGAACCCAGTCATTTTGGGTTCTTATGTAAGCTTCATTACACAGGCAGGGTTGGTTAAATCGCTGGACATGAGTGATGTCTCAACCTACAGACTCTCCCCTCCCTAGAGGCTGGGAGGTGGGGCAGAAAGTCCCAATCCTCTAATCCTGCCTGGCTCTTTCCAAAGATCAGCTCCAGTTTGAAGCTACCAAGGGGCCTGGCAGCCATCTGCCAACTTGTTAGCATACAAAAAGACACTTATCAACTGGATGACTCCAAGAATTTTAGGAGTTGTTTGGGAGGACAAAAGAGGGCCAGATATACATTTCAAACATCACAGAACTATACCTTGCTCCAGGCAAGATGGTCCTCCACGCTGTCTATGGAGAGGGCGATCAACTTAACATTCTTCTTGGCAAACTCTGGTGCCAGCTTTGCAGCTCTGCCAAGCTCGGTGGTACACACAGGGGTGAAGTCCCGGGGGTGGGAGAAGAGAATGCCCCATCTGAAAGGAAGAAGAGGTCACCACTGAGTGAAGCGTCAAACACTGTGCAGTGCAAGAAGCCACACAACATCTGGGTTAAACCAGGCCCCTCCATTCTTTGTTTTTTAAAAGAATGTTATGAAGACATTTGCTTTTAAACCTTTTGGTTGAGAAATACTTTCCAATCCCAGCTCCAGAAAAGACTCTACTGACAGTTCAATCAAATATTCAGGGTGTTCCCTTCTTTAATAACTGTGGAGCCACCCTGACTCTTTCGGCTAGTAAAATCTGTGCTACTTAAGTCAAGTGGCTTTTTTTTCCCCCTAGCATAGATGTTGACATTCAGCTCCCCAAATGCCCCAAATGCAAGCAGATGCCTGACTGCATTAATAAACAAGATTATGTAATCTAAAACAAATAGGCTTCTATCCTCCATTTACAAGTAAAATTAAGGTTGACACTTGGTTTCTTCAAAGAGTGGATATAAACTCTTGTAAAGCTACTTTACTGATCCAAGCTGACCTCCCCAAAGCTTGGCAAGTTTCTTGAGCATCAAGAACAGAACACACGAGGGTACCTCCTTCCCACCTCCACCTGCCACTCAACTCCCAAAGCTTCAGGGGAGGAAAAGGCCTCCAAACAGGATGAAAGCAAGTTGGGGAAGGAGAGATACTTACTGTAGAGGTGAGAGGTGTGTGGCATGTTTAGTTTTTAATAACAGGCAATAATCTAGCTCTGAGTAACATCCAGGCCTTAGATTTTATGAAAGGATCAGATGAGAAATAAGAAAAAGACTTCAGAATTTGTGAAAAACTGAACAGGGCGGTTCTTCCCTTACTGTCAAAGGGGTAATGAGTTAGAAAGTGGAAGTCTTTTTCCATTGTGAGTCAAGAGACAGTTCTGCTGACTCATGGTGGGGAACTGGTTTTAAGTCACTTCATTAGAAGACCCTCCATCTTCTTGGCCTGCCTTCCCCTAATACTTTACTGCCCTGTTGCTGCTCTTAATTCAAGAGTAATTCAGTTACATTATTCCATTTCCTTCCTTCCTCATTTTCAAAACACAAAAGGTTTCCCCCTTTAAGAGAATGTCCCAGAAAGACCCTGGTAAAGATGTTTTGTTCAGTGAAGATGTGCTATGAAGAAGCTGCCTCAAGCACACACAGAAGTGACAAGGCTCTGTAAACTCCCAGAACACAGTACTGAAAAGCCCTTTGTTTCCGAATTTCAGGGTGGGTTAATTTATTTTTTTTCTCCAGGAAACACCTGGATCAGAAATTGGCAGTCTGACTTGAGATCAAATACAGAAGGGCCTTTGGAAAGGCTATTCTTAATAATATGAAGGCCTAAAACTTCTTTTCTAGGCAGGGTTGGCACTGCCATGCCTGACCCTAGGCAGACTTGTGTATCTGTTTGTAGATGCAATATATTTTCCTCGTCTTCCTATTTGTGGCTCCCTAAAAAGATAACTCTTTTAATCAAAACCAGAGGCCATTAAGTGATCACAAACAATCAGAAAAGTATGGAAGGCTTAAACAAGGGTCATAATTGTTGCTACAGTAAATATAAATATGCTTTAATAAGTATCCCTAATCCATACAAAATTAAGAGTTCTGGTGAGATTTTGTTTCATGGGGTGTGGGAAGCAACACACTGGAAAGAGATGAATACCTATACTTGCAGTTTGAACTGGCCATAGTCTATTTTTAAAGTTCTCTTCTGCTGCAAGGTCACCCCTTTTCTAGCCTAGCCCTTTATTTTCTGAATATTTCCTCTAATCAGAAAGCGGAGAAGGTACTTAAGAGGTTGAAAGCTGTTGGGAGGGCCTGTTGTGTAAGAATCTTTCCCAGGTTCTCTCTACAGGCCTGACCAATTATTGATTCCTTCCATAAGCTTCTCTGTCACTCTGCATATATATGCATGGACATTGGATACAAAAGGGACACAAATCCAGGAGGAATTTTCCAGCCTGGGAGCAGGGGTATAAAAGGGTCAACAAAACTCCAAAACTAAATAGAACTAGACTAGTCTGGAATGTTTCTGATTGAAACCAAACAACTCACACTTTGCTGAATCAGGAGCTGTAAAAAAGGGTGGCATCAGTTTATTCCTAGGTATTATGATGACAGAATGCCAGGCCAGATCATGGGTCAATCTGGCCAGCCAGGCCATGTGCTGGCCTAAGGGGGAGGGGACCACTGGGAAACAAAAGGGCCTCCTCCGGGTGGGGAGTTACCGCGTCCTGGCACCTCTGTGGCTACTTCCCTCCAAGTGTTGCAAGTTCTGGAATGAAGGACACACGTACCCACTGCACGGTCTTGGTTCCTCCGAAAGCTGTTACCAAATCATATCTTGGCCATCGAAGGAGGCCCTGAACAAAAACTCTTTCAGCCAGCGAGCGGTTTTAAATTTTACGCGGTGTCCAGAAATCGGCCAACCCCACTGCGCGAGCAGAACCCTCAGATAACCCGGGCCGTGTCCTCCCACCTGGGCCTTGGGTACCCACCTCCCCCAGGAAGCAAATTCCAGGGCAGAGGAACGGAGGTCTGTGGGACCCGCCACTAGTCCCGGGAAGTGACCGCCGGGTCCCTTCCCCGCGCTCCCTCCTCGGGCCACGTTGCTCGCCCAATCCACTACACCTCCAGGGCCAGCACCCGCCGAGGCCCGGGTCTCCCCCTCCCCTGGCGAGCCGGGGCCCGGCGACCGCGCAGGACCGCGGGCCGCGGCGGCAGCAGCGCTGGCAGGTGCGGCGCAGGGGACACGCCGCGGCAGGCACGTGCGGGGACCGGTGCGGCGGGCGGCGCGCAGGGGGCCGCGCGCAGGGGGCCGCGCGGGCGCAGGACGGAGGGGAAACCGGGAAGCGCCTCGGAGGCCCGGCCGCACGGAGGCCGGGGCAGGGCTGCGGTGGTCACTTACGAGTCTCCCAGGAAGTCGTGGAACCGGATGCGTCCGATCGTGGTATTGGCCTCGAAGTTGGGAGCTTCGTCCCCGAGAAGGAGCCCTCCGGGCATGGCGGCACCGGTGACGAGAGGACGAGCAGGCGCAGCCGCAGCAGAATGAGCCACTGGCGGGGACCGAGAGGTGCTGGCTCGCGGGGAGTGGGCGGGGCCGGGGGCGGGGCCGGGGCGGGGCTCCGGGACCGCGAAGTCCCCGGGAGGGGGGCCTCCCACCTGGCCGCAGCCCGCGGGCGCCTAGGCCGCCTCTCCAGGCGCGGGCGGGGCTCGGGAACCGGGAACGCGCAGGGCTGGGGCTGCGCGGGTTTGACCCTGCAGGGGCGCCCGGGACTAGGGTGAAAGGAAGCGGGGCGCGGTGGAGGGGAGCCCCGGGGCGGGGACTCCTGGGCCGGCTCCTGCAGCTGCGCGCCGAGGCGGGGAGGGTCCCGGACCCCGGTGTACACCTTCTGGCGGCGTCTCCCCACCGTGGGGTCGAGCGACCTTCCACTTGCACCCTTCTTTTCCTGTGACTGTGGCCAGCCTAGCCTTGATGAGCCGTGTCTCTATCAGGATGTGGCCAGACCCAGGCGTTTGGGGGACCCTGGGTCATAGGAAGTGGCTTTTTTATTGCAGCAAAAATGCCGGGACAATGTCAGTGCTAAGGTAATAGAACCAAACTTTTATTTTGCCCCCCCCCCCCAGCGGTTCTTTATGAACTTATAAAAATTAAATACAATTATCTTGAAATCTAAATATAAAATTTAAAACATACTTAATTGAGATCTGTGTACAAATCACCTCTCACCTGGGGAGGTGGGAGGTTTAGATCCATTATTTCCTTTGTACATGCCAAGCACGACATAGATAAGCTTGTTCTCTTACAGCTTTCATTCTTTTGGGGGGGGGGATGATAGGTGTCAGAAAATATGCATGTAAGTAAAGGAGACTATATTATAAAGACTTAAGTCCTATGCAGAGAAATAAAATAAGGTTATGTGTTAGAGGGTGAATCGAGGGTTGCTTTGCATTTTGTGATCTGGTCTGGGAAAACCTCCAGATAAATATAGGTATGCACCATAATGAAGCACTGGTGGCTGTTATTTGGATGATAATAATGATTCATGCAACAACTTGTACTTGCCCTACTATGTGCTAGGCCCCTTATAGCTAATGCACTCTCTCTAATTTGTCTCTAAGCTTTGGTTTTAAAAGCACCACATTTCCACTCCTTTTGTACGGGAGAATGAAGAACTGGGAGAGAAGGGTAGTTTGACCTTAAGGCACTGTTAATGGCATGTTGTGGAGATGGGCCAGAAAACAGAACACACCATAGATATGGACAAATGAATTCAGATACAGATAATTGATCTTTATCAAAGGCATAATTATATAACTGTGTGTTGTAAAGTAAGCAAACACAATAAACACTTGTTAGAATTTATAGCACCGGAAGCTGCATACTGGCAATGCTTCTGTATTCTGTGAACTTGGTTGCTTTAGCCTTTGCAGCATTTAAAATTCCTTTAAATTAGCTTTTAACATTTTAACAACATGATTTTTCACAAAAATGCCTGGATTTCTGGCTCCTGAAAAGTCAGAAGATCTAGCAACACCAGGCCCATGCTCCACTTGGCAAACTGCGCTGGAGAGTGGCCTTCTTAGAGTTTTGTGTTCCCTATCATGATGAAGGTCCTCTACTACTTACTGACGTTACAGTAGAATTAGAAGGAAAATGAAATAGTTCTGGCCTCCCTATGTGTGTCAAAATTCTGCAAAATAACTCAAGAGCCGTCTGTTTCAAGAAAAACTAGATCAGCACGTTCCTTGGTAAAAGTAGAGTGTTCTTGTATGTTTGATATGTAAACAAAGTTGGAACAGCACTGTTCTGCTTGGTCCTTGTGGGTAATTCAGTTTAACCTCTGGCCTGTAATCCACGGTAGGCGCTCTGTAAAGGGTCAGTGAAAAGTGCATGGAAAAGAAGGAAAGGAAGAGAGTTGTAGAGACATTCCAGGAGACCAGAATGTGGGAAAGGGAGAGCTGGGCGAAGGGAGATGAAAGCTCTGATACCAGAGAAATACAAATGTTTTCAAGCATCTTCAAGAGTTGGAGAGAACATTGAAATCCTTAGAACTATCTCCCAAGGGACAAGAAGGAAGAGGATGCAGGGATCTTCCGAGGCTGTGACGCTTGGATAATTCACATTCTCTTCTGTCCTTACTGCTTTGAACAGATTGAAGAAAAGGTGAAGGAATTGGCCATGACCTTTTGAAGAATAGCACTATGATGTGATATCTCTCTTTCCTACTAGATTGTGGCCCTCAAAGGTTTGGCTGTTTTTTATTGATAAATATTTGTAACCTGTTAAACATAGAAGGTTACCTTCCTGCAGCCACAACTGCAAATTTTCTTGACTCCCCAAAATAGAGACTAAAAATCCCTGTTATAATTAGGTAAAAATTTTTATGCATGTGGTAGGGGACCCATAAAACTCAAAAAATTCATGTTAGAATGGTGGGATTAAGTTTTAAAAAACAGTTTTATAAATTTTTCTTGTTAGATTCGCTTCTTTTCGGGGAATATAAATAAGGCAGCAGGGGCACAGGGTCACAAGCTGAATGATGGCCAGATAAGACAGTAAGCAGAGTCCTAACAGCCAGGTAACAGAGTGGGGATTGGCAGGAACCCCAGGAGCAGAGCTGCAGATGGCTCATGGCCCTCTTCCCGTGTACAGGTGATGTCATCTCATCCTGTGACTCTCTCCCTGTGTACAGGTGATGTCATCTCATCCTGTGACTCTAAAGTACATCTCTATGCTGAGGATACCTATTTTCACCTTCAGACAAGCTCACCATCTGCATGGCCGGCCAGTGCCCATTTGACACCTTGACCTGAATGTGCCCCAAACATTTGAAATAGGTCCAAAATGTGACCCTTAACCACCCCAAGTTCATTTGATCCATAGCAATTTTCCCTTTCTCTTTAGAAGAAGCATCATCCTGATTTCTCCTAAGCCCCACATGAGTCTTAACACCAAGTTCCAGTGATTCTGCCTTCAAAGCATGTTTTGTAGCTGTTCCGGTTTCCATCTCTACTCCTGGCCTCTGCACTCAGGGCTGTTAGTTTGTTTCCTTTTAGCTCCAAATTTGCCTTTCTTTTTGTTCTGTGGATACTGAGCTGTGCCCTGCAAGCTGTGTTTTCTGCCTGCTGTCAAGCTGGAGTGGAAGGTATGGAAGGGATTCTCCAGGCTGGAGAGGGAAGAAAGAACTTATCTTTTTCCTGTTGTGTTCATGACAGAGTGGGTCAGCACACAGCTGGTCCTGGCAGTGGCCTGGTGAGCAGGTGTCTTCCAGCGATCTCCCTTCACTGCAGTGGTGGGTGGCATATTTCTGCAGCAGCTGACCATCTTGTCAGAGGCCGGAATCGTGGCTTGTTGTGGGTCTTCTCTGCATTTCTCAATGTCTTCCTTGTTAATCTTCCCCTCAGTCCTAGGAGTGATAGCCGTAGTCTGATTGCCACTTTTTTTTTTTACACCATACAATTTAATTTTTTTAGTAGTTAACCACTTTTTTTTTTTTAAACCAAGGTAACAGTTCATTACAGTCCCAGTTTCATTGTTTCAGTTAGTGTGTGGTTTCTGTCTCTTGACTGGACTCTGACTGACACCGAAGTTGGGACCAGGAGTAGTGCTAGGAAGAGACTCTCAAATATTGTTTTGGGGGTTGTTTTGCTCTGAGCCTTTGCTAATGGGCAACCCAGTGCCATCATCCCTGACATTCGCTGGCCCCACAATCAAATGATCACCCTTGGTTGATTGTGATGAAATGCCAGCTGTAGCTGTGCTGTTGGGGGCCCAGGGGGCTGCTGCACTTGATGTCAGGGCAGGACTGGTGGTGCAGGGTGGGTATTGCCGAGCGGGGTGCAGTGCTTACAGATGAGGCTGAAGACTCCAATCCTTAAACTGTTGGTCCAAATCTTGAACTACCGTGGCAGCCCTAAAATGACCTTTTACTTCTTGTAGCCACAGAGTTGATACTGTTTTTTTTATTGGTTGTTCAAAACATTACATAGTTCTTGATATATCATATTTCACACTTTGATTCAAGTGGGTTATGAACTCCCATTTTTACCCCGTATACAGATTGCAGAGTCACATCAGTTACACTTCCACTGATTTACATATTGACATACTCATGTCTGTTGTATTCTGCTGCCTTTCCTATCCTCTACTATCCCCCCTCCCCTCCCCTCCCCTCTTCTCTCTCTACCCCCTCTACTGTAATTCATTTCTCCCCCTTGTATTATTTTTCCCTTTCCCCTCACTTCCTCTTGTATGTAATTTTGTATAACCCTAAGGGTCTCCTTCCATTTCCAAGCAATTTCCCTTTTCTCTCCCTGTCCCTCCCACCTCTCATCCCTGTTTAATGTTAGTCATCTTCTCATGCTCTTCTTTCCTACTCTGTTCTTAGTTACTCTCCTTATATCAAAGAAGACATTTTTAGGGATTGGCTAGCTTCACTTAGCATAATCTGCTCTAATGCCATCCATTTCCCTCCAAATTCTATAATTTTGTCATTTTTTAATGCAGAGTAATACTCCATTGTGTATAAATGCCACATTTTTTTTATCCATTCGTCTATTGAAGGGCATCTATCTTGCTTCCACAGTCTTGCTATTGTGAATTGTACTGCTATGAACATCGATGTAGCAGTGTCCCTGTAGCATGCTGTTTTTAGGTCTTTAGGGAATAGACCCAGAAGGGGAATAGCTGGATCAAATGGTGGTTCCATTCCCAGCTTTCCAAGAAATCTCCATACTGCTTTCCAAATTGGTTGCACCAATTTGCAGTCCCACCAACAATGTACAAGTGTACCCTTTTCCCCACATCCTCGCCAGCACTTGTTGTTGTTTGACTTCATAATGGCTGCCAATCTTACTGGAGTGAGATGATATCTTAGGGTGGTTTTGATTTGCATTTCTCTGACTGCTAGCGATGGTGAGCATTTTTTCCTGTACTTGTTGATTGATTGTATGTCCTCCTCTGAGAAGTGTCTGTTTAGGTCCTTGGCCCATTTGTTGATTGGGTTATTTGTTATCTTATTGTCTAATTTTTTGAGTTCTTTATATACTCTGGATATTAGGACTCTATCTGAAGTGTGAGGAGTAAAGATTTGTTCCCATGATGTAGGCTCCCTATTTACATCTCTTATTGTTTCTTTTGCTGAGAAAAAACTTTTTAGTTTGAGCAAGTCCCATTTGTTGATTCTAGATATTAATTCTTGTGCTATGGGTGTCCTATTGAGGAATTTGGAGCCTGACCCCACAGTATGTAGGTCGTAGCCAACTTTTTCTTCTATCAGATGCCTTGTCTCTGGTTTGATATCAAGCTCCTTGATCCATTTTGAGTTAACTTTTGTGCATGGCGAGAGAAAGGGATTCAGTTTCATTTTGTTGCATATGGATTTCCAGTTTTCCCAGCACCATTTGTTGAAGATGCTATCCTTCCTCCATTGCATGCTTTTAGCCCCTTTATCAAATATAAGAAAGTTGTAGTTTTGTGGGTTGGTTTCTGTGTCCTCTATTCTGTACCATTGGTCCATCCGCTTGTTTTGGTACCAATACCATGCTGTTTTTGTTACTATTGCTCTGTAGCATAGTTTGAAGTCTGGTATCGCTATACCACCCGATTCACACTTCCTGCTTAGCATTGTTTTTGCTATTCTGGGTCTTTTATTTTTCCATATGAATTTCATGATTGCTTTCTCTATTTCTACAAGAAATGCCATTGGGATTTTGATTGGCATTGCATTAAACCTATAGAGAACTTTTGGTAATATCGCCATTTTGATGATGTTAGTTCTGCCTATCCATGAACAGGGTATATTTTTCCATCTTCTAAGATCTTCTTCAATTTCTCTCTTTAGGGTTTTGTAGTTTTCGTTGTATAAGTCTTTTACCTCTTTTGTTAGGTTGATTCCCAAGTATTTTATTATTTTTGAGGATATTGTGAATGGAGTGTTTTTCCTCATTTCCATTTCAGAGGGTTTGTCGCTGATATACAGGAATGCCTTTGATTTATGCGTGTTGATTTTATATCCTGCCACTTTGCTGAATTCATTTATTAGCTCTAATAGTTTCTTTGTAGACCCTTTTGGGTCTTCTAGGTATAGACTCATGTCATCTGCAAATAGTGATAATTTAAGTTCTTCTTTTCCAATTTTTATGCCTTTAATTTCTTTCGTCTGTCTAATTGCTCTGGCCAGTGTTTCGAGAACTATGTTGAACAGAAGTGGTGAGAGAGGGCATCCCTGTCTTGTTCCAGATTTTAGAGGGAATGCCTTCAATTTTTCTCCATTCAGAATGATGCTAGCCTGGGGCTTAGCGTAGATTGCTTTTACAATGTTGAGGTATGTTCCTGTTATCCCTATTTTTTTGAGAGTTTTGAACAAAAAGGGATGCTGTACTTTGTCGAATGCTTTTTCCGCATCTATCGAGATGATCATATGGTTCTTATTTTTAAGTCTATTGATGTGGTGAATAACATTTATTGATTTCCGTATATTGAACCAGCCTTGCATCCCAGGGATGAATCCTACTTGATCATGGTGTACAATTTTTTTGATATGATTTTGTATCCGATTCGCCAGAATTTTATTGAGGATTTTTGCGTCTAGGTTCATTAGAGATATTGGTCTGTAGTTTTCTTTCTTTGAAGTGTCTTTGTCTGGTTTAGGAATCAGGGTGATGTTGGCCTCGTAGAATGAATTTGGAAGTTCTCCCTCTTTTTCTATTTCCTGAAATAGCTTGAAAAGTATTGGTATTAGTTCCTCTTTAAAGGTTTTGTAAAACTCTGCTGTATACCCATCTGGTCCTGGGCTTTTCTTAGTTGATACTCTTTTGATGGTTTCTTCTATTTCCTCAATTGATATTGGTCTGTTTAGGTTGTCTATATCCTCCTGTCTCAATCTGGGCAGATCATATGACTTAAGAAATTTATCGATGCCTTCACTATCTTCTATTTTATTGGAGTATATGGATTCAAAATAATTTCTGATGATCTTCTGTATTTCTGAAGTGTCTGTTGTGATATTGCCTTTTTCATCCTGTATGCTAGTAATTTGAGTTCTCTCTCTTCTTCTCTTCGTTAGCATGGCTAAGGGTCTGTCGATCTTATTTATTTTTTCAAAGAACCAACTTTTAGTTTTATCAATTTTTTCAATTGTTTCTTTTGTTTCGATTTCATTAATTTCAGCTCTGATTTTAATTATTTCTTGCCTTCTACTTCTTTTGCTGTTATTTTGCTCTTCTTTTTCTAGGATTTTGAGATGAAGTATGAGATCATTTATTTGTTGGTTTTTTCTTTTTTTAAGGAATGAACTCCATGCAATGAATTTTCCTCTTAGAACTGCTTTCAATGTGTCCCATAGATTCCGATATGTTGTGTCTGTGTTTTCATTTATCTCTAAGAATTTTTTAATTTCCTCCTTAATGTCTTCTATAACCCATTGATCATTCAGTAACCTATTGTTCATTCTCCAAGTGATGCATGATTTTTCCTTCCTTCTTTTATCGTTGATTTTCAGTTTCATTCCATTATGGTCAGATAAGATGCATGGTATTATCTCTACTCCTTTATATTGTCTAAGAGTTGCCCTGTGACATAATATATGATCTATTTTTGAGAAGGATCCATGTGCTGCTGAGAAAAAAGTGTAACTACTTGATGTTGGGTGGTATATTCTATATATGTCAATTAAGTCTAGGTTGTTAATTGTGTTATTGAGTTCTATAGTTTCCTTATTCAACTTTTGTTTGGAAGATCTGTCCAGTGGTGAGAGAGGTGTGTTGAAGTCTCCCATGATTATTGTATGGTGGTCTATTAGACTCTTGAACTTGAGAAGAGTTTGCTTGATGAACATAGCTGCACCGTTGTTTGGGGCATATATATTTATGATTGTTATGTCTTGTTGGTGTATGGTTCCCTTGAGCAGTATGTAGTGTCCCTCTTTATCCCTTTTGATTAACTTTGGCTTGAAATCTATTTTATTTGATATGAGTATGGACACTCCTGCTTGTTTCCGCAGTCCATATGAGTGATATGATTTTTCCCAACCTTTCACCTTCAGTCTATGTATGTCTTTTCCTATCAAATGCATCTCCTGTAGGCAGCATATTGTTGGGTCATGTTTTGTGATCCATTCTACTAGCCTGAGTCTCTTAATTGGTGAGTTTAAGCCATTAACATTTAGGGTTATTATTGAGATATGGGTTATCCTTCCAGCCATATTTGTTTATTTATGTTACTGAGTATGGTTTGTTTTCCTCTTTGATTATTTTCCCCCCTTTACTGTCCTACCTCCCACTGTTTGTTTTCATTGTTATTTTCCATTTCCTCTTCCTGTAATGTTTTGCTGAGGATTTTTGGAGAGATGGTTTTCTAGCTGCAAATTCTTTTAACTTTTGTTTATTGTGGAAGGTTTTAATTTCATCTTCCATCTTGAAGCTTAATTTCGCCGGATACACGATTCTTGGTTGGAACCCATTTTCTTTCAGTGTTTGAAATATGTTATTCCAGGATCTTCTAGCTTTCAAAGTCTGTGTTGAGAGATCAGCTGTTATCCTGATTGGTTTACCCCTAAATGTAATCTGCTTCCTTTCTCTTGTAGCTTTTAAAATTCTCTCCTTATTCTGTATGTTGGGCATCTTCATTATAATGTGTCTAGGTGTGGATCTCTTATGATTATGCACATTCGGTGTCCTGTAGGCTTCTAGGATTTGGGATTCTGTCTCGTTCTTCAAGTCTGGGAAGTTTTCTCGAATTATTTCATTGAATAGATTGTTTATTCCTTTGGTTTGGAGCTCTGTGCCTTCCTGTATCCCAATGACTCTTAAGTTTGGTCTTTTAATGTTATCCCATATTTCTTGGATGTTCTGCTCCTGGTTTCTTAACAGTCTTGCTGAGCTGTCTATGTTCTTTTCAAGTTGAAATACTTTGTCTTCATTGTCTGATGTTCTATCTTCTAAGTGTTCTACTCTGCTGGTAGTATTCTCAATTGAGTTTTTAAGTTGGTTTATTGCTTCCTGCATTTCTAGGATTTCTGTTTGTTTTTTATAACCTCTATCTCCCTGTATAGTTGATCTTTTGCTTCCTGGATTTGTTTATGTAATTCATTGTTGAAGAGATCTTTCATTGTCTGATTTTGCTGTCTCATGTCTTCCTTGAGACTCCAGATCATCTGAAGCATGTATCTCCTGAATTCTTTATCTGACATTCCATCTGCTGCAGATATTACCTCTTCTAACGTTGAGTTGACCTGCATTGCTTGTGGTACTTTCTTTCCTTGTCTCTTCATACTGTTCGCGTTTCTTTCTGCTTACTGAGACTGTTGTGTTATTGAATTTTCCCCCTATATATTTATATTACTCTTGTATAGTTGCAAAGTCTCCCGCGCAGGCGCGGGCAGGGGCTCTGCTCCTCCTCCAATTGGGGCACTGTGCCTACCACGTCGGCAGGCCGCTGGGCCTGTTCTGCTGTTTGGTAGCAGGTGCGCCTACCTTGCAGGCACGTGGGGTGGCTCTGCCACTCCCAGGTTGCTGGGCCTGACCTGCTGGTGGGTTGCAGGTCTGGCTACCTTGCAGGCGCGGGGGGAGGGTGCACACCTATTTGTATTTAGACAGTTACGCGAAATGGATGACGTAATGCTTGGGATGAAAGTTGGGGGGAAGGGGAAGGTAGGTGCTCTTGAAAAGAAAGAAGGAGAGGGAGATAGATAGCATAGAGGAGAATGGAAAGAGCAGTAAAACTTGGAAGGGGAGAGAGAGAGGGAAAAGGGAGAGAAAAAATTAAAATGAAATAGGAAACAAAATTAGGTCTTAGAGATCCATTTTCTTCTCTTCCCGTAGGCAAAGCTGTGCCCTCCGGGCTGAGTTTTGCCCTCAATGTGTCAACAGCAATCCCTGTAAGGCGGTTCCTGGGAGTCTCTCAATCCTGTTGGTCCAGAGCCGTTTCACTTCTACGGCCCCTCCTCCCCTTCCTCCTGCCAGGCAGCCAGGTCCTGCTCACCGGAGGCAGTTCCCCAAGGATTTGGTTACACTTTCAGCCCCACCGAGTGCTCTATTTCCCTAACTACTGAGCACTCTCGCTGTCATTCATCTAAGCCCCAGTGCTGTGGAGCTGTGGTCTGGAAGTCAATTGTTTAATTTTTCCGGACCCCTTTGGTGGGCACACCTTCGGAATCTGGCAGCTAAGACCATTGGTGTCGCTGCTGGTGGTAATAGGAGTTGGGGGTCGAGGATCCCCTCTACTTCCCTCAGCCCCTACAGTCACAACCACACTGCTGGCGGTAGGAGGAGTTGGGGGTCTGGAGTGTCCTCTGTTTCCCTCCGCTCCTACCGTAACACCCTCTCAGTTCGCGGTTGGGGGATTTGGGGGTGGGGAGTCTTCTCTGCTTCCCTCTGCCCCTACAGTCACGCCCTCGTCACTGGCAGTAGGGGGAGTTGGGGGTCGAGAGTCCTTTGGCTCTTACGGTCACGCCCACGGAGAGATTTTGAAGTTTCCCGGTTGTTTGTATCTGGTGTGGGTGGGAGTCACACACCTGCTAAAGTAGATTCCGCTGGGAAGGAATCTCTTTGGCCGAACTTTGGTGACTTCCCCTCTCTGCTATGGTGGGCCCCTGGCTCCTTGCCGGAGTGTCCGAAGGGAGGGGTGGAACTGGCTTGTCTCTGGTCTGACACAATCTCTGGTTTTAGTTCCCAGTTCGCTATTTCGTAAAGGGTTGGTTAGATTCCCTTCACGCTGTCCCAGGGGCGGGATCCGTTCGCCGGGTGGGCGGGGCTGTTAGTAGAGCCGGGAGGGCACGGGCTGTCTGCTGGGCCAGGCGGAGACACTTCTCGCTGGGCCGGGCCGCTGGGGGCTGCCTGTAGAGCCGGGCAGCTGCGGCCGCGTGGCTAAGATCCGGGCGGGTGGGGTGGCCGTTCGCTGAGCGAGAGCGGGGCCTCCCGGGATGGTGGGATGGTGGGTGCCGTCTGCAGGTTTGGGCGGGCCGCGCCGCTCGGGGCCGCCGGCCGCTTTCTGAAGCGGCTGGTGGCCGCAGGGTTGTACCTCTGCACCCGCCCGGGGGCCGCCTGTAGAGCCGGGCAGCTGCGGCCGCGTGGCTACGAGCCTGGCAGGCGTGGTGGCCGTTCGCAGAGCAAGAGCAGGGCCTCCCCGGGACGGCGGGTGCCGTCTGCGGGTTCAGGTGGGCCGCGCCGCTCTGGGCCGCCGGCCGCTTGCAGAAGCGGCTGGTGGCTGCGGGACTGGACCTCCGCGCCCGAGTGGCCGGCCAAGATCCCTTGTCTGGGACAAACTGACACTTCTAATAAACCTACCAATTCCCGGCAGGTCCCCTCTTAACAGAATTTTGCTAGAAGTTCCTCAGTAGTAGACTGCCACTGTTCCAATGGGTCTTTCTGATCCCGTTAATGTGGAGACATTGGAATCGCTGCTTCCTCGCCGGCGGCCATGTTGGATCCCCCCCAGAGTTGATACTGTTAAGTTCAAAGGCCAAGTTTGATTGTAGCAGTGACAGAGTAACAACATCCATTGAATTCACAGCCTTGCCATTCACATTTTTCATGTGAAATATTAGGGCCATTGATTCAGGAAGGCAGGAAACCCTAAAACTCAAGGTGGGAATGTTATGGTTTGGATGTGAGATGTTCCCTAAAAGCTCACGTGTGAGACAAGGCAAGAAGGTTTGGAGGAGAAATGATTGGGTTATAGCCTTGACCCAATCAGATTACTCCCTGGTGGGATTCACTGAGTGGTAACTGGAGGCAGGTGGGGTGTGGCTGGAGGAAGTGGTTCATTGGTAGTGGGGCTATGGGGTATATATTTTGTATCTGGCAAGTGGAGACCTCTCTCTGTTTTCTGATCACCTCATGAGCTGCTTTTCTCTGCCACACTCCTCCATCGAGATGTTCAGCCTCACCTGGAGCCCAGAGGAGTGGAGCCGGACTTCTGTAGACTGTGACCTCTGAAACTGTGAGCGCTCAAATAAACTTTTTCTCTTTTACGATTGTTCTGTTGGGTATTTTAGTTCCAGCAGTAAAAAAGCTGACTAAAACAGGGGACGTGTGGTTGGACTCAAATGAGGCTGAGAACCCTGAACCCCGGGTCATGCTGAGTCAGCCTGGTCAGTGCAGGGAGCTGGCTCTTCTTTGTTTAGAAGTCTTTTCCTTTCCCCTCCAGAACCTAGTAACTACCTCACTGGAGCAGATGCCTCACAAAAGAGAGGATGCCCATTCTCCTCAAAACTTACCCATCTCTTGTTTTCATGAGCCCATTATTAGGGTCATCTCCACTGTGTTCCAGTGGCTGCAGGTTCCTGAGTTAACTAGGTGCCCAGCTCACGTCCCCAGATTCACCTCCTCAGGGAGTCACTGTGTGCTCTGCAGGGGGAGTATTGGCCGAGACAGCCTTGCTGGACACCATGCTCCGTATTCTTAAGCAGTCTCTTTTGACACCACGTTTTCAAAACTAAAATTGCGAAGTAATATTAAATTAACTTGTAAATGGAAGTCTCTCAAAGGAAACACAGGCCTGGTGGCTGTGGGCAATTCTGCACTTGTCAGGACTGCCTCCGTGCCCCGCCAGCTGCGATGAACATGGTTCTAGCTTCCTAACTGTACGGGTGGTACTTCAGTGGGGTGGTAATCGTGGGTTGGAGAAATGGTGCATCTGGCAGACGGAGCCTCTCTCAGATCTCTTCCCCTCAAGGTTTTGAGCACTGAGTCATCTCTAGCAAATGACTGGAATGTAGCTGTTGAAAGAGGGGATCTCTGTTCTAAGGAGTGTGAGTTTGTCTAATCCTTAGCTACAGAGCCCAAGTGTCTCTAGACTAAGTCCTTTCCCTACAGAGGGCTATAAACAGTTAGGGTTATGTAAGCAGAGTGTTTACCCGTGCCATCGGTCACTCCTTCCTAAGAGTCTCCTGGGCACTTAGGTGAATTTTGCAATCAACAATCAAAACCCTTTGTGAAATATTGATGGATGCATTGGAGGCTCAGAATGTAATCTTTTACTGTTGGTTTTTACTTTCGTGTGCCCACTGAAGTGCATAGTCAGTTCTTGTCATTAAGCACCCCGACCTCATTTCCATCTCGTGTTAGTTGAGAGCCAAGCCATGAGTTCTGAAAGGGAAACCTTGGGTGCAGGCCTGTGGGTGTCTGCTAATTTTGCCCCCTTGCATGGTCCTGTCTCTGGAATCAGTGCCGGTCAGAGAGGGAGCTGGGTAGGACAGGTGTCGGGTTCACAGCCAGCATCTCTAATGGGATTAACAACTGAAGGTGCCTCCTCTTCAGGGAGCCGAGGAGGAGTGTTATACATGTAGACTCCCTCAATATTTAAACAGTTGGACTTATTTGATATTTAAGACTATTTACAACGTTATAATTATTATGTGCCTTATCTCTTCCTGCTAACTCCCTGGTTCCCTCGTTCAGCAAGCGTTGCCTTTCTGCACGGGGCACAGGTGTGAGGCAGGCAGAGCGTAGCATGAAGCAATCTTTCCCCTCAGCTCTGTTTTCTCATCCTACGTCTTTCCCTTTTCCCCAAACATATCTTCTTTTCCATTCTTTTCTCTCTTTTACACTGTTCAGGTATGTAATAAAAATCGTTTTGTTTATTAAGACTCAGCTAACTCAAATCAGGAAGCTCTGGGTTTGCAGTAATTTTACAGCCAAGCTGCACTTCTGCGTAATGCCCGAGCAGAGCATTGGCCCCACGCTCTGGCCCTCTGCTCTTTCACCGTCTACCTGTTCCCTCTCTCAGCTAAGGACAATCTCTGCTTCCTCAGGAGACAATTTTATTTTTAGAGGACTCTCTGCCCAGCTACATTGTCCATATGGGGTTGGAAAAAACTCAGTTCCACCCAGATGTGTCACCCCCAAGAGTAGTTTGGAATGGCTCCAGAAAGGACAATCTGTAAAAAGATAAAAGCATGCGTTTGTTGTGGATCTAGAGAGGACTAGAGAGCACCACTTTGGCTTTGTGTTTTCTCCTGGCTGCATAGCACAGGATCTGTTTCACTTGCCCAACACGATCTGCTGTGGTTACTTAATAAATATTTACTGATAGCAGTGGATAAAAACTAAGAAGCCAGGCAGGGCATTGCGGTGAGCTGGACATATTCTGTGAGAGCAAACAACATTGACTTCTCCATGTTCCTTTCCAAGCTGGGAGTTGTGTTTGTGATTTGTATTTTGAGTCCTAAATTGGAGCCAGAAACTGGACCAAAGGGGGAAATGACCATCGAAAACAAGGCCCAAGAGAGGCTGGGCATGCCTCCGCTGCTTGACAGCAGGACTGTGAGGTTGCCTCAGCCCAGACTCCAACTGCAGAGCGCGCAGGGACTCCCTGGAAGAGGCCACAGATCTGGGGACCTGGGCTGAGACCTGCGGCCACTTCCTGCCACTGAATCCCACTGAAATTTGACCCTACCTAGAGATGAGTCTAGTGTGTAAGGAGGCGTGGGTAGGTTCCCAGGATGGTGGGCATCCTCTTTCTGCCCCAGTGAGGTGGTTACAGGGTTTTGGGGAGGTGGGTGGGAAGGAAGATATATCAGACACAGAAGGGCTCTGTTTTTCTAGTTTTTTTTTTCCTTTAGGTTTTATATTTAGAGATATGATCCATTTTGAGTTAATTTTGTACAAGGTTTTCTAAAGTATAAGACAGACTTATATATGTACCTACTTACCTGCCTCGGTACCTGCCTACCTACCTGTGTTTCCATCCATCCATCCATGCGTTTATTTGCATTTGAACGTCCAAATGTTCTGGAACCATTTGTCAAAAATACTATAATTTCTCTGTTGAATTTCTTTTGCACCTGAGTAAAAAAGTAATTGACCATCAATGAAAGGATTTGGTTTTGGACTCTCGATTCCATTTCATGGACCTGTGTTTCTCTTTGCCACTATCACACTGTCTTGACTGCTGCAAGTCTTAAAATAAGATGAGACCTCCAGCATGTTTTCTTCTCCTTTTTTTGACTATTCTGGTTTATTTGGCTTTTCTTATAAATTTTTGAATCGGCTTGTCTGAATCTATAAAACACCCTGCTGGAATTTTGATTGAGATCGCATCGAGTCGAGATTGGGTCAGAGAGAACTGACATCTTGTCAATATTGAATCTTCTGATCTATGGATACTGTTGGTCTCTATTTTCTTAGCTCTTCTTTGATTTCTTTTCTCAACATTTTGTATTCAGTAGACAGACCGTCATATTTTATTATTTTTAGACCTAAGTACTTCTCTTATTTTTGGTGCTATTATAAATGGTAGTTGGTTTTTTTTTTTAATTCAAGTGTTAACTCTTTATCGCTGGCTGTAGGAATACAGTTGAGTTTTGTGTATTGACTTACATTTGTCCTGCCACTTCACCAGTTCATTTACTAGTTGTAGGAGATTTCTGTAGCCAGAAATACAATTGGCGAAGATATTTTGTCTTGTCACACTGTCCTGTTCAGGGAAAAAAACTACAACTTTTGTGCCTGTTCATTCCCCTTGGAAAATGTTTATTGAGCTCTTAGTAAGTGTTCATGGATGAAGCTAGAACTAGGTGCTGATAAACAGCTAACAGAAGAGGTAGAAATGGTGACTCCTTGCTCTAGTTTGGATTTTTTTTGTGTGTGTGTACCAGGGTTTGAATCCTGGGGTGTTTAACTATTGAGACACATCCCCACTCCTCTTTCATTTTTATTTTGAGACAGGTGTTTAACTATTGAGACACATCCCCACTCCTCTTTCATTTTTATTTTGAGACATTTTTATTTTGCTAAATTGTTGAGGCTGGTCTTGAACTTGTGATCCTCCTGCCTCAGCCTCCCAAGTTTCTGGGATTGCAGGTGTGCACTACGGTGCCTGGCTCTAGTTTGGATCTTAAATATTCTCCAGAGGCCCGAGTCCCCAAGGGTGGGGGCTATCGGGAGATGGTAGAATTTAGGGGGTGGGGCTTAGAGGGAGGTCTTTAGGACTTTGGGGGTGTGCCCTGGAGGACATTGTGGGATCCCAGCTTCTTCCTTTCCTCTCTTTGTGGCATGAGGTGAATGGTTTTCTCCTCCATGGACTCCTGCCACCATGGGTACCTCACCATAGGCTGACAAGCAACAGGGCCAACTGGCCATGGATGGGAACCTCCATATATGTGAGTCAAAACAAGCCCTCTCTTTGTAATTACCTCAGGCCCATTGCTATAGTGATGGAAAGCTGACTGACATACTCCTCTTCAGGAACTGGAAATCTGGTGGTGAAGAAAACCTCCTGGGTATGCACAGAGAATGCAGAGTAAGGGCATGCAAGTATATGTGAGCTGCGAGAGCCCAATCCCGAGGCTAGAAAGTCGGAGAAGACCTCGAGGAGGAAGTAGGATCTGGGCTAGTCACTGTCCGGCAGGCAGGGCTTGGAGAAGGGAGGCAAAGGGCACTTCAGCAGGGAAGAGCGGCCTGAGTCCTGGAGCAGGGATGGCTTGTATGGGGAACAGTGCTTTGGGCACTCTGCACAGAGCAGAAGTTCCTGGGGAGGGCCTCGGTCCAAGTGATGGCCCAGGGAGGCTGAGCTCCTGGCGGGTGCAGTTTGGTGTAGGTCGCAGGCTCTGGAAAGAGGTTTTTTCTGGCTGAAGGAGCAGAATCGTTATACACAGTTCAGTTTAAGTATATTTGAGAGATTTTGTTCAAAGTAATACAATCCTAGAGTAGGGACTCTTTCAAGATTCACTAATCTCTGGGAGAACATCATGAACAACGCAGGCACACACACATCCTTGTACACCCCCCCACACACATCCTTGTACACCCACACACACATCCTTGTACACCCCCCCACACACATCCTTGTACACCCCCCACACACATCCTTGTACACCCCCACACACACATCCTTGTACACCCACACACTTGAAAGTGGACTTTATTTTGAAGTGAAAAATAGAAAATGTTCAAAGCACCCATGCTTAGATGAAAATTGAGTGTTCTCTGAGCAAGTAATAACAGATTATCTTTGTACTGAATTTATAGCCTTTTAATGGCGAAAGGGGGAGGAAATGAGAATAAGGCAAAGAGTGGGAAAAGAGGAGAGAAGATGGGGAGGAAAGCACGAAATGGAGAGACAGAAGGGAGCAGGTGGGAAGGAAAGCCCTGGGGGAGGCAGGTGGGAGGAGGCCGGGGCCAGGCTGGGGTGAGGAGCCCCACTGCTCTGGTTTCCCTTGGGCGAAAGGTGAAGAGAGGAGGTGACCTCTAGTCTGACCAGTGCCCTAGGAGTCATCGGCAATCCCCAGTAGGGAGTAGCTTTTATTCCCATCTTTGTTATTTACTCTTTATAATCAGGGTGGGATATTTGTGATGAAATTACTTAAAATTTAGTAATTTAGGCATGACATTATATTTAAAAAACCCTAGAGTTTGCTTTGATGGATTTTATACCCAACAGATTGCATTAATTATTATTATTATTATTAATATTTTGTAGCACTGGGTATTGAATCCAGGGTGCTCTACAACTGAGCTACATTCCCAGCACTTTTTGCTTTTTATTTTGAAACAGGATCTCACTGAGTTGCCCAGCCTGGTCCCCAGTTCGTAATGGCTTACCTTGGCCTCCCAAATTGCTGGGATTACAGGCATTCACCACCATTTGTGGCTGCATTAGTAATTTTAAAGAGGGATTTAGAATGCCACATTTCATAATGTCTGCAGATTGCATCCGAAGACAGTGTTTGTTTAAAAATAAATCTGAGCCAGGTGTGGTGGGGCACACCTATAATCTCAGTGACTCTGAAGCTGAGACAGGAGGATTACAGGTTTGAAGCCTTGCTCTGCAACTTAGTAAGACTCTGTGACAAAATAAAAAGAAAAAAAGAGAAGGATTAGAGATATAACTCATTGGAAGAGACCCCTGGGTTCAATCCCCAGTGTCACCAAAACAAAAAAAGAAAGTGCTTTCACCAGGATGAAAATTCTGTTTACTTGAAGCTTCTGCGGCAGATGCTACTGACTCCAGTATCATCCTCAGACAGGGTGGAATTGAAATCAGACAGATCTGGGCTTCTCACCCAGGGGAGGGTAGATTTCCTTCACGGGGCATGAGCCACGTGTTTGGTGGTGGGGCAGGGGAGGGATGGGGCTGCCAGCTGTGTCCAGGGTCCACTGGCTGGGGCACCTCCAGCAATGCCCAGTGTCTTTAACTTCCCATCACACACTTTCCTCTTTCCTTCTGATGTTCCTTCCCTCCTGATTTCTGTGAGGGAGGCAGGATTATGGCCACAGGCCACCACCAGGGCATTCAGAGTGATGCCAGGGCAGAAGCACCTCCGAGGAGGAGTCGGAGGGCACCTGCTTGGGTTGTCAGAGGCTGGGCTGCTGGAGTGGCAGCTACGACGAGTGACTCTGATTCTAATTTGTGGATTTCAGAAAAGTGTGTGCTGCCGAGTCAGTTGGACACTGTTGGAAGGAGATGACAGAAGAGCCAGAGACGGGAGGCTGGCCCGGCACTATTAGAACAGGAGAGTTGTGCTGTAACAATGTAAAACATTGGCACACAGCTTGCTGTGGATTAGAAAAGAGGCTCTTTGTTCTGAAATGCCTTGTGAGTGAAGGTTAAGGAGGGGGGCTGGGTGGGACACAGTGACCCCTCTCCTCCTCCCTGGGGGCCTCAGGCTGGACCTGCCCTCCTGCCTGCTGCTCTCCCAGCCCTCCTGCTTCTCCTCGAAGCCCCTCAACCCAGCTTGTGTTCGGGAGGGGCAGCTCCACCTGTTTGATTGGTGCAGTTGTGTGGCTGCATGAGGCCAGGGACTGTGCTTCATCCTGCCTGTTTGCCGCGTGGTGGGCCCATGAGACTACAGGGAGTAAATGGAAACAGTATACCAGGCTCTGAATTCAGAGGCCAGTGGCCTGGACTTTCAACCAGTTTTATTCTTGTTAGCTCCAAGAGGTTGGCCTTTAGCATCTCATCTCTCTACTGTGCTGGTTGATGTAAGAATTCATGAAAAATGTCAGTCTCCTTTTGTGAGCTGTGGCTGCTACAGAAACTTAACACACACGTCTTTCAGGTCTTTCTTCACTTGTTACCTATGTGGTGAGCACTTCCCAGTTCCTTAGCTGGATCTGGACTGGGAAAGTGAGGGAGCCCAGGCAGCTGAGTGGCTTCAAGTCTGGACTTGCCTCTGCCCGTCACCACCCTGTTCTGCAGATGAGCTACTTGCAGTCTTGACTGTTGTCCTAAGTACAGATGTTTAATACGGGTGTTTAGAGGGCTACACTGCAGAAGGTGGTACAGGACCGTTCATTCCTCCTCTTGCTTATTAATTTATTCAGCAAACTGTCTTAGATGCCAGGAAATTAAATTTTTTTTAAAGTCATACAGTCTAGTGAGGGAGACAGAACTCAAACAGGTAGACAGATCATACAAGATTATAAGTTGAGATAAACTGCAGGGAAGAAGTAAATTAGGCACTGCTCTGGTGGGTAAGGTTGGCTGGAGCCATAGTTGGAGCAATTAGAGCCCTCTATTAGCTGGGACATGGTGGAGAAAACGAGCCAACCATGCCGAAAGCAAAAGTGGTGTTAAGAACATTCTGGGCAGAGAGAATGGTTGTGGGAAGGCCCTGAGGCTGGGGAATCTAGGGCAGAGAAGATAATGGCCAGGTAAGTCCTGGGCTGAGGCTGGGTCCTGCTTGACTGAGACCTGTGGTGTGTGTGGTTCAGATCCCTCACTGCATGAGCCCAGGACTTTCCCAGTCTCAGAGCCAAACTCAAACTGTTGCCTAAAAGATTTCACATTTTCAGACTCATCGAAACCTGGGAGATATTCTTATCTCTGCCCTCTGCCAACCACCCTGCCTCATCTCTAATCACTCAGCAAATCCTTCTGATTACATCTTCAAATAGCTTTGCAAATCCATTCTCTCCCCTTCACTCCCCTGCAGAAGCCTGATCAGCCCATGCTCCTCTCTCCTGGGCTGCCAGGTCCAGCCAGCAGGGGCCTGAAACTTGCCTGGGGAGGCGCTGGGGAAGTCTGACTAGCGTTGGCAAGTTTCCTAGTATCAATCCTCGCACAGTGGCCTATCAGCCCACCAACACACCGGGTTGGAAGTGACATGGGAGACGTGTGCAGATGAGTTTCTTGGACCAGAACAAGCCAGCAGCAGCCCTCGGGTGTGCCCACTCCCTTCTAGTAACTCAGCCCCTGTGATCTTTTAAGGGCGTAATTCTGATCATGCCCCTCCCTTCCACGATGCCTTCCCACTGTGTGCTGACTTTATCATGATCTGGGTGGACATGTCTTGAAAGGTTAGCCCAGCCCTGGTCCTAGTTCTTATTGAGAATTTTGGATCAAACCCTGAATCCACATCCAGATCTCAGCCCTGAGTCTGCTGAATGACCTTGGCAACCCCTGGGAGGGCCATTAGCTCCTTTAGTTTGATGGAGGATGCTGCAACTCTGGGAAGGTGCATAAGTAAGTGTGCTAGTCAGCTTTCCATTACTATAACAAATACCTGAGACAAGCAACTTATAAAGAGGAAGGGTTTATTTTGACTCACAATTTTAGAGGTTCTAGTCCATGATCAGTTGCCCACATTATGTTCAGGCTTTGGTGAGAGTGTCACACAGCCATGGCAGGGAGCACAAACCATAGCAAAACTGATCAGCTTGTGGCTGGGAAGTGAAGGAGATAGACAAGAGGTCCAACTATTGGCTTCCAGGGCATGCCCACAGTGAACCTAAGACCTCCTGCGAGGCTCCACCTACTGAAGTCCCACCACCTCCCAATAGCAGCACCAGGCTGGGGACCAAGCCAACACACAGGCCTTGGGGGCATTGAAGGTGTAAACCAAGGCAGTGAGTGTAGGATGATGAAGTAAAGCAAACCTTGCTGTTGACATTTTGTACTAAGCTGAGAATAAGTGGGTCATTTTTGTGGTATGTTTTGTTAATTATTGAAGATGTTTGAAAAGTTTTCACAATGATCAGACATATTAAGTTGTGTTTTTAATTTAAAATGTTCCGAAATATTTTATATTAGACTTATTATTTTAATTTGAAATATATAAAAACGTCAATATACAACTAATGGTTATATGTTTAAGATAACCTGATGGGTCATATACAGGTTTGGTTTTTTTCAGGTTTGCAGGAGTTTCTCAAGGGCTTCCACAGCCTCTGCTCCTAAGGCCACGCTTGTTGGAAATTAGAAGGGGCTGAGATGATCACATACATTACATTTAGAGATGTGATATTTATATCAACATTATGAATTTATAAATAGAATAACAATAGTCTTAATTTGAACCGGAGGGCTTTCAGAACTAGGTTTAAAACATCTTAAACTGGGTTAAACTTAAAGGCATTTTAGAACTTGTTTTTAAAATTTACAACCTTAAGTATCTCGGATGAGTCAGGGAACTGCCGTGCTCCTTTGATGTACAAGAGCATCCCTTTGACCATAAAAACTTGACTGCTGCACCTACGCATGGGCAGGGAAATTTCTGGAAGGAGAAAAGTGTAGTGATTCCTCCTGGGAGGAAGGGAGAGTTTCATTTTGTCAATCTTCTGTACAGTTTTAATTTTTAAAATTGTATATCTAATTACTTTCAACGAGAAGCAGAGAGCAGTTTAAAAAGACCCGTGAAGAAAGACAAGTGCTGCCTGTTCTCACTCATATGAGGAAGCTAAGTCTGAAGAGTGGGACAGTGTCACAGAGGCTGGGAGAGGAGGGGGAGAGCGGGGGCCCTTGACAGCGGAGCCAGAGAAGAGGCAGGAGGTGTCCCAGCCCTCCAAGCACAGGGGCATGACGATGGGATGCAGCTGCTTATAATGTATTTTATGAGAAACTAGAAGAGTTGGAAGCGGAACACCAAGAAATGGTGTTTGATGAAGTGGAAAGGCTGATTGCCCGGTTTGATCATTACACATTGTGTACATGAATTGAATTATCACACTGTACCCATAAATAGGTACGATTATTATGAACCAATTTTTAAAAAAAAGGCCCATGGAGACGAGGAATGTAAAGGCTGGAAGGATGAGGGGGAGGAGGAAGGTGAGAGCAGGGCACCTGAGGGCTCTGAACACTCCTGGGTGTACAGATGCTGTGGGTGTGACCACGAGGAGGCAGTGGGTCACCAAAGGGTGCTTGTCCAGCCAAGGACGCAGGTGAGCCGTCTCATCCTCAGCAAGAGAAGCAGAATACCACCAGTTAGCTCACAGGCTCAGCGTGACTACCACAGGTTCTGCAGAACACTCGTGGATTTCCTCGTTCAGTTTTTGCAGCAATGCTATGAGTTCATCCAGCTTAGGGGAGAGGAAACGGAAACTCGTCAAGTGACTTAGTCAAGGTGAAGCCGTTGGTGATGGGGTCAGGACCCCAGTCGTGGTTTTCAGACACCGCACTGGTGTTCTGGAGATGTTTTTTCCTGCTCTTTAGCTTTGCTGGGTAGATTTGCCGCTGGAGATTTTGGACCAGGTCTGCCAGATTTTGGACCATTTCCCTTTGCTGGAGCAGCTTTCTTATTAAGAAGGCCACCGTGTGCCTTTGGGGGACGGACCCCTCTGAGGGGATTGTAGGATGATGTCATTTTCACAGCCTTCAGAGGACTCACTGATGGCATTAGCTGGCTGGGGCATTCATCAGCCACACCAGGACTGATGCAGTCAGGTGCACTAGTGTTGGTCAGCCTTCCATCACTGTAACAGTCACCTAGACGATCAACTTAGAAGAAAGCCTTGTTTGGGCACATGTTGTGGAGGTTTCAGGCCGTGAACACTTAGCCCTATTGCTTTACACCCCACGGCGGGAGTGTGTGGTGTAGCAAAACACTCACTGCATGGCTGAAAAAGAGAGGAGGAAGCCAGCGTCCAGAATCCCCTTCAAGGGTTTACCTAAAAGCACACAACAAAACAAATTCCAACAAAATTGATTAAATGGAGGACAATGACAGTAATAAGATATGAGAAAACAAAGATGAATGCTTTAGGATCTTATAGTAAGAAGAAAGCCATCCAGGAAAAGGCTAATGGCACTGATTGTACAATAACTTAAAACTACCACCAACTAAATTGATAGGCAAACAATATAGGCTCTTCACAACCCTTGCCCCCCCCTCCCCAAACAACAAGAAGTTAAATTCCTTAAAATAGAAAAAGTCTGGAGAGCTTGGCTGGGAGCACCCTCAGGGTGGAAATTCATGGAGAGTGCCATATTCACCGTTACCATTTTATTACAGTGAAGGAAGGAGACTAAGGTCCGCAGAGGGAAGAGACCCACAGGGCAGCGTCTGAGGGGGTCCCAGTGCAGGTTTTGGCCTTTACCTTAGCCTTACCTCCTGGCCACAGTGGGGTACATAGTATTGCCAACTGAGGGACTCATCAGGGCCTCTGGTGTGCAGAGGGTCGAAGCCCCATCCCAAGTCAAATAACCTTTGCCTTGGCTGGTGGCCCCACTCAGTGCAGGGTTTCAGAGCCCCAGCGATCACCTTCCAGCAGCCAAGGGCCAAAGCCAGAGGTTAGTTCTTCACTAAAGAGAAACTCAGCATATTGTGCCTATCAAGTTGATCAAGTTGTGTCATTGTTGGGACACAATCCTGGACCTTTTATTTTTTCATTTTTTAACTACAGAAGACCTCTTCTGCCCCCCTCCCCCCCCGCAGCTCCCTCAAACAGCCCTCCTCAATGTCTCCTGCCTTAGGGGGACAGTCTGAGGCATTCTGTACCATCTCCCACAGTCTCCCTGGGACATTAGGCTTGGGTTGTCCATTGTGATAGCTGGCGTAGGGACCCACGGCTCTGGGCCACCTGTGCCTTTGGATGCCAGTTATCCATTTCCCCTGTTCTATCCATGTTCTCAAATAAACTTATTGCATTTCTTGCACCTGAATCCTTGTCTCAAGGTCTGCTTCTGGGAGATACCAAAACAAAGACATGTGGCAGGAATGTGTGCAGATAGACACTCTCATCCTCTCCTTTGTGGAGTGTAAACCAATTCAGTGTTTCTGGTGGGGACTTTGGAAATATTTATCAAGTTGACTTAAAACATGCCTAGTCTTTGTGTGTGTCAGCTTTATGTTACTATAGCAAAAACCTAGATAATGAACTTAGGAAGACAAAGGTTCGTTTTGGCTCAGGTTTGGAGGTTTCAGGCCAGGGTTGGGTGGCCCCATTGCCTTGGGGCCCGTGGTGAGGCAGCATATCATGGTAGGGAACATTGGCTGAGTCTTAGAACCACCAACATGAAAAAATTCACAACATACAAAGAAACCCACCGTATTACTTCCCCTATAATGCTCTTTTCTAAATTGGCCTTCCTCTGGCATCCTAACCCAATACCTTTGTTGACTCAATCCGGCTAACAGGTTCGTAACATCTTAGCCTGGTACAGAGAAAGTAGAAGATTTTGTGAAAATTATTTACACTGAATATGCAGTTTCCTTTTGGCTCTACCTGCTGCTAGAATGACGAACAATGAAATGTTATTCAACTATAAGCTTTTTACCTTATGTGACGCTACAATAATCTTTGTTGCTCTTGTTAGGTGTGATTTAAAAATCAGCCTTAATTATTTTGGCTTGGAAATATGCATAATTCTTCAATACTTCTTTTTTTCATATTTTTAAAATTGGTTTGTTATACATGATGCGTTATACATGTATTATACATGTGTTATACATGATGGGGAAAAGGGAACACTCATACGTTGTTGGTGGGACTGCATATTGGTGCAACCACTCTGGAAAGCAGTATGGAGATTCCTTAAAAGACTAGGAATGGAACCACCATTTGATCCAGTTATCCCACTCCTTGGCATATATCCAAAGGACTTAAAATCAGCATATACAGTGACACAGCTACATCAATGTTTATAGCAGCACAATTCAAATAGCTAAGCTATGGAACTAACCTAGGTGCCCATCAACAGATGAATGGATAAAGAAATTGTGGTATATATACACAATTGAGTATTATTCAGCCATAAAGAAGAATGACTTTATGACATTTGCCAGTAAATGGATGGATCTGGAGACTATCATGCTAAGTGAAATAAGCCTATCCCCAAAAAACAAAGGTCGTTATATGACTTACATAGCAAAGCAACTACACAGTATTGTAAGTATGATCAAAATTAAAATTAATGTGAAATTTCAAAGCCTGCCTAAATAGGACCTGTTGAGTATTAATAAAAACAAATTTTGGCCAAACAGAAAAAAAAAAAACAAACAAAGGTCGAGTGTTATCTCTGATATGTGGATGCTAACCCACAATAACGTGGGGGAAGGGAAGAAGAGAAGTTTAGTAGATGAGACAAAGGGGAATGAAAGGGAGAGGGGGGGAATGGGAATAGGAAAGACAGTAGAATAAATCTCACATAATTTTCTTGTTGACACATATGAAATTACCTAAGTGAATCCCACCATCATGCCCACCCGTGAGAATGGGGTCCTATTTAGAATAAGATATATTCCATGCTTGTATGATTTTATCGGAATGGATTCTATGATCATGAACATGCAAATTTTAAAAAAGATCTGTGAGCAATAATCCGAGCTAAGGAAGCAGCTGCGAATCCTGCACCGTGGTGATGTGGCGACCTGTGTCGGCAAACTTGAGGTGCCCGGCTGGCCCAGGAAAGAACGCAGCCTGGCGGAGTGTGCTTCCTTGGTGCTGCATATTAGATTCCCCGGCAAGCGCCTGTCTGTGCCCTGGGACCCTGTGACTGACCGTGTGAACTGTGGCTCTGCTCCCTTCTCAAGTGGAAAGCAGCCCTGCAGGAAGGGCCGAGCAGGAAGAGGGGCAGCTGCCTTAGAGTGAGCCTCCCTGGACGAGGCCTTCCAGCCTCCTCTGGAGGACTGTGACAAAGGTTAAGACTGACGTGTAGCTTTGGGGTGGGTTTGGGAGGAGCTGCTGTTTAATTATGGGGCTCGCTTTCAAAGGAAAAGCACCAGCACCTCCCAGAAAGTTCTTGCCAACACAGAGACCTGTGTCTGCTGTGGCCACCCTACTAGAAGGGGTCATGGTGGTTAAGGAGAAGTTTTTCTGCAACAAGGACCGATGAGGGGGATTGAGGATATTTCGAAAGTCCCATAAAGCATTTTATTCACCTCCACTTGAAAACCAAGCCCACGAATTGCAGGCTCTGGGGTGAAGGAGTGCTGGGCTTGCTCACAGCTGGTGGAGGCCGTGGGCGGCCTGCGCTCAGGACTGGGGCTGAGTCTGGGGGACTGGCTCCTCTCTGCGCTGTTTCCAAAAACCAGGAGGTGTGAGCAGAGTGGCCGTGGGTTCTGGGGATTAGGACATGGGCGTCTTTGAGGGATTATTATTCTGCCTGCCGTGCGTGTATAACTGCGGCAGAAAGTGGGATTTTAACAGAGAACAGCCCATGGGGAACGTGGGCACAGCCCATGATGTGGTCACAGTCCCAGGCGTGGCCTCCTTGCCGCCAGTTCACAGACTCTCCCGGGACACATTGCCCTCTCCCATTTCTCTCTCTCTCTTAGGTGGGACTGGATTTCTAACCTGTGCTCTTTTCTGGCCCCTGAAACTGAACGTGTCCCCAGGGGTGTCAACGGCTTCCCTGGTAGACCTGCCCTCACAACCTCTGGGCTGGTGCTGCTGGCCAGATCTCAACCTCACCCTTCCTTCGTCTCCTGTGACAGCCATTGTAAGTCCTAGGGATCCCGTTTCCACGAGAATGCTATCACTCATCCCTTTTCCCTGTTCCCAGGGCCACTTTCTCCTTTCAGAACTTTATGTTCTTTTCTCGGATTATGAACTGGTCTTCCTAGTTGCCCTGCCCAGTCTCCCCGGCTCCAGTTCCCACCCCTCTGTCCATGGCAATAATAGTCACTTTAGTGGAACCCTGCATGTAGGATCCCGTTAATCCTCATAACCAGGACAGCTGAGTCCAGCCCATGGGCAGGCCTGAGGCAGAAGTTCAAGGACACAGCCCATCAGAGACAAGAAGACACCATTAGGAGCCACATTCGCCAGGAGTGCCTGTTCTAGTTTCCTTACCCAGTTGAAGGAGAGCAGAGGCCTCAGAGAAGGACACGTTTGCTGGGTGGAACGTCGGAGGTCAGAGCTGCTTGGAAAGCCGGGGATTGCTGCCGGCCGGGCAGGGTTTGACGTTTCCTTTTGGAGAACTTGACCAAACATAAAGGAGACCTGATTGGAGGGGCTTCCCGTTGTTGCAGCCTGAAGACCCACCGTCAGGTCCCATCACACAGATGAGGCTTAGAGGGTGGAAGTCACCCCAAGTCGCATAGGCAGCAGGTGACGGAACTGGCCCTCTGTTTTAGGACCCAAGTTCCCTGTGTTTCCCACTCCAGGGTTTGCCTGCACCCTGCTCACAGCCTCGCTTCTCACTCTGTTCTCTGAGCCTCAATGTGGCAATGAAGCCAAACTCCACTCCTGGGACCTGACTGTCCCTCCTTTGTGTCTTTTCCTCTGTGGTTCCCTCTGCCTAAAAAGTCCTGGAGCCCGTCCTAGCCCTGGAAAGCCCGGAAGCCACACTGCTGGCTCCAGGAGGCTGTGAGTCTCACTGGGAAGAGCTGTTGATCACCAGCTGTTGGCCTCAGGACTCAGTGACCGAGTGGATGGGGTTGGGGCCTTGATGGAAGGGCGAGAGGGACTGGCGTCATTCACGTCTGCTCTCCTGTCACCTGAGGTCCCAGCATCGTGGCTTTCCTGAAGCAGAGACCAGGCCCTCACCAGCCACCAAACCTCTGCTGTCTTCATCTTGGGCCCTCATCAGCCTCCAAAACAGTGAGAACTAACTTTCCTGGCTTCCAAGTTACCCAATCTCAGATATTTTGTTGTAGCAGCACCATGGACCAAGATACTTAATTAACATACGTGATGGCACCCCCACAAGATTATAATGGTGCTGAAAAATTCCCACTGCCTAGTGATGGGCAGACACCTAACATCACTGGGAGGCACGATGATCCTGTGTCATGGTGATGTTGGTGTAAACCAACCTGCCGTGCTGCCACATGAAAGTCACCTGCAATCGCACAAGGTTCACAGTACTTCATGATACATGACTGTGCTCCTGGTTTGCACACTTGCTACTTCATACTTTTCCCGGGGTGTGCATGCCCTCTACCTATAAAGACAAGTTTTCCGTAAAAAACACGTTACGCCTGCAGCAGCATCACACACCTTGTATCCACCGCATCCTGGTGGCATCCAGAGGCCGCATGGCATGGTGGAGCCGTACCCTCGAGGTTAGTGTGAGCGCATGGCACTTGCACAATAGCAGAACTGCCTAGGGCAAAGTTCTCAGCCTGCTTCCTGTCATTAAGCAACAGCCACTGAGTTAACGCTGGAGACACGGAAGGGAGGTGTAGTTTGGCTGGACTTCGCTTCTGTGTCCTTCCACAGATCATTTCTTCTCCACCTCTGTGGGGGTGTCCCTCCCACCTCCAGTGCCCAGCCCTTCCTGGAGAACTGTTCCTGGGCCCACACCATCCAGCTTGACAGCTTGACACGGTCATCAAGCTGTTACTGAGCCCCTGCCCCATGAAAGGCTGTGGGTCGTGTTCTGTGGGAGCAGGGAAGGCTCTGCAGAGGAAGGTGGGATTCAGGATCAGAGGCTGCATCTGATGGCAGAGGTAGAAAGTGGGTGGGGTAAAGTCATGCATGGCAGCGAAGTTCAGCTCCGACTCTTCTTGTTACTGGCTTTGTAATCTTGAAAAAAGAGAATCATATAATTGCTTTGGAAATCAGTTTCCTCATATGTGACATGGAAGTAATCAGATCTATGTTGCAGGGTGGTGGTAAGATTAATGTGAAAGCCCCATATTGGCTAGAAGGCTTCTGGTTGTAAGTGCTCTGAATGAAGTTAAGATACAACATGGACCAGCGTCTTCTGTGGTCAGTATTGAAGTGACAGACCTCCTTTCTCCACATCACTAACATTCCCACCTTATGATGCCTACTATCTTGCTTGCTGAAGACGGCAGTTTTCTTCCTTCTGAGGGGCACCGTGGATGGGTGTTCCGTCACTCCAGGACTGTGGACTGCCTGGTTCTCCAAGGGAGGAGGAACTGAATTGGCTCCACCTTCTCTGCCCACACTTTGTCATTTTAAGTCTGCACCTGTGCTCATTGGTGTCTCTTCTCCTGGGACGTGGCATCTTCTTAGCCTGGTCAGCAATTACTGGCCTAGTAAGAGCCAGCCGAGGTGCCTCTCTGGAATCCTTTTGGCCTCCTAGTCTGGCTTAGTTCACCTTGACCAAGGGCACTGCTCTCTCATTGCACAATACCCCACCCTGCTTACGCTAGGCTCTCCGGCCCTTGGAGACTGGCACACAGTACTCACTTATTATGTGACTGTTGAATGAGTGAGTACAGTTCTCCAGTCTCTCCCAGCCCTATCTTTTTACTCCCCGTACCAAGCGGGGTGGGGGTAGAGTCATGCCCGACAGTGCATTTCTTTCTCTTGTTCAGCATTGTTAATGGATTTTCATTAGAGACACTTCCGGCTCTGACCATCAGTAATGATCCCAGGTGTTAATTGTAATGGTAACACTAGATCTTGCACTATTTGCTCAGCAACTTTGCTTTTATAAGCTCCTTTAAAAGTTCCTTTGTTGCCTTTTTTTTTCTACTAAGGACTAACCTTGACCTTGGGGTGGGAGGTACTGTCCTGTTATGGTCCCACCTTAGGAAAATAAACCCTATAGTGAAATACAAGTTGAAGATGTGGGTGCATCAAGAGTAGTGAATATTTTATTTCCTTATAATGCGAGGGCACTGTAGTTCCTCCCCTCTTTATGTTAGGTTTAAATTACTGTATTGGGTTTCATGTAATTTAAGCCAGAAGAACAAGTTGGGATGGACTATTGTATTTAAATGTCAGTTCAGAGTTCAAAGAGGTAGCCTTGAAAGAGTTATAGAAACAGGAATGTCCTGCAGGAGAATAAAACAAAACAACAATAACAACAGGCAAACCCAACAAAACCCCAACCAGATGAAAACCCCACAAATGAACAAACAAACAAAAGAGGGAAGTTTTCACAGTTTTTCCAAAAAGGATAGTTTGGCAAAGAGAAAAGGAGTCACAGGACTTCACTGTTTAGTGAGTCCTCAGCCAGGAAGGAGAGCTGTTCTTTAGTGAGTTGGGAACTGTGACAAGGGTTATTTTACCTGAGGATGGAAGCAGCCTTCAGGTGATAGCTCCCTGGGCAGCAAGGAGGAGGCAACTCATGGAGGGCCTGGGGTCCGGAGCTCAGGGACACTGATCACCAGCTGTTGGCCTGATCAACTTACTTGCCTTCCTGGATGTTGCTTCCTTATGCAGGTCGAGTTGTCAAATTCAGCAAATAAAAATGCAGGAAGATCAGTTAAATTTGAGTTTCAGGTAAACAATACTTATTTTTCATATAAATACATTCTATGAAATATTTATGTCCCCTGCAATAACTGTGTCCCGAGTGTTGCATGGGAGACATGCTAAACTACTATTTCTTATGTATCTGAAATTCTGATTTAACTTTGCATTCTGTTTTTTACCTGGTGACATAAGTGTGTGTGTGTGTGTGTGTGTGTGTGTGTGTGTGTGTGTGTGTGTCTGTATTTGGGAGGGGTTGATATGAGTATCTTGTAGGGGTGTTGTGAAGATAAAATAATACTACATTTATGTCTTACTACTGGTAAGGTTTTAAACTATGGTATAGTCAAAAACCAATGGACGTGGGGGTAAGAGGGTAAAAAAAAAGTTGGTGGAATGAGATGGACATGTATGAAGAAGACACAAATGGTGTGAATATGTGTACAGCAGAGATATGAAAAATTGTGCTCTATATTTGCAATATGATTTGCAATGCATTGTGCTGTCATATATAACAAATTAGAATTAAAAAATTTAAAAAAGTACCTTTTTTAGTATAATAGTTAATATTAATAAATGTCTCTAAATGTCATTTTGCCTTATGGGAGCTTGGGGGATAGTTCTGACTTTAAACTAAGGAGAGATGAGTCATAATCAAAGTCTGGGAGTAAGATAATTAAGCAGTGATAATAATCACTATATATTATAATTAATTACTTATGTTTTCTTTTAAGAGTTTGTTCCCTGGGGTATTGTATCTAAATGATTTTTAACGTGTGCTTTTGTTTTAGGTATTTATTGTCTTAGTTTTGTTCTGAAACTGAAAGAAAACATTTAACTGTATCTTGAAGAAACCAGGCCGCCATGTTAAACCTGATGGTGGGGCTTCCCGTGAGGGAAGAAAGGCTTCTACTGCCCCCTGGTGGTCATGTACTCTAACTGATGGACCCAAGAGCCACCCTAGGGATTTTGTTGAACTGAGGGCACCAAGATGTGTCTACCAGGGACTGTGTCCTTTGCAGCTGGCTAAGAGAGGTGGAGCAGGGAAAATGGGGAAGCCCTTCTCACTCCTGGGTGCTGCAGGTCTCCAGCCTGAAGCAAAGAAGTGCAGGAGAGGCTTTGGGCTGGGCAGAGTCCAGAGCCTTGCGATGACAGTTCCCTTAAAGGCCAAGACTAAGGGCTTCTTCCTTTAATGGCCACGTGAGGTCAGCAGAGTCTGTGGTTGCCTAGCTTTGATCCCAAGCTAGGAGAGGGCAAACCAGGCAGTGGGCTGAAGGAACCAAGAACAAAGGGGACAAAGAAAGCTTTTGCTCACATCCTGTTGCATGTGGCTCACTCAGTCAGCAGGTGTTAAATGGATAGCTGTATCACAAGATTAAACCTTGTGTGCAGGAGGTGGGTTCAGAGATGCTGAAGGTGAGCAGGTGAACCACATAGCAGTTGGATCTTGGCTTCTCTTCTTCCACACGAATACGCAGAGGTGGGAATCAGGGAGTGTCCAGGGTAAAGTTATCAGTAGAGTCTGGGATTCTAGTAAAACCCCCCATTAAAAAAATTAAAAAAAAATGTAACAAATCTGTAAGTTCATTGTTGTAGGGACGTAACTGGAGTCTAGTTTGGGTCTCCTGACCTAAGAAGGGCTCCTTCCTTTTGTCCTGTCTTCTGTCTCAGTGGTTCTTTCCAAGCCCTGCAGGGACATGCGGGGCAGGAACCTTTCATACCTGTCCCCCAACCTCCCCCACCTCCTCTGACCTCTCAGTTTCCCTCTTCTGAAGCTCAAACCATGCTAACCTTCGAGGGCTGCCCGGCTGTCTGCTCAGGCCTCCCTACCCACCGCATCAGGGTGGGTTAGGATCTCTGTTTGCAAGTGAGGACCTGGAGCAGGGACGACTTGCCCGGGCCTCCTCACTTTTTTTAAGAGTGAAAGGTTTTAAGACACCTACAAGTGAAAATGTGCTCCCCACTTACCCCCGCCAAATCTAACTTTGCCGTGTTCCTTTCAGCTGTGTGCACTGAAATGACTAATGGAAGAGACCTCCTGCCAGGGAACTTTCACAGCTCGCACGTGGCACTGTTGCTACCAGTCAGCAGGAACTTACCTGGGGCGTTTACATACCTGATGTCACCCCAAAGGCCCCTGACCCCTGATTTCTGGAGATTAATAAGAATGCTGCTCTGAGCCTTAGGACGTGCACTGTGGGAGTGCCCATCCTGTGTGGGGGGCATCATCTAGCCCCCCACTCCTCCCTGCAAGACGAGGAAGATGTCCAGATGCAGGCATAGATTCATCGGTGGCAGGGAGCAGCCTGGTAACAATAGCTGTGCTACCCGCCCACTACTGGAGGGGTCGGGGAGGGGGTACCTAGATGAAGAATCAGGGCCCCTGAGGGTCAGTAGATGGATGTCCAGGAAGGCAGCAAACAAACTCTTGGAGAATTACTCATCTTGGGGGTGCATTCTGCAGCACAGGTGAGGAGCAGGTGCTCTGTGAGCTCGGAAGAGGGTGCCTAACTCAGGGGTGCCAGGGAGGTCTTCCTGGAGCTCAGCCTGACCAAGCAAAGTCTTTAACATTTTCTTAAAATGTATTCCCTGCACCCTAGTTTAAAAAGCAACAAAACACCACACAATGGTGCACACCTGTAGTCCCAGCTACTCAGGAGGCTGAGGCAGGAGGACCCTAAGTTCCAGCTCAGCCTGGGCAACACAGCAAGATCCTGTCTCAAGATAAAAAGGACCAGAATGTAGCTCAAAGGTAGAGGGCCCCTGTGTTCAATCCCTGGTAACACTCATGCACGTGCGTGCGCGCGCGCACACACACACACACACACACACACACATATACACACACACACACACATGCACGCATGCACAAAGGGGCAATACATCTCATTGCAAATAATTTAAACTTTACAGCAAATATATGTTCTTTTGAAGTTCAGGGAGTGAGTGGAACTAGGAAATTGATTAGTGGGATTTCTCTCTGTGCTCATGAATGTACTACTACTCCTCTGTATTACTTCTCAAACATATTCGGTTAGAGAAACATTTTAAAATTGGCTACCCCTTATCTCTCAGTATTGTTACTAGCATTCATGGACACAATTTGGAAATGCTGCCCCCGGGGAAATACATGTCCTATCTAAAAACTAGAGGGAATAATGTAATCTCAGGTTGCAATGATTAAAAAATGATTTGGAAAGTGGGTGCCAAGGATACTTCCTTCCACCAGGGATAACCCTTTGTTATGTCCTTAATGAAGTTTTGGATATGATGGGCTACTAGGCCAGGAGAGCTTTGGGCACTGCAGGGAGGGTCTCCATGCTGCCTCCCCACCCCAGTCACCTCTTTGGCAGCCCCCTCCTGCCCCTTGCCCTCCCAGTCTCTCCCTAGATCCCCTGTAGGGCTCCTCTGTGTTCCAGGAAGAGGGCTTCAGTTACCTGCCCCTGGGGCTGGGCCTCATTAGCAGCCTGCCCTGCCTATTCAGACCAGCCCCAGGACCGGTTCTCTTGGAATTTGGATGCATCTACTGTAGGCCAGGTCCCTGCAACAATTGAGCAGACCCCGGAGCCCCCCTGCTGAGCCCCCACCCCCCCCACCCCCAGTGCAGGCCTACATCTGCCCAGACCTACCCTGCCACCCCCCACCCTCACCAGAAGACCACTGCCTTCAGAGATGAGGCCTGACCTAGGGGAGGCTACAGTTGGCTACACCTTTTTGGACATTGATTTGGACAGTTCATCAGCCCCCAAAAGGGCCAGTCTCTCAGCCTGGTTAGTCCCTGACCTTCTTCCAGGACCTGCCCCTGTCCGGCCAGTGGGCTGCTGGGGCTCCCTGTACCTGCAGTCGAAGAGTGACCTTCCTTTTCTCCCAAGCTCCAGTTTCTCCCTAGACCCACAGATGTACATTCAGACCACAGACCAAGCAAGACAGACAAAACAGGCACCAACCCAGCTCCTGAAGGCCACCTAGAAAGAGCATTTGCATTCTTTTCAATGAGTATCCAGCACTACTACAAAGGAAGAGCAGACTCCGCCCTGCATCCTGGTGGCGCACTGTGAGGGGGTTGTCCTTACTCCCCTTCCCATGGGGAAGGCTGAGCTCAGAGAGGCCTGGCTCACACAGTGAAGAGCGGCAAAGCCAGGCCAGAACAACCAGACAGCTTTGGTCCCTCTGTCACATGCTGTCCCGGGAACCCAGGGCCCTCTGGACTACCAAGATTGGTGCTCTTGGCCCCTAGAGCAGCCCAAAGCCACAGAGTGAGCGCGACTCCCGCGGAGTTTGGCTCCTGCGTCAGGCCTCTGGTTCCCTCCTTTAGGAACCTCGGTTCCCTTCTGTTCCTAACACAGAAGGTTGGGAAGCAGCTGTTCTCGGGCCTCCAGGTGCTTTTGACTTCTCTCTCTGTAACTGTCCACGGGACTCCAGCTCACCTAGCTCCACCCACGAACTTGCCCCTTGACAGTTAAGCCACATGCCAAGTGCTCTTTATGGCAGAAGTGTTGTGGAGATACCTAAAGAGAGATGTGAGGTGTACTCCTGTTCCTAATTAACCGGTAAAGAAAAAAAAGTTATTTGACACCTGTTAAAAACAGCAAGAAGGACTTTGTTCAGGACAGTCGCATGAGGCCAAGATTATTGCAACGGGTAAGAGGTTAAACTCAACCTGAACATAACCAGAATGAGCAGGATCCCACAGCCCGTGGTCAGGGTGAGGGGGCAGATGGAAAATTACCAAGAGGAAAGTGCGTAGGTATCAGGTGTGGAGGAAGAGGGCCTTGACTGGGTCTTGTGGCTGGGAATTCTCAATAGATGGGCTGAGCCTGCGGGGTTCATTGCCAAAACTGGGCTCACAGACCCAGGGTGAGGCCTAGTTAGAAGAAGGTCAAAGGAGCCTGACTCAAGTTGGTCAGGAAGAAAGTCTCTGCCAGCACACGTGAAATCTGTGAGAGTCGGGACCTGAACTCAGAACCCAGAGCAACAGGAGGTGGTAGTGGGCCAGCCGTGGACACCGAAGGGGCTCGGGGGGCATTTGGAGGACATGCCTGGGCTCTTCCAGCCCCCGGCTCAGGACTGGCCTTTAGACAGGCTGCTGGCTTCATCTCACATTCCTTCATCTCTTACAGCCACGACTTCCACACACTTTTCTTCTAGTGCTTTATAAGCTTGAATTTCGAGGGTTTTGATTCTTTCTAATGAAAGCAAGAGTGAGAAGTATAAAGGCTTTATTTAGACCTTGAACAAAGGATTCTGACCTCATTTTTCTCTTCTGCAATATGAGACAATCACCACCATCGACGACATTGTGCCCCCTCCCTCCCCAAGTTCATATACAGAAGCCCTAAACCCTCACCTAACTACTTGGAGGTAAGGTAGACGAGGCTGTGAGGCTGGGTCCCTGGTCCAACAGGACTGATGTCTTTATCAGAAGAGGAAGAGACATCAGGGATTTTTCTTCCACTCTGCGTCCACAGAAGAAAGGCCACATGAAGTCAGCGAGGAGGTGTTGACCCCCGTCCAGCAAGGTCAACTGAACCAAAGCCGCTTGTGTGAATTTGGGGTGATGCAAAATACCATGCAGACACGGAGCACCTTTTTATATGAGTTTCAGGACGGCTTCCCTGGCTCCTGGCCTCAGGCTCCCACAAAGCGGGCAAGAGAAAGTCACGAGAGGCTGACGGGGGGTGGGGGGGTGCATGTTCTGGAATTGGCTTTTATTGGGGGACGCTGTTTCTTAGAACATTGTATCCGAAAAAGCGCACTAGGTAGTATTACAAAGGAACCAGTGAGTGTAACTCAACCCCACCAGGGGATGCCTACTCCTGGAGCCACGCCTCATTATCCGAGCAGAGATAAAGCTGGAGTTATTGCGGGGCGCAATAATTGTTTAGTACCTCTTGTTCTGGACTAAAGAGTGTGTATTTCCAGAGCGGCTTCCCACATATTCCCCCTTCTTTCTTTGAAAAAGTAGGTGATGAGTCGCTATCTCTCGAGTTCCTGAATTCTTGCTCTGAAGGCATGGCATCCTGTGATTACAATGCAAGAGAGGATTAATAGCAAAGAGAACAGTTCAATAATATACCACACAGAATGTTTCAGGATGTTTCCAGGGTTAGAGCCATTTTACTCCTGAAGTATTTGATCAGCTAAAGAGGTAGGATCCAAAAGAGCATTTTGTGTATCTTGAATATGATGATGTAAAGAATGTGAAGCATGTGCCCAGTCATACAAAGACATTTGCTGACAAACAGCAACCACTTTATCCATCTTATCATTACCTGATGGTAAAGGCCCTGGGAGACTAGTGTGGGCCCGTATGTGGCCTATAAAACATGGATGTTGATGCATTTGAATTGTCTTCTGCAAAGTATGAAACAAATTGAATAACTCTTGTGGAGGTGTGTACCCAATAGTTGAAGCTTCCCATGGGCTCGATAACACAATTAATTGCCCTGACATCTTGCAACAACCTCCATTTACCAGACTTTTTGTATTCCATGGACTAAAAGAAGGTTTGATTCGTTTCAACTGTAGCCTGAAGTTGTTCCTGGACCAACATATTGGCTGTTTTAAGTTTCTCCCATGTTAAGGGCCACTGACAAACCCAGATTGGCTCTTCTGTAAGCCAGTTAATCTTTTCTGCTGTTTTTTGGGCTGGGAAGAAAGTCAGTGCTCCTACAAAAATTTTGACTGGATGAATTAAGTAGTCTTCACTGGGGATACTGGGTTATAGGTAAATACCCTTCATGTGAATTCCCTCCAAATTTCCTAGGAGAAATAATTTTTTTGATTAAGTCCCTGAGATGATACAATGGAGTTTGGAGTTATTAATAACAAACCCAAGGTGCTTAGAATATCTCAACCCCATAAATTTACTGGCATAGTGTCTCTGACATAGGGCTTAAAGGCTCGAGAATTCCTGTCTTTATCCTCCCATCAAAGATACTAAGAAGGTTGAGAAATTTGGCCAGTCCTTCTAAGCTGACAGGTGCAATGTGTAAAGGCCACTTCTTTGGTCAGTACCTGCTGGAAATAACGGACTTGTCTGCTCCTGTATGGAGCACACCTCTGAAATTTTTATTGTTGATTTCAAGATCCAACAGAGGGCGCTCCTGTCTAACCAGTGGAGCCCAGTATGCCCCGTCCCGGGACCTGGAACTCAGGTTTTCTCACCAGGGTCTGAGGAGTGACTCTGAATTGTGCTACCATATTCCTTGGAGAAGGCTGAATACGCAATTCGTTTGAACTGTAACCCTGATCTCTCCTTCGAAATTTGGATCAATGACACCTGGCAACACCTGCGTTCCTCTTTGAGTTCAATTGCTTCGTTCCATCACATGGTATTGGCCCGTGAATCTCTGTAGGGATTTGTCATGAGCCCATTTCAGGAGTTAAAATTAGTCCCATGGCTGGTCGCAGTCCCAAGCTCTCCAGCCCCTGGGGCGGAAACACCCAGAAGGATAGTAATGCTGGGCCGGCTGGGCTAGTCTTGATGCCGTCTGACTGTGAGCCTGCAGCTCCCATACCAGTGTAAACTGCAAGGCCCCCACTGTTTGGCGGGGCTGAGGCAGGCCTGGTGGTGACAGTGGTGATGGTAGTGAAGCCACGAATGGTGGCTGGCCACTTCTGCTGTGCCTGCCAGAGCCTCCCCATGCCACATGGTCACCTCTCCAACGTGGTCACCTCTCCAACAGCATCAGCGTGAACCAGGTGATCTCCCCGGCTGTGTGGCGACCCACAGTCCCTAGCCAGGTGCCCAGCCTTACCACAGTTAAAACATTGCCACTGAGAATGGCGTCTCCTAGACTGGAGCCGTAAAACTTACTTTAAAGCCACAGCTAGAGTCAAAACTTGTTATTGCATGGGACCCACGTCAGAACAAAGGCGAATAAATTCAGAAACAGTTTCTTTTTTCCGATGGCAGACTTTATTGGCATTTTCAAAAGCTGATTGTTTGACCCAAACCTCCAGTGCATTTGAGTTACCAGTGGTCCTATTAGCTCTCTGGTAAAGGTGTGCCACAGAATGGAGAATTTCTCCTCTGGTCCCTGCCAGATCTGACTGAAATCTCAATTTTTTTCACCTTTATTTGGTATTTCTCTCCAGGCTCTCCTAGCATATGTACCAACTGATCATAAGTTGGCAAATCATAATTTAACTGTTGTTCTAAATCCCGTTCCAGTTAGCATCTTTACGGGGCTATCAATACCATGTCTGAGATTTCCTTTGGCTTGTTCATTGCAAAAATCCATCCAGTTTGATCTCCATAATTTCTAAAACTCATTTCCAGCTCACTTTCTGTTAAGCCACAATGCAAAGAAAAGACCACCGACTCCAATTTTAAATCAAATTAAAGTAAGCTTGTAATCCCAACCAGCCGGGACTGTCTCTCCCAAATCCTTGGGTTAGAGAACAGTACTCCAGCTCTCCAGGAGCACAGCTATATAGCACAAAAAGTTGCAAGGGGGCGGGGTGTCTTGAGAACTTACAGATAACAGGATTTTGACAAGCATAATACAAAGGCAGGTAGTAGGTTAATGGTTTAAATGGTTCAGCACTTAGGGAGTAAATTTAGTTCCCAACTATGAGGCACCATTAGGATTTCAGAGAGGGTTGTTATCTGGTCAGGGAAAACCAGGCGTGGGTGAGTTCAAGGTATGGGCAGGCATTCCAAGCAAGTTTAGAAATCACAGTAATTTATAGTAAAACAAATTAACTTTCATGCATGACTTTGTGATGAGATGGCTCCCAATCTTAAGATGGAATTAGGCTGGGTTCATCATTTCTCCATGGGACGGGGTGGCCCTGATCTGCTGTGATTTGAATAGTCTTGGGTCTTGAGGTTTACGAGCTACAGACTGGCGTGACTTGACTCTGCCCTTAGTCCAGGCACAGACAGACACATTCATCTTGGGACACAAGGCTGTTTGCCATGTTCAAAGGTCCTAATTGTATTCTGCAGCCCTTCCAACCATTCCCTGGGGGACCAGTGGTCCTCTTCTCGGTCTGGGAATAGACACATTTCTAAGGCAGTCTAGACTTTCTGAATATTCTCTATTGTACTTCTAGGTAGTTTAGTGGAGAGGCAACCTTTAACCAGCTTTCTACCTACCCTCTCCCATGCATGCAAATTAGGCAATTCTTCCTCCCAAAACCACAGACAGACACCTTTGACTATTTTTAGGAATTGAGTGAGCTGGGCTCTCTTGATCTGTTTTCTCCTACGATTAGTTAACATCACCAGGATCATGAAGTAGACTTCTCTCTCTGAAGACGATGAATTCCCCATGTTACTGATTAGCATCCCTTACTCTCTGTCTGCAACCTGTTTTTCTCTCACAACACAGTCCAACGTTACTCTGAATTTTTGAAGTGTGCTCGACCAAAGTGAACTCGCCAAATTCACGCTGATGCCCCACGTTGGGCACCAATCTGCTGCCCCCTGTCCAGCGCAGGTGATGGAACCAAAGTCACTTGTATGAATTTGGGGTGATGCAAAATACCACACTAAATACTTTTTTATATGAGCTTGAGGACGGCTTCCCCGGCCCCTGGCCTTCCACAAGGGGGACAAGAGAAAGTCATAAGAGGCTGATGAGAGAGGGGGAGGGGTGCACTGGAGTTTTTTTTTTCTTTTAATAGAAGTTTGCTTTTATTGGGGGATGCTGTTTCTTAGAACATTCTATCTAAAAATGGGCACTGGGTAGGATTACAAAGGAACAGGTGAGTGTAACTCAACCCCACCAGGGGACGCCTACTCCTGGAGCCACACCTCATCATCCAAGTGGAAGTAAAGCCCGAGTTATTGTGGGGTGCGATAATTGTTCAGTATCTCTTGCTTGGGATTAATGGGCATGTATTTCCAGAGCAGCTCCCAACAAGAAGGTGACCACCTGTAGGCAGGAAGGTAGGCCTCCCGTGATTGAAGTCTCTGACCTGCTGATCCTGGATGTCTTGCCTCCAAACTATGAGAAAATCACCTTCATCGTCGAACCCTCTGGAGTGTAATCCTCTCTTGATGGCAGCCCCCCCCCCCACTCCTCGATTCCTGTGTCAAGGACTTAATGTGAAACTTGAGTGCCATGCACTAGTCCTTCCTTATCTGTGGTTTTCATTTCTGTGGTTTCAGATGCCTGTAAACTTTATTCCAAAATTATTAAGTGGAAAATCCCAGGAATAAACAATTCCTCTTAAGCCGATGCCTGCTCTGAGTAACAGGATGTGATCTCAGGAGATCCTGCTCCGTCTGCCCAAGGCTCGCACCATCCTGTACCCAGAGTGTCGGCACTGCCTGCTCCCCCCGCCTGGGCCTGAGGTGAGGCAGCGCTTGGCGGTGGAGCAGCTGCTTGCCGCCTGGTGGCCCAGAAGCCAAGTGAAGCAAAACAGAGAAGGGAGAAGGAGGGGTGGGCGCCTCTGCTTCTCTTCTGCAGTGTGGGCACAGTGTCCAGTGCAGAGACCCCAGTTACCTAAAGCCTTCTGCCAGGCCCCGTGTGTCTACCACGCCCAGTAGTGCCAAGCTGGGGACCAGCCTGTAACACATGGGCCTGGGGGGACATTCGAGAGCCTTACTACCGCACTGCCGGTGTCCGCCAGGGCTGCTGGTGTCCCGTACCATCAGTGAGCTCTGGCTGATTTAGGCTCAAAAAGAACTATTAATATATAGACAGCATAAGGCACAGGATTGTCAGGAAGCTTGAGCATCAGATTTGGGGCCTCGGAGCTGGGCAAAAGGGTCAAGTGTCATTGACTGGTACACGAAGACCATGGGGCCGTGCTGCTGGTCATCACTCCTGCCACTTGCTCCTTGGACACCGCGAGGGCTGGACGGCACCAGCACGGGTGGACTGGATTCTTCTGCCTCCTGGTCCCACAGGATGACCGTGCCTCGTGACCCTGCAGTTCCAGAGCAGTGCTAGCTCCCGGGCGGAGCCTAGGTCACCCTCCAGCATCCCTGCTGCAGGGAGAGCTGGGAACAAGCCCTGGCGCTTCCAGCGTTGAGAGTGGGAGGTGATTCCGCCTCTCACCAAGATCCACGGGTGGGGACTTCCCCAAACTGATAGGAGGTTCACAATGCCAGGTGGCCAAAAAGGACAAGTTCCCCCAAAGATACCGGGGAATCTGCAGAACCCCTAAATAGAAAGTGGGGCTTCACTCACAGATGTGAGAACCAGGAATTGGAAAGAGCAACGGCTACTCTGCATCTGTCTGTGTCTCTGTCCCCTCTCTGTCCTCCTGCTCCTCTTGCCTGCCCACTCCTGTTTACCAGCCCTACCTGCCAAGGCAAGGCCCTCACCAGGGCTGCCAGGGGGACGCCCCTCGATGCCCTTCGCTGCCACGACCATGGCTCTGCCTTCTTTCCCCGCCCTGGGTGTGAACAGTGCTGGGTCCTGTCAGCCTCCAGGCTGCATTGTACTGGATACGAGCAGCATAAAGTAAATATCATGGTTGTGATTTTATAGATGAGGAAGGAGGTTCACAGAAGTTAAGTAATTTGCCCCAAAGTCATGTCAGTTGGAAGAGCGGGAGCCAAGGTCTCGGTGCAGGACCGTGAGCATCTACAGCTGAGAAGGGCAGAGGCGCGAGAAGTATCGCCACACGTCAACGACAGGCCCTCCTTCTGTTCGTGCTTGCAGACCCGTGAAGGAATAAATAAATGACATGAACTAACTGATTACATAGAGCAAGGAAATTAATTGCAAAATGTAAAGAAGCTCAGCAAATTCATCTGTCAAAGCTTATGCATGGGCTGAGTGCTGGGCTTTAAGTCCTGGTCCATAAGGTGAGGCCAGTGGTCAACCAGTAAGAAAAGCAGACTCTCTCACCCGACCCATGTTGTAACAGGATCACCAGGTTAAGGCCTGAGAGGGACTTAGAGAGGCAGAGCCATTGTGGGAGGCAAGGAGCCTGTTCTGGGGAGCGGGACTGTGTGCTAGTACCCTCACGGTGCTTTCCAGGTGCGGGGGCTGCCTGTCTAGGTGAAAATCCCCCTTGGTGAGGGGCACTTGGCTGGTGTTCCCGTGGGGAGTGCATCCCTGCAGCCTCCCCGAGCCGACGCAGGCACAGGGGTGCCATTTCTTATTTGACCAGCATCCTCTGGAATGCTGGCGGCCAGCCTTGCTTAGATCCCAGACTAGAGGGACCTCTTGGACAAAGCCATAATGGTCAGAGCATCATCGGGGCCTTTTTAATGAACCCAGTCCCTTCAGAATAAACAGCTTCTAGATATCCCTCACATTTTGAAGGAGGCCATAATGAAGCAGCAAAATTCGATCTTGATATCCACTTACCACTTTTGGCTGAGAAGATGACAGAGGAAGTTGGTGAGTTGGGTGTGTTTTTGACTCTTCTGGGCCCCAGTGACCTTCTCCCTTGAATTCCTGTACAACCTCAGACCCAGGGTTTCATAGCAGGTTAGCTCGATGATTCACTGTTGATTTGTGGGTGAAAGATAAGAAACTGTGACAGAATTATCATCCATCATCTCATATTTATGGTGGATTGTGAATTTTTCAAAGACCAAACACTGTCTTTTTTATTTTAAATTTAAATTCTATTGACATATAACATGTATGCAGAGAAGAGCACAAATCCTAAATGTCTAGCTGGAGGGTGAACATGGGATCAGGTCACAGGTGGCACCGCAGAAGCTCCTCCATCTCCTGCTTCCCCCTCCTTCCACCAGCGCAACCGGCGTCCTCACGGCTCAGTCTCCCAGGGTCCACCAGTTCTGCACAGGGGAGCCATGTTCTATGTCAGGAAGAAATACCTCTCTAAGAATATGTCAGAGCACTGAAAGCTGATGTCCTTCAGGAAATCCCATAGTTCAGTGATAATTATGTCATCTTTGGCTTTACCTGTAAAAATTTAAAGATTTTCCATTTAATTTTTTTTTTTTTGGTACCAGGGATTAAACTGAGGGGCGCTTAACCAATGAGCCACATCCCAGCCCCTTTTGTATTTTATTTAGAGACAGGGTCTCACTGAGTTGCTTAGGTCCCTGCTAAGTTGCCCAGGCTGGCTTTGAACTCTTGATCCTCTTGTCTCAGCCTCCTTCAGTCCTCCCCCCTTCCTGCCTTGCCCTTCTGCCCACTGACCCTCTGGAATTACAGGCATATCCACTGCGTCTGACTTCTCCATTTAATTCTTTCTCCTTTATAATTAGTAAATATTTTGTGGAAGTACGTTGAGACTATTTAAAATGTGCAGCCTGCATCAAACATTGACCCATTAGAGTTAGTAATCATTCATTCTTGTCTCAATCTATATCATCATGCCGGTTGCTAGAAATTTTCTAATCATTTGTTATACTTTCACTATTTGGCATTCTGTTGAAAGGAAAAGGTTTCTCTTTTCCCTATTAAACAATTGATTAATTCCTGATAGAGTCTGACTTTATTCATTGAGTTCAAATCTGTTTTCATCAAATTGGTCCCTGATTTGGCTAAGGTCCTTATCATTCTCTGCAGACTTCCTTGCTTTCCAGGACAAAGTAATCGGAGCTTCTCTTGTAATTGTCTTTACATTCTCTGGACATCTATGCTCCCTTTGAGGTGAGAATAGTATTTAGAAATTGTATGAGTCTGTTTGAGCTGCTATAACAAATACCATAGCCTGAATGGATTATAAACAACAGAAATTCGTTTCTCAGACAGAATGTCCAAGATCAGGCTGTCAGCGTGGTTGAGTTTGGGAGAGGGCCCTCTTGAGTTACTGTCCACTGGTTTGTGGCTGTGCCCTCACATGGCAGAAGGGGCAAGCCATCTCCCTGGGGCCTGACAAAGGCACCTTTGCCACTCAACAGGGCCCCATCCCCATGACCCGGTCACCTCTCTGCAGGCTCCGCCTCCTAATGCCATCCCTTTGGGGGTTAGGATTTCAATAGATGACCTTTGAGGAGGCACAAGCGTTTGGTCCACAGCAGAAATCAAACTGTGGAGCTCTGTCCACTGCTGTTGAGGTCCCGCTGCTCCCAGCCCCTCTGTAGGAGCAGAGCTGGGCACACACACCCCTGCCTATCTGTGTTTTACCTGTGTTTTAGGTATGTTCATGTACACTGAGGAGCATGAGTTCATACTGATCCTGAAAAACTCCCACCTAAGAGCACAGAGTCGTTTTAGTTTTCTCTCCTTCCAGGCCTGTAAGTCCTTTTCTTGACTGTGAGAAGTTTTGACCAAAGTTCCTTTGATTCCTCCTTCTCAGGCTCTGACCCTTCCACCCCCACCCCATGCTGCTAATGTCCTCCCCGTCCTGCTTGGGCCAGACTGTCCATGCGGGGCTGTTTCTTCTGTCTCCTCTCTTTCTTGAGTCCCATTTCCCCCCATGGTGGTCCCACGGGGGCACCATGGTCACCTTGCTCCCTGCATGGCCCTCCTCCTTATCCCATGGGGGCTGCAGCAGCCGGCACTCACCATGCAGTCCTCCCCCCTTCCTGCCTTGCCCTTCTGCCCACTGACCCTCAGCTAGACCCCTTCCTCAATCAACACCCCTCCACTGGCTGCTGCTGTCTCTGCACCTCCTCACCCCAGGCCAGGGGGGTATTCACACCTGGAATCAGCCCCATCCCCACCTTCCTGGCTCAGCCCCGGAGTCATCAGGATGAGCAGCTGGAAGGCAGGAAGAAGAGCTCTCTCCCTTGGGAGCTCACAGAAATATTTTAATCTTCATTCCTTTTAAATTCAAAAGAAACAATGAATACAATAACAACAACAACAAAAATGCAACAACGAGTCCAGCCTGAGTCATGTTCACCTGTGTGCCAACATAAAATAAAAAATTTTAAATTTTTTAACGGAGAAGCTTTCAGTGCAGGCCTGTGGTGCCCCAGTCAGCTCTGCAGGCCAGGCTCCTGGTGGGTTCCTGGAGCACAGCAGGGGCTCTCAGGGGATGTCTGAGCAGTGAGTGGCCCACAGAGGGGTGGGGGCTGTGCACATGGGCCAGGAGGGTGCCGACGCTCCCCTGCTCCCTGCGACTCTGTCCTGCCTGGGCCGACACCTGGTCTGAGGCTCTGGGGCTCCTCTCTGGTCACCAGTGTTAGGTGCACGGAGCTCACTCACGACCATGATGAACTTCGTGTCATCCCCCCCCCCCCCACTGCCCACTGTGTCACCCCTGGGTGGCCCCATCCACGTCTGAGGCGTCCATTCCTAACACTTCTCTACCTCAGGTTTGAGCTCCACCCAGACTCCTGTTTACAACTTCCTAGAGGATTTTCTGCCTTGGGTCCCTGGTAGAGGTGACAGATGAAAAACAGCCTGACTTGGTCATTTTCCCTGGACTTGGGTGTGACCCAGACTTTCTGTCTAAATAAACATTAGCTCTGTTTAAAAAACAGTGGTCAGGCCTGGCACAATAGCTCATGTTTCTGCCCTGGGGGACAGGAGTAGGCAGGGTAAGTAGTTTGGACCCCCTACTAGGTTCATTCATTCAGGTATTTATGGAGCACTTACTGTATGGCAAGGACCTACGTCCTTTGTGTGAATCAGTGTGGGATTGTGCCTGTCTAGTTCAGTCGTAGGCCAGCAGAGTGTCTGAGGAAGTCACCCTGAGGTGCCGGGCTGTGCGGGGCAGCGTGGGGACCCATGCGGCCCCCGCCTCCGTCCCCCAGCGCTCTGTTCCACGGTGGGGCTGGGGGCTGCAGTGTTGAGAGGCTCTCTAGGTCCTGTGACGCACAGCTGGGCTCTGTGCAGCGTCCTCGTCCTCTCTTCCCAGCGTGAGTGACAGCAGAAGGCGCAAACATCCCATGACCTGTCCATTTCCTAGTTCTGTCAATTTTTTTAAGACGATAATAAAACTTAATCCGAGATCGTGCTGAGTCTGGCTTAGTACTGCCGAGGAACAGTGGGAGAGGGGTGAGGAGTCTGGCATCAGGATTGTTTGCCGTCTGTGGAAACTTGAGAACCCTTCATTATGCCAGTCTCGCCCACCCAGACGAGCCACACTACAGTGTGCAAAGCCACGAGGCCCTTGGCAACACATCAATAGCATACACAGGAAGGATCACATACGGCGTGTTTACCACACTGAACGTGGCACGCCAGTTTCAAGTGCGCTCAAGTATTTTGGCATAGGACGTCCACTTGGACCCCAGCTGTGTTCTAAATCAGGGCCGGCAGTCTGGGGCTTGTGGGCCAAATCTAGCGCGCTGCCTGTTAGTGAGGTCTGTGAGCTAAGAATGGCTTATATATTTTTAAGCAGTCGGAAACAAAAATAAAAAGGAAAAAATCTGCTGTGACGGTGTGAAGATGGTATCGTGTTCCAGTCTCAGTGCTCATGAAGTTTTACTGGACCTCACCTGCACCCACTTCATGCACCATGGGTGGCTGCTTTGTTCAGGTGAAGGCCAGTTGAGTAGCTGCAGAGGGAGCCATACACTCACAGGGCCAGAGATCTTTGCAACCTCTCCATCTGTGGGAGAGTTTGCCTTCCCGTTCTAGGTACCTGGGATGCCTCCGAGAGAAAAACAGACAGTCACCCCTGATCTTGGGAAACTTGCCTTCAGTAGAGGAAGGCAGTAAACAATCAACCCGAGGCTTGGCAGTGAGCCTACCCGGATGCATCTCGTTTCCTTCAGTAGATTTCCAGGCCTCTTTCTGCAGGGACCCTGCTTTTTCCATTTACCCCTTCAGAATCAGACTCTAAACAAATAGGCAAGAAAGCAGGCAAAGAACAAACAGGAAACGAAAACTGTTGGAAGAACGCTCAGTACCCTAACTTGTCTGATGACACTTTTTCAAATCCTAATTGCTATGGGTGTGTATCTATCAGAAAATGCAAGTGGAATTGATTGTCTCTTGTTCTCTGGGCTTATAGGAAGCATAGAGAACCTACTACAAACTAGGGAATTCCCAGGAAGAGACCCAAACCTATTTTTCAAACTTCTTTATGTTGCAAAATACTGGGCAGAAGATGCTGGACAAATACTGGTTTATTCTTTGGTCTAGTCTAGGGTCCTCTTCCAAGTGTGGTTCGGAGTCAGCAGCGTCCACCTCACCTGAAACCTTGTTAGAACTGCAGATTCTCAGGCTTTACTTGGGACTCACTGAATCAGAAACTCAGGGTGGGGCTCTGTGATCTATGTCAAAGAAAGCCCTCTAGGGGATTGTTTGAAAGCCGCTGGCCCCTCTTCTGACCTACGACTTTGTGGCCAGGACTCACCCTTCTCTGCTCCGTGCCTAAGCTGTCTGATGTGCAAGCAGGGAGCCTCACTTGCCAAACGTGGTAATGGGCTCAAGGCAGGATGGAAAACTGGAGTTTGTGCACTTTTCCATTGGCTTCATCTGCCGGATGAAGGAGATATACACTTTGGCATGAAGAATTGCCCAGGGCATTACAAAATTAGGTCAGGTGATGCCCTACAGGGCACTTTTAAGTCTTATACTAGTTGGGCTTTTGTTGTGGCTGGAGTTCACACCAGCTGGACTTTCACAGGAACAGAGTGTAGTCTCAGAATCTTTGCTGTGGCTTGGGCAGGCTAGCATTTGGAAATTCCTCTTGCAAAGCACAGAAGGCCGGTCAGTAGTAAGTGAAGTAATTCTATAGCGCCCTGTGGCAAATCAGCCCCAGGACAACACGGGCATTGATTTTCCAACCTCTCAGGCTCGTGAACATGCTGTGCCTTTTGACTGGGGCATGGGGAGAATAATTCAGAATGTATCTTTGACCTGCCTCCTGGCACCCACAAAATCAATTTTTTTTTTGGCTTTAAAATAGACATTTAAAGTTACTAATACTGTTTTACTTTTTTAAAATGTATTTTTATTTTTATAACAATTGTGCATATTTGTGGGGTACAGCCTGACATTTTAATTCACGGACACAGTGTGTAATGATCAGGTTGGGGTTACTGGTATGTCCGTTCCTGCTGAAGTTTATCATTCTGTTGTGTTGAGGACACTCAGCATCCTCTCTACCAGCTATTTTGAAATATATAATTAACTGTTTTCAGCCACAGCTACCCCACTGTGTTAGAGAACACCGGAAGCCGTGTCTCCTTCCCAGCCGTACCGGGTACCTGTTAACCATCCTCGCCATATCCACCTTCCCAACTCCCTTCCCAGGCTCTGGTCATCACTGTTCTGCTCTCCACTTCTAAGAGATCAGATCTCCCACATGTGAGTGGGAACATGCAGTCCTTGTCTTTCTGTGCCTGCTTAGTTCATGTAAGACAATGCCCTCCAGTTCCACCCATGTTGCTGCAAATGACAGGATCGCATCCTTTTGATGGCTGGATAATATTCCACTGTGTCTGTATACCTCATTTTCTTCATCTGTTCATCTGTCCGTGGACACCTGGCTGGACAGCATGTCTTGGCTATTGTTAATAGTACTGCAAGACACATGGGAGTGCTGGTTTCCCTTTGATGTTCTGATTTCATCAGCTTTGGATCTGTGCCCAGTAGTGGGATTGAGGGGCTGCACAGTAGATCTATTTTTAATGAGGACCATCCATACTGTGTTCTACAATAACCGTGCCCATGTACATTCCCACCAGTGGTGTATGAGAATTCCCCTTTCTCTCCCTTCTCACCAGAATTGGTTATTTTTTGACATTTTGATGAAAGCCCTTCTATCTGGAGTGAGATATTTCATTGTGGTTTTGAATTCCATTTCCCTTATGGTGAGCGATGCTGAGGGTTTTTCTCATACTTGCTGGTTATGTGCATATCTTCTTTTGAGGAATGGCTATTTAGATGGTTTGCCCCTTTTAAAATCGGACTTAGTTGTTGTTCTGGTTGAGTTGTTTGAGTTCTTTATATCTTCCAGATATCAACCTCTTCTGGGATAAATAGTTGGCAAGTATTTTCTCTCTTTCTGTAGTTCATCTCTTCACTCTGAACAGAAGCTTTTTAGTTTTATGCAGACTTATTTGTCAAATATTGCTTTTATTGTCTGTTCTTTTTTTGGGTCACATACATCTTTTTTTTCTTTTTTTTTTTTTTTTTGCTTATACCTATGTCCTGAAGCATTTTCCTATGTTTTTTCCCTCGTAGTTTCACAGTTTGGAGTTTTATATTTAAGTCTTTGAACTATTTTGAGTTGATTTGTTTTTTATACAGTGAGAGATAAGGGTCTGGTTTCTTCTTCCTGCACACGAATATCAAGTTTTTCATAAACAACTCATTGGTCATTCAAGAGAATGTTGATTTCCTTGAGTTTGTGTAACTTACAGGGTTCTTCTTGTTGATTTCTAATTTTATTCTATTGTGGTCAGATAAGGTACAAGCCATAATCTCAAATTAAAAAATAATATTTTGAGACTTGTTTGTGGCCTAATGACCTATTTTGGAGACTATTCTGTGTATTCTGCATCGGTGGGATGGAATTTTCTGTAAACTTTTGTTAGGTCCACTTGTTCTATAGTGTAGTTTGACTTTGATGTTTCTTTGTACATTTTTTTTTTGTTTGGATGATCTGTCCATTGATGGGAGTGGGCCCTGAAGTCCCCACTATTAAGATATTGGAACCTCTTTTCCTTAGGTCCAGTGACGTTGGCTTTATGTGACTGGCTGTCTCATCATGGATGCATGTGTATGTACAACTGTTATTTCCTTTTGCTGAGTGGTCCATTTATCACTCTATAGGAACCTTCTTTGTCTCCCTTTTAAAATGTTTGACTTAAAGTCTATTTTATCTGATATAAAAATAGCTACTTCTGCTTGTTTTTGGTTTCCGTTTGTGGTATGAATTTTTTCCATCTCTTCACTTTTAGTCCTTGGATGTCTTTGCAGGTGAAGTTAGTTTCTTTTGAGCACAACATCATCTGGTCTTATTTTTTTTATCCAGTTAATTCATCTAAATCTTTTAATTGTGGAATTTAATCTGTTTATGTGCAAGGTTATTGCTCCTAAGTAGGAACATGCTCCTGTTAATTTTTTCTGCCTTGTTTTGCATATGGTTTGTTCTTTTCTTCCTCTCTTGTTCATTGTTGTGGCTTGGTGGTTATGGTCGAATTTCATTTTCTTCTCTCTCGTGTATCTGCTCTGTTGATGAGTTCTGTACTCTGCTGTCTTTGGTCCTTCTGCTTCTAACACGGATTCCCACAAGCATGCTTGTTGGGCTGCCCAGGGGTGATGGATTCCCTCCTCTTTGCTTGTCTTGCAAACATTTTATTTTTTAAGGGTATCATTATTTTTTTAAGGATCACTTTTCTGGGGTTAGTATTCTTTGTTGGAAGTTTTTTCTTTCAGAACTATGATTATAGCATCCATTCTCTCCTGGCCTATAAGGATTCTGCTGAGAAGTAGGCTTTTAGCCTAATGGGGCTATTCTTTTGTGTGACTTGATGCTTTTTTCTTGCTAATTTTAGAATTCTCACTTTGTCTTGCACTTCTGATAGTTGGACTCAAATATGTCTTAGAGAAAACCTATTTTGGTTGTCTCTATTAAGGGTCCTTTGAGATTTGTGGGCCTGGATATCAGTATATTTCTCAAGATTTGGAAAATTTTCAGCATTTTTTTTTTTTTTTGGCAGGGATTGGCTAACTTCATTTAGCACTATATTCTCTAACTCCAACGATTTACCTGCAAATGCCATGATTTTATTCTCTTTTATTGCTGAGTAATATTCCATTGTGTATATATGCTACATTTTTTTTATCCATTCATCCACTGAAGGGCATCTAGGTTGGCTCCACAGTTTAGCTATTGTGAATTGTGCTGCTATAAACATTGATGAGGCTGTGTCCCTATAGTATGCGGTTTTTAAGTCCTTTGGATATAGATTGAGGAGAGGGGTAACTGGGTCAAATGGTGGTTCCATTCCCAGATTTCCAAGGAACTTCCATACTGCTTTCCATATTTGCAGTCCCACCAGCAATGTGTGAGTGTACCTTTTTCCCCACATCCTCCCAACACTTACTGTTGTTGGTCTTCATAACAGCTGCCATTCTGACTGGAGTGAGATGGTATCTTAGAGTAGTTTTGATTTGCATTTCTTTAATTGTTAGAGATGGTGAACATTTTTTCATATATTGTTGATTGACTGAATATCCTCTTCTGAGAAGTGTCTGTTCAGGTCCTTGGCCCATTTATTTATTGGGTTATTTGTTTTTTTAGTGCTTAGCTTTTTGAGTTCTTTATATATCCTAGAGATTAATGCTCTATCTGATGTGTGAGGGGTAAAGATTTGCTCCCAAGATGTAGGCTCTCTATGCACCTCACAGATTATTTCTTTTTCTGAGAAGAAACTTTTTAGTTTGAATTCATCCCATTTGTTGATTCTTAATTTTAATTCTTTCACCAACAGGACTCTTATTAAGGAATTTGGGGCCTAATCCCACATGATGGAGATTAGGGCCTACTTTTTCTTCTACTAGATGCAGGGTCTCTGGTTTAATTCCTAGGTCCTTGATCTGCTTTGAGTTTTGTGCATGGTGAGAGATAGGGGTTTAATTTCATTTTGTTGCATATGGATTTCCAGTTTTCCCAGAACCATTTGTTGAAGATGATATCTTTTCTCCAATGCATGTTCTTGGCACCTTTGTCTAATATAAGATAATTGTAGTTTTGTGGGTTAGTCTCTGTGTCCTCTATTCTGTACCATTGGTCTACCAGTCTGTTTTGGTGCCAATGCCAGGCTGTTTTTATTACTATTGTTCTGTAGTATAGTTTAAGGTCTGGTATAGTGATGCCACTCCTTCACTCTTCCTGCTAAGGATTGCCTTAGCTATTCTGGGTCTCTTATTTTTCCAGGTGAATTTTATGACTGCTTTTTCTATTTCAATGAGGAATGTCATTGGGATTTTGATCAGAATTGCGTTAAATCTGTATAGTGCTTTTGGAAGTATGGTCATTTTGATAATATTAATTCTGCCTATACAAAAGCAAGGTAGATCTTTCCATCTTCTAAGGTCTTCTTTGATTTCTTTCTTCAGGGTTCTGTAATTTTCATTGTATAGATCTTTCACCTCTTTCATTAAGTTGACTCCCAATATTTTATTTTTTTTGAGGCTATTGTAAATGGGGTAGTTTTCCTCATTTTCCTTTCTGAGGATTTGTCACTGATATACAGAAATGCCTTTGATTTATGGTGTTGATTTTATACCCTGCTACTTTGCTGAATTCATTTACTAGTTCTAGAAGTTTTCTGATTGAACTTTTAGGGTCTTCCAGGTATAGAATCTTATCATCAGTAAATAGAAGCCAATTTGAGTTCTTCTTTTTCTATGTGTATCTTTTTAATTTCTTTTGTCTTTCTAATTGCTCTGGCCAATGTTTCAAGAACTATGTTAAATAGAAGTAGTGAAAGAGGGCATCCCTGTCTTGTTCCAGTTTTTAGAGGGAATGCCCTCAATTTTTCTCCATTTTGAATGATGTTGGCCTGGGGCTTAGCGTAGATAGCCTTTATGATGTTGAGATATGTTCCTGTTATCCCTAGTTTTTCTAGTGTTTTGAACTTAAAGGGGCACTGTATTTTGTCAAATCCTTTTTCTGCATCTATTGAGATGATCATATGATTCTTATCTTTAAGTCTATTGATGTGATGAATTACATTTACTAATTTCTGGGTGTTGAACCAACCTTGCATCCCTGGGATGAATCCCACTTGATTGTGGTGCATGATTTTTTTGATATGTTTTTGTATTCGATTTCCTAGAATTTTATTGAGAATTTTTGCATCTATGTTAATTATAGATATTGGTCTTGTTGGGAGTTGCCCTGGCTCCAAAGACTAACTTCCCCATCCCCCGAGAAGAGCTGTCCAATGGTGAGCCCTCCTAGGCTCACATGTTCCTTACCCACCAATCAGACTAGCCCTGCTGGCTCACATGATCCTTACCCACCAATCAGACTAGCCCTGCTGGCTCACATGATCCTTACCCACCAATCAGACTAGCCCTGCTGGCTCACCTGATCCTTACCCACCAATCAGACTAGCCCTGCTGGCTCACATGATCCTTATCCACCAATCAGAAAGCACCTCATGCCAACTGTTAAACTGTTCAACCATTAAACTGTCATAACTGTCAAACCACCCCGGGCTCTATAAATATGCAGAGCTGTTCCTCAATAAATGGGCATTTTCTCCGATGATGAGCCTTGTTCATTCTTTCAGGTTTGAAGTTTTCTTTTTTTTTTTTTTTGATGTGTCTTTGCCTGGTTTTGGAATCAGAGTGATATTGGCCTCATAGAATGAGTTTGGAAGTGCTGCCTCTTTTCCTATTTCCTGAAGTAAATTGGAGAGTATTGGTTTTAGTTCTTCTTTAAAGGTCTTGTAGAACTTGGCTGTGTATCCCTCCAGTCCTGGGCTTTTCTTGGTTGGTAGGCTTCTGATGGTGTCTGCTATTTTGTCACTTGAAATTGATCTGTTTAAATTGTGTATCTCATCCTGATTCAATTTGGGCAAATTATATGACTCAAAAAATTGTTGATGCCTTCTATATTTTCTTTCATCAGTGTACAAGTTTTCAAAATAATTTCTAATTATCTTCTGTATTTCTATAGTGTCTGTTGTGATATTTCTTTTTTCATCACATATGTTAGTGATTTGAGTTCTCTCTCTCCTTCTCTTCATTAAGCATGGCTAAGGGTCTGTCAATTTTATTTATTTTTTCAAAGAATCAACTTTTTGTTCTATCAATTTTTCAATTGTTTTCAATTTCATTTACTTCAGCTCTGATTTTAATTATTTCCTGTCTTCTGCTTCTTTTGGTGTTGATTTGTTCTTCTTTTCCTAGGGCTTTGAGATGTAATATTAAGTCATTTATTTGTTGACTTTTTCTTCTTTTAAGGAATGAACTCCATGCAATGAACTTTCCTCTTAGAACTGCTTTCATAGTGTCCCTGAGATTTTGATATGTTGTATCTGTGTTCTCATTCACCTCTAAAAATTTTTAAATCTCCTCTTTGATGTCTTCTGCAACCCATCGTTCATTTAGTAGCATATTATTTAGTCTCCAGGTGTTGGAGTGGATTTTATTTCTTATTTTATCATTGATTTCTAATTTCATTCAATTATGATCTGATAGAATTCAGGGTAGTATCTCTGCTTTTTTATGTTTGCTAAGAATTGCTTTAGGGCATAGTATTTGGTCTGTTTTAGAGAAGGATCCATGTGCTGCTGAGAAGAAAGTGTATTCTCTCATTGAAAGATGAAATATTCTATATATGCCAGTTAAGTCTAAGTTATTGATTGTATTATTGAGTTTTATAGTTTCTTTGTTCAGCTTTTGTTTGGAGATCTATCTAGTGATGAAAGAGGTGTGTTAAAGTCACAAAATTATTGTGTTGTGGTCTATTTTTCTTTTGAACTTGAGAAGAGTTTGTTTGATGGATGTAGATGCTCCATTGTTTGGCACATATATATTAATAATTGTTAAGTCTTGTTGGTGTATGGTTCCCTTGAGTAGTATATAGTGTCCTTCTTTATTCTTTTTGATTGACTTTAGTTTGAAGTCTGCTCTATTTTATATGAGGATGGAAACCCCTGCTTGTTTCTGCAGTCCACGTGAGTGGTATGATTTTTCCCAACCCTTCACCTTCAGTCTGTGGATGTCTTTTTCTATCTATGAGAGGAATCTCTTGGAGGCAGCATAATGTTGGGTCTTTTTTTTTTTTTTTTTTGGATCCAATTTGCTAGTCTATGTCTTTTGATTGGTGAGTTTAGGCCATTAACATTCAGGGTTATTATTGAGATATGATTTGTATTCCCAGCCATTTTTGTTTATTTTTGGTATTTAATATGACTTGGTTTCTCCTCTGATTAGATTTTCCTTTAGTGAGATCCCTCCCTCTGCTGATTTTCATCATTGTTCTTCATTTCCTCTTCTTGGAATACTTTGCTGAGGATGTTCTGTAGTGCAGGCTTTCTAGTTATAAATTCTTTTAACTTTTGTTTATCATGGCAGGTTTTATTTCATCATCAAATCTAAAGCTTAGTTTTGCTGGAATTAAGATTCTTGGTTGGCATCCATTTTCTTTTAGAGCTTGGTATGTGTTGTTCCACGATCTCCTGGTTTTGAGGGTCTGGGTTGAAAAATCTGCCAAGATACAAATTGGTCTCCCCCTAGATGTGATATGATTTCCCTTTCTTTCAGTTTTTAAAATTCTACCCTTATTCTGTATGCTAGGCATTTTCATTATAATGTGCCTTGGTGTAGATCTGTTGTAATTTTGCACATATGGTGTCCTATAAGCCTCTTGTATTTGGTTTTCTTCATGCTTGGGAAATTTTCTGATATTATCTCATTGAAGAGATTGTGCATTCCTTTAGTTTAAAACTCTGTGCCTTCCTTTATCTTACATGTGGTCTTTTGATGCTGTCCCATAATTCTTGGATGTTATGTTTATGGTTTCTAACTATCTTCACTGTGTGATCAACTTTATTTTCCAGATTGTATACTTTGTCTTCATTATCTGATGTTCTTTCTTCCAAGTGATCTAGTCTGTTGGTTATGATTTCTATTGAGTTTTTAAATTTAATTTATTGTATCCTTCATTTCAAGGATTTCTGACTGGTTTCTTTTCAGGCTCTCTATCTCTCTCTTGAAGTAATCTTTTGCTACCTGTATTTGCTCTCTTATCTCATTGTTGAGTGATCAATTTTTGACTCATTTAGGTCATTCTTTAATTCACAGATCATTTTAATTATGAACCTTCTGAACTCCTTCTCTGACGTTTCATTAACTTTGCTGTCCATGGGTTCTGTTATTATAGTGTCCTTATTTGTTTGGGGCACTTTCCTTCCTTGTTTTTTTTTTATGTTGTCTGTCTTTTTTTCTTGCAGTGTGGATCTGAGATATTACAGTTTCTTCCCTATATTCCTGTAGTGCCCATGCAGATTTTCTGTACCTCACCTTGATGTTGGGCTTCCAGACCCTGCTGGGGTCCCTCAATGAATGCTACTGCATCCTGGATCTGGTGTGGGTGGATCTGGGCTGCTAGGCTTGACCTACCTCGGTGGTCTGCTGGTCAGAAGGGGCTAGGCTCTGGCAGGTGTCTGCCCCACCAGGGGAGGGGTAAATTGGACCTGCTGAGAGTGTGGGTCCCACAAGGGCTGGTGTGGGCGTCTGGGCTGGATCTAAGCTCCTGAGGTAGTCTGCTGGTTGGAAGGGGTGGTCTTGTACCAGAGGCTAGAAGGGTGGTCTGAGAGCGTGGGTCCTATGAGGGCTGGTGTGGGTGGTTCCCATAAGTCTTATAGGCTTTCTTTTTTTTTTCTTTTTGTCTGATTGGGTTATTTCAAAAGACTTGTCTTTTTTTTTTTTAAATACTTTTTAGTTGTAGATGGACACAATACCTTTATTTTATTTATTTTTATGTGGTGCTGAGGATTGAACCCAGTGCCTCATACGTACTAGATGAGCACTCTACCGCTGACAACCCCAGCCCCCAAAGACTTGTCTTTAAGCTCAGAAATTCTTTCTTCTGCTTGATATGGTCTGCTGTTGAGACTTTAAGCTGTATTTAAAATTTTATTTATTGTGTTCTTTAACTCTGAACTTTCTGTTTTGTTATTATTTTTTTTTTGTACCAGAAATTGAACCCAGGGGTGCTTAACCACTGAGCCACATCTCCAGCCCATTTTTTAAATTTTTTGTTTTGAGACAGTTCTCACAAAGTTGCTGAGGTTGGCTTTGAACTTGTGATCCTCCTGTCTCAGCCTCCCAAGCCACTGAGATTACAGGCATGTACCACCCTGTTCAGTTTGGTTCTCTCTCTCTCTTCCTTCTTTCTTTCTTTCTTTCTTTCTTTCTTTCTTTCTTTCTTTCTTTCTTTCTTTCTTTCTTTCTTTTAATATCTATCGTTGTTAAATTTTTCATTCAGTTCATGAATTGCCTTCTTAATTTCATTGAATTGTTTATCAGTATTCTCTTGTATCTCATTGAGTTTCCTTAACATCATTAATTTGGAATATTTTCAGGAAATTTGTTGATTTCCATTTTTTGGAGTCTGTTCCTGTAGAGTTATTGTGTTCTTTTGGAAGCATACTGTTGTCTGGTTTGTCATGCTCCTGTGTACCTATGTTGGAATTTGTGCGTCTGATGAATCATATTCTAATGTTATAGGTAGCCTTCATAGAGAAAGACTTTCTCCTCTGGGGAGTCCAAGGTCACTGCTTGGATAGACCACTTTAGCTTTGGTTCCAGGAGGGTGCTCTGGTGAAGGGTCTGTGGTTTTCTGAGTTGCTACTGCATCCTGGATCTGGTGTGGGTGGATCTGGGCTGCTAGGCTTGACCTACCTTGGTGGTCTGCTGGTCAGAAGGGGCTAGGCTCTGGCGGGTGTCTGCCCCACCAGGGGAGGGGTAAATTGGACCTGCTGATGTCTGTGGGTATCTCAGTGGCCTAGGCTGGAGGGGTTGTGGGATTTTATCACAGCTGGGGTGTGGTTCTCTTAGGTAGGGAGGGTTTTCAGAAGCTCTGGATGCAGGGTGCTTGGGAAGATGTGGGATAGGGGTGGGACATCTGTCAGTCTCCATGGTCCAGGTGGAGGGGGGCCCTCTGGGGGCCCAGGCAGGTGAGACACAGTGCAGCAGTGGAGGCAAGGGGCTGTCATGTTCCAAGAGCCTGTGGAAGTGGGGCTCATCTAGTGGGCCTAGATTGGTGTGGTACAGCGTGCCTGGTAGCAGAGAAGGGCACCTGTCTGCCCTTTGAGGGCTGCATGGAGGCTAGGTTGAACTAATATGCCTTGATAGGGCACCCACTTCTTCCTGAGGGCTAGCTGTGTGACTTCATGGTGTCTCTAGGGGAAAACCTGCTCAGGTTGGTGCTGCAGTCTGGCTGGGCACAAAATCATCGGGAGGTCACAAGCCACTTGTAGGTTCAAATAGGAACTACTTTATTACCCAAACCCCACGGGAACTCTCTAGAACTCCTCAGAAACTCCGCGAGAACTCAAAAGTAGCGGGCACCCGAGGTAGCAGGAGCCGCCTTATTGCCAGACAGCAGAGGTTTATATACACAACTGAATACACAACTTGTTTCAATTTAGCATCATCCAGTTACAGCAATCAGTCACCATCCCAATAATTATACACAGCTTAACTTAATCACCATCTTCCCAATGGCTCGCTGGTGTCACCTCCCAACCACTCCTTCTGGCAAAATGCCAGGCGCCATCCTGACTTGGTTGTGGCTCTCAACAGGTTGGGCTGTCTGACTGCTTCTCAGGGCCAAGAGTGGGCCAAGTCACTCAGAATAGGCTGCTTGGATGTTTCTTGGAAGTGTAAGGGATGGACAGTGCCACCTAGTTGCTTCCTAAGGGTGTCAGTGGGCTGAGCCTTTCAGAGCAGGTTGCTTGGCCACTTCCCAGAGTCATACGTGGGGCTTCCTGGATGCTTTTTTGGGTACTCGACTGACAAAGTTTCTCAGGACAGCCTGCCACACTGCTTCTTGGGCCACAGGATGATGCATGGGGCTGTCTAGCGCTTCCCAGCTGCCTTAGAGGACCAAGCCATACATTAGGGAGGGCTGCTCAGAGGCTTTCCAAGGACACCTGGGAACAGGGTAGACCTTGTCTGGTGAGTTTGCAGAGCTGGATTGGCTAAGCTGCTCAGGTCAGCTGCCTGGACGCTTCATCTCAAGATGGAGCCATGGAGCAGGATGCTGGTGGGGTAGGGGTTCCCCGTGGGCTGGGCTCTCTCTCTGGGGCAATGCAGTAGCGGGCAACCTGGCAGCTTCCCCAGTGGGGCTTAGGCTCTATGAAAGCTGCAGCTTCTCCAGCACTAAATGCTCAGGTGTCGTGGCATGATGGGTGGTGATCAGAAGTTGTCATCAGTTTCTTAAAAAATGGATTTATTATTAATGATGAGCCTTTCCCAAATATACAGTTATATAGATCTGAGTTCTCCAGAGAAATGGAACCAATAGGAGATTCTACACACACACACACACACACACACACACACACGTAAACACAGTCATGAACCACATAATGATGTTTAGGACTGCTAAGGGCCTCTTTGCTCAAGACACAGGCTAGTAGATGCTGTGTTCTGGGTTCTCTTCTTTGAAAGACCATGATGTGCTCCATGCTCTGGGACGTCTCTGCCATATCCCCACTCACTGTGGCACTGCTTCAAGGCTCCAGGGGAATAGCTGTTGCATTTCTTTGTTTGGTCTTCTCTCTCTCTCTCTCTCTCTCTCTCTCTCTCTCTCTCTCTCTCCCCCTCCTTCTCTCCCTCCCTCTGCCTCTGTGTAGTGAAGCATGCCTAGCATTTGTAGTCAGCCATCTTGCTGATGTCTCTCCTTAATAGAAAACATTTGAAAATAGAAAATAAAGCTTAGAATTTGAGACAAATGGTTTTAAAGTTCTTTTAAAGAAACTACGGATTTTGAAGACAATAGGAATAATAATTCAAGAGCAAACAAACAATATGGAGTAGCTGAGAGCTCTAGTATAAGTTGATCACATTATGAGGCCAAAATAAGGACGATCTAATCAGGTCTTGCAAGCCCTTGGCCACAAAATAGGACATTATCAATATTTTTTGAAAAAATGGATTTAATATGAGTGGTAAATCTTGTGTGGACATATGACTATATCAGTCTGGGTTCTCCAAGCAATAGAACCAATATGGCACTGCATAGTGATGTTCTGGTCAACAGAGGTCCACGTATAAAACAGTGGTTCCACAAGATCACAACAGAGTTGAAAAATTCCCAGTTCTTATTAGCAGGGTAGCCAGTCCAGCATCATAGTGCAACACGTTACTCACAACTTTGTGGAGACGCTGGTATAAACAACCCATTGTGCTGCTAGTGTTATAATTATGTACGGTATATAACACTTGATAATGATGACTTAAGACCATGTTACTGGCTACGTATATACTATACAAGAAATGCTGTACACAAAATACAGTGTACTGCTGAGTTTACAATAAAGAGAAAAATTCCCAGAGCCAAATCTTTACAGTAAAACCAAAGTCTAGAATGGTTGTAGTAGGTCTTAGTAATCACAAGACAGAAGATGAAGGCTTAGGCCAACTGGAAATGAAATCAAGATCCCTGTGCATAAAGTAGTAGTTAAGGCAGCAATACCAGTGAACAGGGTGGACCAGGGAATGCTTTTGGCTCAAGAATGACTGGAAAAAGAGTTCCTGATATATAAGTAGCTACAAAACTATTCTCACATAGTTTGGGGGTTCCAGAGAAATGGAAATAACATGCTGAAATAACAACCAAACCAAGACATTATCATAAAAGTAAATTATTGAACATTTGATAGAAGCAAATGTAAAATATCTCTGGAAGAATGTATCCTCAACCCAGGCTCCACAAAGCAAACCATAGAATTAATCCTTAGGAACTCCAGTTTGGGGGATCATTCAAATATTTAAAGTACATTTTTTCAAAACGAATAAAGAAATTAGTGAAGTAATAAGAAACAAGAAGGAAACAAGATCTTAGAGATAGGAGAGACTAAGCAGATTTGAAAAAAGAATAAAATAGAACTATTTTATTTTATTTTTATGGGTGTTTGAAGAGAAGCATTATAGGGAAACTATAGAAACTCAATGGAAGGGTTAGATAATACATTAGATGCAGCTATAGAGAGAATCAGTCAGTTAAAAATGTAGAAATAACCAAAAACATACCAGAGATAGCTAACAAGGGATTCTTTCTTTAAGTTAACATCTCTTTGGGTCACTTTTGAGTTACGTTTCCCTAGAAGATGAAACAGTGCACATGTAGTGATGATGTTATACTAATACTATAAATAAACGGAGAAGTCCAAGTTACACAAACCACAGAGACAAATCGATTTTTTCTTTTCCTCTTCTTTTTGTTTGTTAAAGAAGATAATTTGATATTAAATTGTTCATGCAATGTATGATAATGGGTCTGGGCTTAAATGGTACCTCCAGAAGACGGTATTCACAAAATCTGTTTTTTCTACTCCCTCTATTTAGGAAATATTGATAAAGTGTTCTAATTCTCTGTGTGAACACATTCACTTTTGTTTATATATTTAGGATTTTTAATTGACACTTTAAGCTTAGAATTCTTTTTTGTGGTAGGACTGTTTTGTACATTATAAGGTGTTTAACAATATTCCTGGCTTCCTCCCCACTGAAAGCTAATAATGCCCTTCAATCCCTGGCCTCTTGTATTAATAATAGGAATGACAAATTTTTATCCCTACCCTATGCTGGTGATAACTAAGATAGAAGCATGATCTGATGTCAAGCATAGTTCTAAAGCAGGTCACCAGAGCTCAAGTTTGTACTCAAAACAGGTGATTGCCATTGATTTTGTACCACAAACAAAGGTGCAGAATCTTTAGCTGCTCATTCTTAGTTTTCAGATGCTTTCTTTGCTTTTGACAATGGCAAAACCCTTGGAAGGGTGGCTAACACAATAAAACTTGGTCAATGTTATTAGCTATTGTCATTATCACATGATTGATGAGGGTAGGCAATATGGTGGATGTGACAAAGTCCAGGTGGGCAAGGAAAGGTCTGTCTCATTCTGGGATGTGAAGAAAGAATAGGCGTCAATGGGTGTTTGAAGAGCAGCACTATACGGTAGGGCTCTTATCCTAGCTGCACTCTGGAATCACCTGGAGAGAATTTTCAACACTCATGCTGGCAATCCAATCCTAGAGATTTTGATCTAATTACCCTGAGATGGGGCGTGGGCATTGATATTTATAAAATCTCCCCAGAAGGTTCTTTTGCACCACCAGGTCTGTGAACTGTGTTTGTAGACAAAACACGTGTTGAGGGAAGAGTGACACAGGAGTAACAGAAGGAAGCCAGAGAGGGAGAGTGCAGACAGGGCCAGCTTCCGCTGTTGGAGATGAGGCTGGAGCGCAGGTGGAGGTCCACCTGGCAGGGCTTATAGGCCATGTTAAGGGTCTTCATCTGGCCCACTGGTGAATTATTGGACTGTGCTGATGATCACTTTTCCTTAGAGTTTCCTCCTCAGCAATGTCTTCTGTTCAAAGAAAGACTTTTCATGAAGCTAAAGAAACTTAAACCTTTAGGGTCCCCCAGGACATGGGCTCCTTAGGATATCAGCCATGGTTTGTATGGTGTTTGTTTTAGCAAAATTTGCAGAAACCAGATATGTTTACACCATAAGATGAGATCCTTTTCTTTCAATACTCCAATATCCCCTCTGTCAAACATCCTTTATGTTGGAGTTGGCAATGGCATTTTTGAGAAGTTGAATTGAGGATTTGTTTATTTTAGGTTTAGTGGGATGTATTTATATGTTTTGTTGCCATTTCTGCAAGTGAATCATTGCTAGATATTCCTGCACTGAAATGTCTCCGGCAATACTGGCTCCTCTAGGTGTGTGGGCTCATCTGGTGCCGCAACATAGTGAGGGACAGGAGATGGCTTGACTCATGAAGGGGGGCACAGCTTGGAGTCCCTCAGTGAAGATGAAAGCTAGGAAGGTCTTCTGGTTATCATGAGGTTGTGGAAGTGTAGCCAAGAATTAGATTCCCATTGAATGATTCAGTCCAGTGTAACATCTGTGTGTATTTGATGATCTTTTTAAAAAATATTTTTTATAACTTTATTTACTTTTTATGTGGTGCTGAGGATTGAGCCCAATGCCTCACCTGTGCTAGGCAAGCGCTCCACCACTGAGCTACACCGCAGCCCCGTATTTGATGATCTTGTCCCGACAAAATTTGGTGATTCCATGTGAAACATAAGGCAGATCATACCCCCAAAACTTATTTCATTAGAAGGAAGAAATAAATTTCAACAGAGGTAATAATTAACTTTTAGTTTACTTGACAATTAAATTAATGAACGAGAATTAATTGTATAAACGCAACTTGAAAAAATTAATATCTCTTGCTGATTATTAACAAAGAAAAAATAGCCTAAAACTCAATATGCCACTGCCATTAGAACACTGATGACAAATTTGTGACCCTAAAGAACCATCATTTGAGATTAGTTAGTTACTACCTCTACCAGAAAACTTTATATGCCCTGAAATTTTACAGTTCACATATGGAACTTGATAGGAATTTCTCCCTAAATGAAAATAAACCTAAATATTTTGAATGCCATCACCAATAAGGAATTGTAAAACAAAAAACCCTTTTAAATTAGCAATGATTAAAAAAAATTCCATAAACTGTATTAGGGGGAAAACTAGTGTACTCCCTTCAAACAAAATGACATTATAAAATCATTGTTATAGGATATTCAGAAAAATGTAAGTCAATAGTCTTGTAGAAACGTATTAGCTAATAAAAGTTATCCTGTTTATCTGAATTATGCGATTGTGGTGTTTGTCAGCTTTCTTAAAGTTTTTATTTGTGATTTCCTTCCATTTATAAATAAACATTCACTCTTATGTCTGATATTCATAATTTTGTATTTTTTCTTAAATTTATATATAAGTGGTTCCTGATTTATAATGGTTCAACTTATGATTTTTTTATTTTATTTTTTTTTATTGTTGGTCGTTCAAAACATTACATAGTTCTTAATATATCATATTTCACAGTTTGATTCAAGTGGGTTATGAACTCCCATTTTTACCCCGTATACAGATTGCTGTATGACATCAGTTACACTTCCATTGATTTACATATTGCCATTCTAGTGTCTGATGTATTCTGCTGTCTATCCTATTCTCTACTATCCCCCTTCCCCTCCCCTCCCCTCCCCTCCCCTTTTCTCTCTCTACCCCCTCTACTGTAAATCATTTCTTCCACTTGTATTATTCTTCTCTTACCCCTCCTTTCCTCTTATATGTAATTTTGTGTAACCCTGAGGATCACCTTCCATTTCCATGCGATTTCCCTTCTCACTCCCTTTCCCTCCCACCTCTCATCCCAACCAACCTGGATGCCCTTCAATTGATGAATGGATAAAAAAATGTGGCATTTATACACAATGGAGTATTACTCTGCATTAAAAAATGACAAAATCATAGAATTTGGAGGGAAATGGATGGCATTAGAGCAGATTATGCTAAGTGAAGCTAGCCAATCCTTAAAAAACAAATGCCAAATGACTTCTTTGATATAAGGGGAGTAACCAAGGACAGGGTAGGGATGAAGAGCTTGAGAAGAAGATTAACATCAACTTATGATTTTTTGACTTTAAGATGGTGTGAAAGCAATGTGCATTCATAGAAGCCACACACCTACAAGGTGCTGTGCAGCTCAGGTGTGTGCAGTGCATTCTCAGCCCATGATATTTATGACCTGCAATTGGCCTATCAGGACCTGATCCCATAATAAATAGAGGAGTATTTATAGTGGAAATCCCCTGGATGAACTTTAGGCCCCACAACACGTAGCTCCTGCCATGCCTGTCTGATATGGCGTATGGGTCCCCTTGGACAATTCATGATGTGATGGTTCCATTTCTCTATATTTGTTATAAGTTGAGAGAAAACAAAAAATACCTTACACAATTTTATTATGCATTAAAGTAATGTGCATTACAGTTGAATCGCAACATAAAAACATAATTTTAATTTAAAAAGTAACTTTATTGATTTTGAAATTAATAAGGTAAAATATTTTATTTTTAAAATTATAATAATACAGAGGAAATAGAGCAAAAATAGATAGATAAGTAAATCAAAGTTCTTTTCTCCCCCCTTCCAGTTACCCAGAGGTGATTATTTGGTGTTTTTGTTTCCCACACTATTTCAATTTATGTACTTGTGGAAAAAAAATATATTTTTTTCCACAAGTACATAAATTGAAATATATGTGTGTGTGTATTCATATACCCCAAAATATGTACACACATAAACCTTTTTAAAATTTAACAAATAAACATAATGAAATGATAAAATATAATGTCTTTTACTCTTTGAACAATCAGTCCATTCTGTATCAGTAAATGTATATCTATTCTGTTTTTCTAAGAGAAGCAAAATCTAGATCTAATATAATTGAATTAATCTCCTATAGAAGGATATTTAGGATATTTTTATTCTTTCCATCATACACAATGCCTCACTAAGAGTCTTTGTATACGAGTTTGTATTTCCAGAGGTCAGATTCTTCCAGATTAAGTTTCTGGAGCAAAGACAATGGGCATAAACATTTCCATTGCTTATTACCAAATCATCCTTCAGAAAAGACTAGCTTCCAAACTCTTACTATGAGCCAGGCCAGCCTGGGATCTGCGGTCATGCCAAGCTGGCTAAGCCTGGGGGACCTCGGCATTCTCAGAGCTGCTGGCCAAATTTATGGGGGAAGGGGGGAAAGGGCAGGGAGGCAGGGTCCCTGCAGCAGGTCTCAGCTTCTTCATCTCCTCCACAGTGGTGTTCTGGTCCAGATTTGTAGACCTCCTGAGCAGATCAAAACTCTCCAGCTGGCTGGACCTATCTGAGAAGGGGTTTGACAGCCATCCGTTGTCGTTCATGCACACTTTTATGGGGAATTCACCTCTCATTTCCTCCTTTGAAAGAGGTGGTCAAACTATTTCTTGTAACCACTTTTAGTCAACATTCTGAGGTGACTTCTAATACACACACCCTCCTCCTCCTCCTCTTAACTTCCCAGGACTGTGGTCCTGTGGTCAGCTTGACAGGCCCCTCCAGGTTTTCGGCCCGTCTACCATCTGAGTGTGGTGACCCTTTTCCCCATCAGCAATGTGGAGTGTAGCAGCTTTCCTTGCAGCCTTGTTCTTGCTCACGTGATGGCTTTAATAATTTATGTGGGTTATTACTTCCTTTCCACCCCCTAATTTCTCACAGCTGGGTTCCATGCCTGCCCGGTGAGTCCTGCTCTGAAGTTTCTTTCCCAGGGCCCCTTCAACCTAGTTTCTTGTTTAAGTTCTTTTCTACGCCTTTGGACCTCTTCCTGTTACTGTCACTCGCAGTACCATCGCTTAGGGCTGTATTTCCTAGGGATTCACTTTTTGTAATTCAACAATAAAAACCAAAAAGCTGGTTGGATCTACACAGACAATCCCAGGATCTGAAGCTCTCTTTGATAAATATAGAGCAAGTATGGTAAGTGGAATCAACTGTAATCCTCTTTACAGGCAACCTTTGATCTTCAAAATTGTCATATTTATTTTATCAACATGGTTAGCTATTGCAGCCCACATGTAGTGGAAGGAAATGTCTAATGCCTGGAAGGCTTTTCTGCCAGAGTCAGCAGTGGCTTGTCAGGCAAACAACTTCTGAGGTCCTGACTGTGGTCCTGACAGCACTCATTTACTAGGCCCCAGGCACTGAAATGGGAATCCAGGAGACTTTCAGGAAAAGGTGTCACCTTCATGAACATATGGTCTTCACCTGTCAACAGACACTTAAAAAAAGGATATGGACACATGCTTCTTCTCAAGGGTGGAAACACTTAGGCTAGTTGGATTGGGAAGAGGCCAAGGTTAATAGCTGTGGTGGACCTAAGTGGTCATCATAGCATGGGTGGACAATGTGATGAACACATCATTGACTCTGTGGTCAAATGGCCTAACCAATGTTCTCATCTGGTGTTGTATGGATTACTGGTGTGAGAGAGTGAGTTATCAAGATGCTGAGACATCAACCCCAAACCTCTGAGCCCAGGCAGGGCCTGGGGCACCAGGGAGCGCCAGGTGGCTCATCTTGGGCCTCAAGTAGCCTCTTCTATTTCATATCCACTGTGCTGTAATTTTCTCCATGTGTCCTGAAGTGGAAAGATTGGAAACAGACAAAAAATTGGAAACAAACAAAAGATTGGAAAGATTGGAAACAGGGTCTTAAAGGCTGGTAGTCAGGAAAGTATAGGGTTTAGGATGAGGGAAAATACAGCATGAAAGGAGAGATGAAGGTGAACGAGACCAGACAGTGTAGTGCAATACACTAATGTGTAAGAGTGAGGAGAGCGAGTGCCATGGGATGGCAGGGGAGAGCAGATGGTGAGAGGCATCTATACCTGTATCTGTGATGTATGCATACATACTAATTTTTTAAAAAAATATTTTTAAAATTGTAGATGGACACAATATCTTTATTTATTTATTTTTATGTGGTATTGAGGATCAAACCCAGTGCCTCCCACATGCTAGGCAAGTGCTCTACTACTGAGCCCCAGCCCCAGCCCATGCATACATACATATTAATAGGGGGAAATGAAGTCCTTGAATTTTCCTTTTCCTTTTTCCTTTTTTTTTGTTAACTCTAGGAGTCTGACTAACGTTTGTTTGTCATTTCCTCTAGACTCTGGACTTCCTGAGAAAAAGGACTATTTATGAATTTTTATCCTGAAATCTAACAGAGTGCCTGCCATGTATCAATATTTACTGAATAAATGTTTATTAAAAGGACTGGATGTGAAGGAATTGAACAAGAAGAAATCTATTTATGCCTTCAACTCCACACACATTTTAGAAACACGATTGTGTGCTGGGGTCTGGGAATTCAGATGAATTAGAAATGCCGTACGTAGTTCCCCAGGACTCCCTAGCTTAGAAGACGAGGCCAACTGGTAACACCTTACCAGAGGCTGCCCAAGGTCAGTTAAACACCTAGAGGGGAATGGGCCGTTTTCTCCTGGGAGTAGTCAGGAAGCCAGAGATGATCCTTCAATTGAGTTTCTTTTTAAAGGTCGATTGAAATGGAATGTACGCGTACCGATGGTCCTGGCTTACCATGGTCTGACTTATAATTTTTTGAGTCTACCATGGTGCAAAAGAAATAGATGGTCAGTAGAAATCGTGCTTTGGATTTTGAGTTTTGGTCTCACCCTGCATGGCGACGTGCAGTATGATGCCTCTCATGGCACTGGGCCGTGGCAGGAAGTTCAGTGGCAGGAAGTTCAGCTGCGAGATCACCAGGGGCAACACCTGTACTCTGAGTGTCCTGGGTTGCTGAGTGGTGGTCTTCAGTAGGTTAGGTGTGTTGATCACATGTTCAACTTTCAGTAGGCTCATGGGCACAGCCCCACTGCACATCAAGGAGCACGTGTCTAGCTGAGTGAAATGGGACAAATCCAATGCACCATGTACCCAGACGTGAAGCTCCCCAAGTCAGGGGAGGTGCATGGAAGTCCAATGCACAGGGCTGTGTCTCCAGAGTGGAGACACAGTGGTGTGTGGTGGACATGCCAGCTGCATTAGCTGACGAGTCAAACATGGTTGTAGGCTCCAGCCCTGAAAGGGTGAATAAATGGCACCCCCAAAGTAAGACCCTGTGGCGACTGTGGCTTGTGCATTGGTAGAGGTGGACAGACTGATGACGATGATAAAAGCAGGGGACCCACCCACAGGATATCTTTGGAGACAAGAGAAGTGATGTCCTCCACAGTCCCTCCAGGGTCATTCAGCTTCTGCTGTGGACCTTAATTCTGTGGCTGTGTCTTCTACTTATGATAGACTCAATTTGCCTATCACATGAGTTTTCTTTCCATTATCTTAGTAACAGAACCCCTGATTTTACACTGGAGGGAGTTAAAGATGTATTTCCAAGTCTCCTTGCTGCTAAGTTCTGGCTAATATGCAGATATTAGCAGATCTAATGCAATATAAGCATAAATATCATATGCATTGCTGGATTCTGTCCCTACCAGGGAGAAGACATACCCTCCTATCTCCCCCGCCTTCCCGAGGGCTGGAGCCTGACCACTCACACTGAACGATGTTACTGAGAGGAAATCTTTTTTCTCTCCTTGAACAAATCACCTCAAGGCCTGAGAATTGAGCTGCTGAAACACACACACAACTCTCTACTGACTGTCACTGAATGCCAAAGTCAACTGACTTTCTTTTCATTTCCCTTCTGCCCCTGGACTTTTATCTAGGCCTATTAATGGGATGAATCAGTATTTCATTTATCCCTGATTCCAAGAGAGAATGGGGAGATAGATGGGTAGATAGATAAAGAAGGACTGAAAGATCTCGAGCTGCCTTCTCAACCAGGTATAAATGGGAGTTGCCCACCCAGAAACCCCACTCTGCCACCAACCCAAGACCCTGTGAGCACCAGGCCTGGTGTGTACCTTGCTTATATTTATACTTCTGTATACTCTTACTCTTAAAAGCTCATGTCATCTCCCCCAACAGTGATTTCCAGACACAGTTCACCTCTTCCTAATAAATACCCAGAAAGCGCAGCGACCAGTTATGCTGCTCATTGTCAGGCCTATGAGTTAGAAAAACTTGCAAAAGTAATTGGCAACCAGACATGACCATAAATGTGAAACATCTTGCCGAGGGTGGGTGAAAAACACCAAAGAAATATAGCTCAGGCCATGGAAAAAACTATGAGGCAGGATGTGAACCCCCTTCTACTGGAAGAAATGTAATATAAAAAATACACAGCTGGACTGAAGTTGCTCACAAGGATCAAAGTCAGGTTCTAGACCAGAAAGCCCAAGAAGAGTCAATCACACTATTTATGGTATGTGATTTCTGGAAGGAATTATGAGAAATGAAAGCAATTTTCTATTAAAACAATTGTACCTGTAGGCTTCTGCCTAGATCTGCTGAACCTGACTCTCAACTCTATTTTTGGTTTGCAAGATTTTCCATAGAAGAGACAATCTTTCTGCTCTTTCTTATAGCCTTTCTCATCAAAGTGGAACTTTGGGTGGCTTCATATCATAACCACAGGCCAGCGAAGATACCTCTTCTGTGGTGTGAGTTCCTCCCTGGAAATTCTTGGTAGAGATGTTAAAGTGAGGTGCCCTGGATGGGTGCCCTGGATGAAAGGCCAGAACGTCCCTCCCCCTGGCAGGTATTTGCCACCACCTGGCTCTGTCTTGCTTTTTTCACAAAGCATATTGGTATCTGACGTCCCTTCAGATGCACCCAGCCTACTCCACCCCTGGACTTCAGCCCAGTGAGACCTGTGTTGGACTTCTGAACTTGAGAAGCATAAGATGAAACATTCGTGCTGTTCTAAGACATTCAGTTTGTAGCAGTTTATTGTAGCAACCATAGGACACAGCATAGCGAGTCAACAGCGATTGAGCACCTGTTTTGAGCTACTGGCAATTAAACATGACAACCTACAAATAATGTTACTGAAACCCAGATGTGGTCCTTAAACATTATTCTTTAAGAAACACAAATGTTAAACAAGTGCTTATAAATAGTAGCTGAGCAATTAGAAGTGTAAGAAATGAGGCAGAGAAATTTAGGGTACTCTGGGCCTAACCTGGGGTGACTGGAAAGGGATGCACAGCTGAGATCTGAGTGTCGGGTGGTAATTAGCCAGGAGAAGGGGCCAGCAAGAGTGTTCCAGGCGGAGGCAACAGAATGCGGTGTAACTGGCACGCTGAGGATGTGGGAAGGGTGGAGGGTGAAGAGGCTGAGAGGCAGGCAGGCCTAGATGGTGATGACCACACTGAGCCCATGTCAAGACCTTGGAGTCTGTTTTCTGAAGCCACAGGAAGCACCTGGGACGCGTTTTCCCCGTGGACTGCTGAGTGGCAGAGCTGGAGTTTCTTCTCATCTTCAGGGAGGTGGGGAGTCATCTTGCCAGGGGGTTTTGGAGCTTATCCAGATCCTCTTCTCTGCCCGTCTTGCAGAAGCAGGAGGATGCTGCACTGTGCTACCTTTTTGCAGGTAACAGGGCCAGGTGACTACTTCTGCTGTGAGCAGAAGTGATGTTTCTGGACCGTGTCTGGCTGCTTGCTGCACAACAGGCCGATCCATCAAGAGATGAGATATTGAGGCAAGGAAGGTGGCTTCCTTGCAAAAGCTCACGAGAGGACAAGAGGGGTCTCTTGCCACATGGCTCCTCTGGATAGGAAGTTGATTTCTGAATGTTTATAGGCGGAGGACGGTGTCACAGGGGATGGACGTCTTCTCAAAGCTGGAGGCCTCACGATGCGCCTCGGACCCTTGTTGCCTAGTCATGAGAGGTTTTCAGTTTTGGAAAATCTCACAAAAGTCATTATTTCCTTGGGCTGTTCCTCTTGGTTTAGCTACATCTCACACAAGGACAGGTTGCGGGTAGCTGCCCAGGGCCTCTTGCTATTTGCAAATCTAATGCCAAACTCCCAGAAATGAATAAAAATTCCCCATTTCTGGGTTTCAGTAGCTTATTATTTGTAGGTTGTCATGTTTAATTGCCAGCGAGAAGGCCCAGGGTTCTTTTCTCCTGTTGTGTCAAGCGGGGAGGCTGCGTGTTCTAGCCGTTGCAGCTGTGGGCTGGTGGACACCTCAGGAATCTCAACTCCTGAGCCGCTGTGTGGAGGAGTTGCCCCAGAGCCTCTTGGACCTGCAGAAAACTGTGAAGATATAGCCTCTGTTGTGTTAAACTCTTGGCATTTTGGTGGTGCTACGGCATAACCTAGCTTTTCCTGATTAATTCATTCATTTAATACGGTGGCTTCTTGACCATCAGATGGAAGCTGAGGGACAGTTTGAACAGGGGCTCTTGGGCTGCTGCCTTTCTAGCTCAGACACGGGCCCCAGGCAGAGCCATGGAATGTGTTTGCCGCCTGCACTGATTCTGCTGTGCTGCCACTGGCCAGGATTACAAGAACGGGGGCATAAGGGTTGGATTGGGCTGGCCTACCCTGTGTATATCATGTGCTTTTTGAAAAAGAAAGAAAGAGAGAGGAAAGACTTTTCCTATTTCCCGTTTCTAGACTGAAGATTATATTTCAAGGGAAGTTTATACCAGGTCTTTATAGTCTAGGAAGGAGTAGGGAGCTCTTGAAAATCTTGGTTAGTGTCTTGCTTTTTCTTAGCTTTGCTACTTGCATGTAAATTATTGCATGCAAATTATTGCATGCATGTATATAATTATGTTGCTCTAATTTAAAAACCTAAAAAGAGCTTTTCCCCATTGGTCTATTCACAATTTCTTATGTTCCTGAGGATCTGAAACATAAATATTTCCTCCCCAAACTATCTTACTGAGGAGGGGATTACCAGCACAGTACTTAAGAGATTCCAAGTATTTGTGGTCTTTTTATTTCGCAGGTTTATTTATTTTTTAACATTTGTAAACAATTAAGTTTATTTTGAATTATCATATACTTGGATTTAAAAAAAAAAATGTTTCCCAAGTTTATAATTGTGATCTAGATCATCTTTCAAGTTTAGCCACTTTCTCACAAAAGTAAGAAAAGTGATGCTGCTAAAGGCCACACTGTTAATCAGAGATGGAGCCAGGACCACAGGCTGCGTCTCCCAGAGCTGTGCTCCAGATGCATCACACCTGAAAACATGATGATATAATAGAGTTAGAGTATATTCATGGTCTATTTCTAGTCTAGTTCAGAAAGTCTACATTTCAGGGCTTCTGTGGCTTTCCAGTTGAACATGGGGCAGAGTTCTGACGTACAACACTGATCAACAACAGATGGAAGGATCCCAGGATGAGATTTTGAAAAGATTTTTCATTGCTCACCTTTGTTCAGATATCTGACTACTTAGGATAAGCGAGGTTGTGCTGCAGTAACAAACTTACAAAATCTCAGTGGCTTACCCACACTCAGGTTTACTTTTCCCTCACAGTATGTTTGTCTGAAGTGGGTCAGTGGGTCTGGGTAACCTGGCACCTGGACCAGCAGAAGCTCCACCTACCTCTTGCTGTGGCACCACCTGGAACACCCTCTTCATCATACAACAGGGAAGAAAGTACCTGAGTGCACCACACTGGCAGTTAAGTGCTCTGCCTGGGATGCTACATGTCACTTCCACTCACCAACCACGAGCAGAAACTGGACTCAGGGCCTTGCTGTTAGGGGGTGAGTATAATTTTTCTGGATTCCAGGAAAAAGGAGAGAATTGGATATACGTGGGCCTGAAGGTTTCTTTGTGGTAAGGTTTTAAGTTATAGATTTAATTTCTTTAAATATATGATACTATTCAGACTTCCCAACTCACTTTATTTTGAGTTAGATATTTTGCACTTTGTCATGATTTTCCATTTTTTATCCAAAATTTCAAACTCACTGGCATGAATTTCATAATATCTCCTTATGATGTTGATGTTTATAGAATTCACAGTGTCGTTTCTTTTTCATGCTTGACCCTAATAATTTGTGCCTTTCCTTTTAATCGTTCTTTCTAAGGGTTTATGCATTTTATTATTTATCTGGAAGATTAGCTTGTGACTTTCCTGGATTTTCTCTGTAATGTGTTTATTTTATACTTTATCAAGTTTTGCTTTTATCTTCACTATTTTCTTGTTTCAGGTTTAATAAGCTTTTGTTTCTTATATGTTTTTTAATATTGCTGGGGATTGAATCCAATGCTTTTGTTTTTATAGCTTTTTTAGGGACATCTTAAAATTTTTGATCTTTTGTCTTTCTTTATTTGCACTTTTAATGCCATGTGTCCGGTGTGCTTAATTAGATGTAGTCAGTGAATCAGAGAATCCTTGCCTTAGACTCACTTGCAAGGTTGTATCTTAGCCAGTGATTCTCAACCAGAGGTGGTTTTGTCCCTTCAACCCCCAGGAACAACTGGCAGTGTCTGGAGACATTTTGGGTTGTCATACTTGGGGGAGGGAGCAACTGTTTTCTATGAGAAGATAATAGGAATGCTGTTAAAACTCCTACAGTGCACAGGACAACTTCTTACACAATGATCGGGCTCAAAATGCCGGTAGAGCTGAGGTTGAGGAACTCTGTGGGCCTGGACCTACTTATCAGCAGCAGATGCCCCTGTCCCCATCATGCCACCCAGTGGCTGCTGCTGTGGTTTGAATATGAGGTCATGAGGTGGTGGAAACTTACTCCAACTATGATGTTTAGGGTTGGAGTTTTAAAAAAGGAATCAGGATAAGATAAGGTCATCAGGGTGGTCCCCCCATGATTGAATACTGGCGACTTGACAAGGAGAGTAGGAGAGAACAGGATGCACATGGCTGTCTCTCTAGCCATGTGCTGTGGCTTAGGCCTGAGGTACCCCAAGAAGCTCCTGTGCTCACGCAGTACTCAAGGGCGAAGCGATGGGGTTAGGAGAGCTGGGACCGCATCAGTCCCTCCTAGTCTGAGTGGACTGACTAGGTGATCATGTAGGCAGGTGGGGTGTGACTAGAGGAGGTGGGTCCCTGGGGGGGTGTGTCCTGGACCCGCCCCCTTCCCCCATGTTGCTCTGCTTTATCTTGAGCCCAGTCCCACGGAGGTGGCTGTCTATGGACTGAGACCTCTGAAGCTGTGAGCCCTAAATAAACCTCCCCTCCTCTTAAGTTGTCCTTGTCAGGTATCTTGGTTATAGCAGAGCAAATCTGACCAACACCATGTCTTGCCCTGAGTTGCCTTGGGAGTTGGCCAGCAAGAAAGCCATCACCAGGGTCAACTCTGTGACCTTGGACCAGATCTGTGAGCCACAACAAACCTTTTCTCTTTGTGACTTACCCAGTATGTGGTCTTGTGTTAATAGCAAGAGAAAATGGACCGTCACTTGTTCTCTTGCTTCTTTTAGGTCCCAGAGATGCCATCCCTGACATCATTAACATGTAGCTGGGCACCTAATGAGGCTGCATAATCTCTACTTTATTCTATTTTTCTTCATAACACATCATCTTACACATAATACACACATTTATATCTAATGTTTATTTATTTGCTTGCTTCCCCCTTCCCTGGTAAAATAGAAGCCCTAAGAGGTGAACTTTGTCTATTTTGATACTATTTTTTTTTCCAAGTAGCTAGAATAGTATTGTGTAGTTAGTTGAATAAGTTAGTACTAATTGCAAGACTGAATGTGTTGTTGCCTGGGTGCGAGTGTTTTCTTCCTAGTGTGCAAACACAGTTGTAAGTAAGACAGATGGGAAATTAGAGTAAATACAAACATAGAAGACAGTTTCTGGTGGAAGAAGGCAAAGAGACTCCCCTATCTCCTTAGAACATTTATTTAAATATATAACACCTACAAGCTCTTTCTCTGGCCCTTTGAGATGTCTGCAAACATCTTTAAAAGCTAAATAAGCTTCTTTCCAACTTTATAACCCAGAAGAGCATGGGAGCATCTCTTTGAAATGTAAGCATCCAGGAAGATGGTGCTCTCATCTCCAAGATTCTGTGGTACCCGACTCCCAATTGCTAACCTATTTTCTATCATAAGCACATGGAAAATGAGATTTCCTTTTGCATAAAGGAAATTAGCAAACCTGGTGGCTGCACAATTATCAGGTGAGTTTGGGAGGAAGTGTGTGTGACAAAGGGTGCTGTCAAATTCTCTTGAGTACTAGTTTTCATTGATCTGGAGACCATCTGTGAAATGGATCACATCTGCTTGGATGTGTAAAAGGATGAGGTATTTTTTTTGTCTTCAGTGTTTTGGTGGCATGTCTGTGATACTTCACCAATAACAAAACCGCTTTCCTTCTCTTTGACTTTTGTGGAGAGTTTTCTTGGTTGTTAGGAGAGTTTCTTTTTAATCACGCTTCCCCAGCAATGGTCTCTGGACATCCCATGAGCTTACAGCACAAAAGTGCTCGGCCAGTACTTCCTAGGCGGTTTCTTTGTCTCTCTCTTGGTGGCTGCTAGTCTCAGAGTCCCATCAGCCTCTTTCTCTCACACCGTCAAGAACACTTGTCCTACTGTACCCAAAGCTGAATCTCAGCTTCAAGGTGGGAACAAGAAACAGTATAGGAATGGGCCCTCCTTTTGCTCCTTGGGTGGATTGTTCTAGATGATGTGGGAATGGGCCTAAAAATTAGAGGAACTGGAATGGTTTAGGCTGTGTGGTCATCGCTGGGTGGTATGTGATCTCACACTCCACACTGGAGCGGGCAGTGTTTTTCCTACAACCTGCTCCTTTCTGAAGACCTATCTTTCTTTTTTGGATAGAATGCACAACTCTGGTGATATTTAAGCAACAGTTTTGCTAAAGAGCTAGCGTAAGTGTACAATGGCTGTGCGATGTTAGAAGTAGACGTGAGACATGGTCAGTTGTTTTAGGGGTGAAGGGGCCTCATCTTAGGTCTTTACGAAGGTGAGCGGCACATACATTTCTCTCATTTCTTTATTTGCTTTGTCTTCCAGTCCTACCATTTTCTCTTCAGTCATCTCCTAATTCCTCTCTACCCGAAGCTCCTCAGTCTAAATTTCCACTCATCCTTCCTGTATTTAGACTTGAGCCCAAGTGTGTCATCGAGATCTCTCTTCTTTTGCGTTAGTTGCTGAACTAAAGTTTGCCTTCATGATTGAGCTTCTGTCCAGCTTTGGTTTTCTTTGACATTGGCAAGGCTGAGGCTAGTTTTTCTTCTGAAATACTTGATGAGATGGGGGCTTTCCTCCCTCCTGTCCTTGGATGGTCTACTTGGTCTTCAGTTGTTGAATTAAGAGATGTTTCTTTTGGAAAATTAAAATGTCAGTGCACCCTATAACAGGGAGGGTACCACATGTATGAATGATTCTGAATACATGTTGGAAAGTGAAGCAATCCCTGGGGCCCATGATACAGGTTGCCACTTGTGAAATTTAGAGCAAGAGAGAAGGAGCTAATGCTATTGCTAAAACTCCTAGTATTCCAAACCACCGTTTTAGGCATTGCCCCACATGGTATCCTATTATATTTTCTCAATACATTGCAAACCATGTTTGATTCTCTCTCTCTCTCTCTCTTTCAAGTGGGAGAGAGTCAAGGTTAGAGATTCCAAAGCTTTCTCAGGGCCTTAGATGTTTAGATGCAGAGTGGGAACCCAAGATCATTTGCCATAGAAGCCCTGCACTTTCCCCATGCCACACTTCCAGTGTGGGGTTGGAAGTCTGCAGGTTCAGCTGAACAACCGAGACCTTCCTGTTACTTTAGAAGGACTGTACTATGGACATGCTTTGAGGGCAGGGACCCTGACTTATCTACCTTTGCCTTAATAGGACTTAGCATAGGGAATGAAATTTAGGAGAAGCTCAATAAAGGCCTGTTGAAACAGATGAATGAATCAGACAAAGTCATCCTAAAAATAAATTTTCCAAAGGGGCTCCTCCTTTAAGAGTTTCTGTTTCTCTAAGACTTCCAGTAACTGAATCCTAGGGAATCACTTGGATTCCTTTTCTTATCAGTCTCTTTAACATTCATAAAGTTAACTTTCATGAAGTTGCCAGATGTTGTCATTTTACTTTTATAATGTCTCTAACACCGGTCTGTTCCTTTTTATTTCCATTGTACGGATACCGCTGTTGACCGGTGACAAGTCCTTGCTTCCCCGATGTTGAAGAATAACACCAGAGAGCACACCGAGGCAAGGTCAGAGTAGAAATTAGAAGTTTATTAAAGGACAGCAGAAAAGACTTCTCCCGGAGGAAGAAGGGGACCCAAGAGGTGGAATCCGTGGAAGTGCGGTTGTTTCCCCTTTTTATAGTTTTGGGGACAGAATGTAGGTTGGAAGGCCCAAGGGGTGGGACACTTCTTTGTGATGGGCTATCTTTAAGTTTGCTGGGGGCTGTTCATTAACACTTCTTTGAGGTGGACTTTGGCCTAGGGCCTTTTGGGACTTCATTAACATTCCAAGAATTGTCCTGTGTTTTCCCTGAGTCATTCCCAGCATGGCCTCCATTTTAGATTTCACTTGGTATTAGACCCGATTTACCTAACTACACTGACTACCTAACTTTAAATCTGGCTTCAGTACCATCCTCATTCCAGCTAGCCCAGGGACTGTCTTCACTACTTCTGTTCACTCTCCATTTCATTCCGTCCTATCTGTCCATCCATCTACCCATCTATCCATCCATTCACTTATCATTGTTTTATTTCTTCAACATAATTTTATGAGGGGCTGGGCTGTGGCTCAGTGGCAGCGCAGTTGCCTGGCATGTGTGAGGCACTGGGTTCGATTCTCAGCACCACATAAAAATAAATAAAATAAAATAAAGGTCTATCAACAACTAAAAATATTTTAAAAAGATTTTATGAGAACTTACTCAAGATGTGACAAATGGATTATCACAATACAGTGATATAATAAGAAAAGATTGTTTAGAGTGCTATAGGAACACAGAAAAGGGTCACTCTTGTTCAATTGGGGGAGAGAGGTTCAAAGAAGGCTTTGTGGAATAAAGCACCATCTGAGTTAAGTCTTGAAAAATCAGTTGAGCTAAAGAGGCAAAGAGGACGGAGAGGAAAGAGTAACACCCACAGTCACCCCCCACCGCATATCACTACTTCCTGCCCCAGTTCTACGGTTCCTTGAATTCTCATGTCCCTTGAGTGCATCAGATGCTCTTGCTTCAGGGCCCTTCAGTTGCTTTCTCCTCTGCTTGTACTGGTCCTCTCAGAGGTGGTGGTGATGGTGCCCCACAGTTCTGCAAGGCTCGCGCCCTCCTTTCCTCCTAATCAGAAGGGGCTTTGCTGACTCTCCCTTTACAGTTGCAGCAACTCTCCTCTCTCTCAGAATTCCCCATCTCCCTTTCCAGCCTAGTGAATGTCATCTTCTAGTGGTGTGTGTGTGTGTGTGTGTGTGTGAGAGAGAGAGAGAGAGAGAGAGAGAGAGAGAGAGAGAGAGAGAGTGCAAACCTGCGAGAGAGTCTCTTCCACTACTAGAGGATCTACTTCTCTGAAGAAAATACACGCTTCATGAGAACAGGGACTGGTGTCTATTTTTGATCACTGCCATCTTCACTGCTTGGTGGGGGGGTCTCAATGCATGTTCGTCAAGTGAATGACTGAAAACCTGGACAATAGCAAATGCAAAGGCAAGGATGCGAGAAATGGAGTGACATTCCCAAACTCTGATTTTGGCCTGTGCCGCAGTCTGGCTGGGCACAAAATCACCAGCCACTCATAGCCTTTTAGATTCAAACAGCAATTCTTTATTCCCGAACTCACACCGGCCTCTACACACGTTCTGGGGAAATCCACGTTCTGAATCCCAAATACTCTCTCAATCCCCTGAGAACTCAACGGGAACTCAAGGAGCAGGCTGGCGCTTGAGGCAGCAGGATACGCCCTATTCCCAGCAGGGTACACCTTAAACCTGGAACCGCCCTAAACCCAAGGAGCGGGCTAATCCCAGCAGGATACACCCTAAGCCTGGATCCGCCCTGGTCCTTGAGCAAGGTCACCTTACTCAAGCATACATGCAATGTCACTGCAAATGACCTGGGTCCAAAGGCAAGCCCATTTCCACAATGGAGAGTCCTTCCTCTAAGCAACATGGAGTAGGCTGACAAAGAAATTGTCATGCGTCATTCCTACTTGGCAATGGCTCTCAGCAGGCCTGATTCCTTCTGTGAGCCCTTGTGGCACCACCGCAGGGCTGTGGGCAGGGTAGTATGGCACCCCTCCTTAGCCTCTTGCTGAGTGTGACTTTGATAAATGGAAGGAAACATTTTGTTTTGGTCAGTGGTAATGACTGACTTTCTCTTTCCCTTCCAGATGGGGTTCGGAGCCTCCTCCACTAGTAGAGGATCACTTCTAGTTTTCTCAGAAGGGCCTTTCCCTCTGACTAAGACTCCAAGTTCTTCTTCAGAGGAATGGGTTTCCTGCTTACTGTTCACTGTTGCATGATGGGCATTGGAGGTGGAGGAGAGGGAAGTTGGAGTTTTGGGTTAACGGCTTGGGGTGTAGGAGGTGAGATCATCTACTGAAAGATGGGGGAGGGATGATAAAACTTGGAGCTGTCACTGATGGGGCTGGGGAGGCATCTGATAAGAGAAAACAGATGTGTTGAGCAGAAGGAAATGTTTAGGAAATAGATAATATGCTTATATTTGTATGTCCTTTCATAATCCCTTGTTTGTATTGTGGTTTTATTAAGAAATAGAGTTTCAAAGGAATTGAAATAGAGTTTCAGCCCCACGGTTGGGAAAGGAACAAGCAAAAAGGAGTACGTTGTTTTGCTTGTGGAGGTCCTTATTGTCCTCACTCGACAGGAGCTGTGTCATCTGGGAACCCCGTGAGTCAAGCTAGTCATCAAATCATCAACTGATCAGGCATCCAGCTGGTACATGGGAGAGGCACAGCCTTGTAGGAGCTCTGGTCCTCTCTTAGTTCCAGGGAGACTGTTCACACTGAGGCTATGACTTGCCAACGGTTCCTTGTGGGAACTGTGCGTCTTACCAGGCCAAGCCTGAGAGAAAATCATGATCATCCAAGTCTCCTCCCCGGCAGGAGAGGCTGTAGGTGACCAAATGCCCTGACTCTTACATTCATCTCATTACCCCAAAGTTCAGTATTGAGGCTTGTTTTTCAGATCAGACATGGGCACATGGCAGAACATCCAAAGGCCATGATTGTGTTTGAGAGAGCAGGAAAGGAACAGAATGGGAGTCGGGCAGTGGAGGAGCAGGAATCTAGGGTGGGCTGAGAGCCAGTGAGACCTCCAACAGGGCTTGAGGAGAGAGGTCCTGGGGACCTAGGGCTCGGGGTCTGGTCAGGAATGTTGTGGTAGAGAGTGGTAAATGGAGCACAGACAGATGTTGTGCCATGCGAGACAATTCAGAGCTCATCCCAGCAGAAAAGGAAGGAAAATAAGATTTACAGGGCACCTGCCATTCGGCTGCTGTTCCTCTGGTGACAGTCACGCTCGGGTACACACCATTTCTGTCTTGTGCAGTTCTGTGGAAGTACTGTAATGTCTGCGGTCCAGATGACGGGGCTTCAGGCCTAGAAAAGCGGAGGACCTTGCTCAGGAGCATGAGCTGGTGAACAGTCGAGCTGAGACCTACCTTCAGTCTCCTGATCCACACCCAGAGTCTGATTAGCTCGTCCCACTTGGGTAGGAGGGGGTGGCAGCCACGCCACTGGGTGGCTAGACGCCAGTGATATTCTGTCAGAACACTTGCTAAATGCTGATAAATGAATACAAAGATCTACTCTCTGTTTTTAAGTTCAGGAGTCTTCTTGTTATGGCTTAGCTATATGGTGTCCCCCAAAGCTTGTGTGAGACAATGCAAGAATGTTCAGAGCAGATGATTAGACTGCAACCTAATTAGTGGATCAATCCACTTGAATGGATTAACTGGGTGGTAGCTATAGGCAGGTAGGGTGTGCCCCTGGGGGACATACCTGTGGTTTTGATTTTGTCGCTGGTGAGCAGAGCTCTCCCACTGCTTCCCTGGCTGTCCCTCTGTCTCACCTTTCTGCCATAATGTTCTGCTCACCTTGGGTCCAAGGCTATGGGGTTGGCCGACCATGGACCAAACCTCTGATATTATGAGTTAGAAGAGACTTTTTCTCCCCTAAGTTGTTCTCGGCAGGCATTTTGGTCACAGTGATGAGCACTGACTGAACACCTCTCATCACTCTGAGCCCGTCTTCTTTCACAGGGCTCTGGCGTGGGGATCCTTTCCACCAGGGTGGGCTTTCTTTGCCCCCTGCGGTTAAGGAGGGAAGGTCTTCCTCCTGGTCTTCAAGGCTGTGCAGCACTAACAGACATGGGGTCTCACTGGCGGGGAAGCTGGAGAATGCAGACACAGGGAGAGGGCGGAGAGGCGCCTGCCCTGGGTTTCCCCTCTTCCCTCCTGTCCTCATTCATAAGCTGTCCTTGCCCCTCCATGGCTGGGGAGGTGGGACTCAGAGAAACCAAAGCTTTCTCCTGTGCCTGCTTCCTCCTTCGTTACCTGAAGAGTGTAGGTGTCTCAGGGTCTGCTCCAATCTCTTCTCATTCTCCCCTATAGACCTACTGCCCTGGGCACCTACTTAGGGCTATAACTTCTAAAAAGACACTTAACTGCCCCATTCAATTGCTAAACTCTTGCTGTAGAGTCAGATCCTCATCTAAATGAGCCACCCATCATACCACTTCCTGCACTTTGCTCCCGGTGAGCTCTCTCCCCTCCCCTACTATATGGGTCAGAACTTTCCAGAGGAACAGAAGTGTGTGTGTGTGTGTGTGTGTGTGTGTGTGTATGTGTGTGTGTGTGTATAAAAAGGTTATATATAAGAAATTGGCTCATGTAACTATGGAGGCTGACAAGTCCCAAGATCTGCACTCAGCAAGCTGAAGACCCAGGTGAGCTGACAGTATAATTCAACTCCAAAGGTCAGTAGGCCCAAGATCTGGGAATAGCTATTGTTTCCATTT